>NC_028645.1:40362818-40570663 GCF_001406875.1 Solanum pennellii | reverse complement strand
TATAACTCTAGAGTCACGACATAAGATTACATGAAGAGTCACATTCCATTGGTCACCCATAACAACTTAGAAACACATAAGAAATAATTTAAACCAAATATCATAATTTTATGAGTCACATTCCAATAACTCGATTCACTGTTACAGTGAAGTCGCTTCACTGTACAGTGAAGTGCTTAGCCTTCACTAAACACACCTTCTAGCATGTAGTCTTCTCACAAAAAGATATCCTAAGATTCACTTAAGTCACACAAAGAGAGACCGCCCGTACACCCTCTCCATGTATGCCTAAACGATCTTCAAAACTACTCATAATGAGGCACACACACACTTACTATGCACCAACATACATAACATATAAGATATGACAATTCTCTTTCAAAGGGTTATCAAAACACTTACTTAAGCAAAACAAGAAGATAACATTTATGATTTACCTCTTCAAGATTACCTAAATAATCCTTTAGAATACCTAAGTTTGGATCATGTCCACATAATCAACCTCTTCCCTAACTAGAGTCATTCTTAAGACTTATCTAGGTAAGTTAGTAAGTGACCATTCCTATGCCCCTATCACACCTTAACTAGACAACCCTAACTACTCTAGATAAGTACTTATTCATTTAACGTACTTTCTTATCTTAAGTAATTACATTCATTAATTCATTTAAGTCTCATTCATCGCATAAGGACAATCATGTAATGGTCTTGGACAATACCTAGGGACTCCAACTAACACCTTCAAAGCCTATTGTGCAATGTCTAGATAGCGTCCCATACCACCACCTAAACTTCATAGAACTTCTCTAATGCTAGTAGGTATCCTATATGATGAAAATAGGCAATAACCGACATAGAACATGGTAGCAAAGCATGGAATTCGGAGTTGTAACATACTCCGATGGAGGTTGTTCTACTTGCCAATGGTAGAACTTGGACACATCCCATGTAGGCACATGGTTAAGGAATATGAAGGGCTTACTTTGTACTCTAGCCTCCTCCTTCAACTAATGCTACTTGCCTTACCATACTCTCTCAGTTCTAGACTTTGTTCTCATAGATTAATTAACATTAAGGTTCATACAAAAGGGTTCCATACCAAGTTCATAACCCAATTACATTTACCTTATCAAAGAGGTCCTATAAGGGCTTCCTTCCAATGGCGACAGAAAGATCATAATGATTTTCCTAAGTATTGATATGATTCCATTCTAGCCAATCAACATTAAGTCCATCATTCATTACATGAACGATACCATTACGAATTTCGACTTCAAGTTTCATAACTTTACTGCTAGGTTCAAGGTTTCACATAAAGAACCTTCTTATCATCATTAAAGGTCTCACATATCATTCATACATTCAATACTAAGAGGATATAACATCCTAAGTCGAGACATCACATATTAACTTTCATACATGCATCAATTAAGGGACACAAATCAACCAATACAAAACATCACATGCTTCACCTTAACACATATGGCATGTCATTATTTAAGACACATAGGGGTAACCATTATCATCGTTATGTCATCCTATACACTTCCATATCATCATAAACATAACCATTATAGACTAATATCAAGTAGGAACAACCATGCATCAACCTTAAGACTACACATATAAACACATAACCATAGTCTACATGATCTCCTAACATACATAGAAAGAACACATACTTTCACATTACTTCACATATAGATAGATATGCTCATACTTCACATAAATCAACTACACAAAGCATCATAATACTACAATTTGTGCCAACAAGGACATGATCGTTATATCGCATAAAGTAACGTCTACAAGGCCACGTCAATTCACATACCACCGCCGCCATAAGTTGACCATACAAGTCAAAACATAATTGAAGTCTAATTAACATGAATTAAAGGGAATTAGGTAGCAAACCCCACTTCATCTAACCACTTTGATTCCAAAGCTAAATCATCCAAATCGGTATCATAAGGCCCTTACCCATGGCCATGAACATCACTACAATACATAAACTATAATACTCAATGAATATAAGTGAATTCAATATATAAAGTTGTAGACTACCTTTCATCGGTATAAAGTTTTACAACACCGGATTCCGCAATTAGCTATTGTGATCAATGTAGGTTAAGGCAAGTGTTCCCAAAAGTAAAATGAATTAATGGACTATATACTAACTAGGGAGACTTGAGAGGTTTGACTTAACCTAGGTACACGTATGGGACTCTACCTATGCCTTGTACTATTTTTCCTTGAGGAAAACTTAGTAGGTTGTTCTTGTGTTCTTATAATGTATATGCCATGAAGATGTTGAGTTTTCATGTTGATGATCCTATATATCGTTGGTTTTAATCATGAAGATGATATTGGTCTATATTGCTAAATATGATGATTGTTTCTATTGATGCTACGTTATGTTCAGTTAGACGTTTCTTGTGGTCCTTTGTTTAGTCTACTTGATTGAGTAAGGTTATGGGGATTTACTTGGTCGTTGCACTTGTAGGCTAAATGGTGGGTTATAAGTAAGGGTCTTGCTTATATTATGATGTTATGAACTCTTCTATTTGTTGACTTCACTATTACTTGTTGATGTTGGTTTTGTGTCGTACATGGGTTTGACTTATGCATTATGTGATTATTGGCTTATATGGGTTCTTGATTGTGCATATGGCTTTTCAATTTACTTTGGCATTTTTTTGATCAAATGTCCTTTTTATCATGATTTCACTTGCTCTATGTGCATATACCCATACTTAGATACAAGTGCATACTAACCCATGTTTAATGTTTACTACAAATGTAGGATCCGACTATTGATATTAGAGAAGACTTTGAAGACTACTTGGATTGTTATCTTCCAAATTCTGTAGGGCCTCACTTTCCGAGGACGATGCCATTATCTACATATTGGATGTTGTTTAGCCTTAAAGACACTTCATTAATTCTAATTCATTTTGATACTATTATTGTAAAGCCTCTATGTGGCTATAATTGTTTACTGAAGGGCTATGCCTAAATTGTGATACTCTTTTCTAGATTGTTTAATATGAGACAATGTTATAGACTTCTAATGAGATTAACTTATACTACTTATGTGCCACAAAAGTAGAAGACTACGTAATCTTCTTATACAAAGGATCTATGTATATTCGATATGAGTATAATATGTGTATGTAGAGGTCTATGTAAACCTCAATGTAGAAGTAATCGAAATGTTTTAAATTTTCCACAATTTTTAACCTATGAAGGTAATGATGTATGCTAAGAGGTTAAGTCTTAGTCCTCAAAGAGGTAGGCGACGCCGGTTACGTCTAGGGGGTGCTCCCTAGATGTGACAAACTTGGTATTAGAGCTTGAGGTTGAATACCTTTAGGATTGATTACCCATTAACAACGTCTACATAGATTCATATTAATAACTGTGAAGCACGCAACACTTATGGATGAGGAACTATGTGATGCTTATGAAACTTTAATCTTCTTGTAATCTTATGTCGTGCCTCTAGAGTCTAATTTATGTGTGCTTTCACCTAAAACAGATATGGTGGTTATAGGTCTGAATACCAGAAGAACAGCTGCAAGAAGGGCTGGAGAAGGAGTTTCTAATGCGGGACCACAAGGCAACCAAGTGCCTCCACTTGAAGAAGTTGCTATGGGTGACCAAGCTCCAGTTGTTCCTCCTCCCATGGTTGATGGTGATACAAGGGCAGCTTTTCTCCAAATGGCCCTATCCATTACAATCCAAGCAGAAGTAGTCACTAGTCAAGAACGAGCTATGACGACCCAAGATAATCGCGATCTAGTACCCCGAGGAAATAAACAAGTTAGCACCATGGCCTCCCATTTGAGGGATTTGCCTAGGATGAATCCCCCTTCTTTCTATGGGTTCAAAGTGGAGGTAGACCTCCAAGAGTATGAAATTTACAAGATCATTTATGCTATGTGGTTTACTACAAGTGAGAAGGCCGAGTTAGCCACTTATCAACTCAAAGATGTGGCCCAAACATGGTCCGTCCAGTGGAGAGACAAGAGGCCTCTAAATGGTGGTCCGGTGAGATGGGAGATTTTCAAAAAGTCTTTTTTTGCGGTTCTTTCCTAGTAAGAAGAGGGAAGCCAAAATGGAAGAATTCATCAACCTTCGTCAAGGAGGTATGATTGTACTTGACTACTCGTTGAAATTCACTAAATTTTTAAGGTTTGCTCCTTCGTTGGTTTCCGACACTATAGATGAAATGAGTCAATTTGTGACGGGAGTGTAAGATGACTTGGGAGAAGAATGTCGTTCGGCTATGCTATATTTTGTTTAACTTATTTCTTATGTGTTTCTAAGTTGTTAAATGTTGTTCTTATGATTATAGTATGATGTTTTAATCAAAATTCATGAAAAGCATGTTATTTACTAAATATCCTTTTTCATGGTTTTTACAAGGCTTCCATACTTAGTGCATCTAATGTGTTAATCCCTTCTTTTCCCTTTTTGACTAAAGTGTAGGAAATTGTAAGTCTTGATGTGCTATGGAAGATGGATAGGTTTCTAAGGGTTGTAGATGAAGTATTGGTGAGTCCTCATCTATTCAAGGACAATATTCACACATGTTCCTTTATGTCTTAAGTCTTTATTTTTTGTTTTGTATGAGTTTAGCCCCAAGTGTTTTATACTCTAAAGTATAGATGGTTCAAGAAGATGTTGTAATGGTTTAATGTTGTAAATGAAAGTCTTTTGCTTGTGTGATGATTATGAAAAGAGTTCTTCATTTGTGAAGAAAATTTTAAATTCTTACTCATTTTAGTTTGTTTATTATGAAATGAATGATACGAGTTGCTTAGATGAGACTTCTTGAAATCTCATTTGCCTTGTGGCGACACAAGGAGACTCTAATTTCTAGGGTGTACTTGCAGGTTGTGACAAGCTTTGTATCAAAGCATAAGGTTTAGGGAGTGTCTTAGTTGTGTCATGAACCACATCTAGTAGAGTCTTGTTTATGATGTGAAGTGCGCCACATTATAAAGGTGGCTATTGGGTGCTAGGAAAAGTTTCACTTCTTCATTCATCTATTCGTGCCTAAGACCTTTGTATATGGTGTCTTTCCCTTGTTTCCCTAATGTGTTTGTCCCTTGATGGTGACTCTATGAAATCAGGGTTGAGGGAGAGAAAAGATGAGATGTGACTTGTCATATGAGGTGTGATAGATGGTGCTGATAACCTTAGGTTGTCTTAGTTACCTTTTGAAGGGTAGTTAAGTTGGAAAGAATGGTAAGGTATATTTGTTAGAAATGTCAAGGAGTGGTTATTGAGATAGTTTTAAATTGTTTAAGACCCAACTATAGAAAAGAGGGTGATGAGTTTTGAAGGAGTAAAGGTGAGTTATCATAGTAAGGGGGGAGTAGTGGATAGATGATGTCACATCCGGGTTTACCCCCTAGACTTAACCGGTGTCGTCGTCCTCTTTGAGGACTAGGATTAGCCTCTTAGTCTTACATCATCACATTCATCGATTGAAAATACAGAAGAATTAAAAGTTTTCATTAGTATCTACTTGGAGGTTTACATAGTCCTCTAAATACACATAATAGATATTCGTATAGAGTATACATAGACCCTTTGTATAGGAAGGTTATGTAGCCTTCTACTTTTTTGCACTTTACATATATATAAGATAGAATAAAGTCTCAATGATTGAATCATATCACATACCATCTAAACATCATAGCAATTTGGTCATTACCGTACATCAAGGGAAAGAAGCCACATATAGGCTTATACAAATCGTACATCAAACAAAAATAGAATTAACTTAAGAGTGTTAGAAAATAAAGAAACTCCATAGCAAGATATAGGCATCGCCCTCGGAAAGTGAGGACCTACCCTTGGATAATAGAGAATATCCAAGTCTTCTTCAATGTCGTATCAAAATAGCCTTCAACGACCGGAACCTAAAATGTTTGGGAAAAAGGGAGAAAATGGGGTTAGTACGCCACATGTACTAATAATGAGACCATATGCACATATAAACTCCATACATGCTAAAAAGGGACATTATGTCATTTTGCATCTTTAAGGACTTATGCACAATCAACAAACTATACCAATAATTTAGACATGTTCAACAAGTCAAATAAGCCATATGCATATCCACATGCTTGCACCCATAATCTCATATAACTCTATCACCAAGTAATATCGTCACAAGTATGAATAAAAGTTTATTAGGTAAATAGTAAAGCAAGGCAACCAATCATAATCCTTATAAACCACAAGTGCAATGACCAAGCAAAGTCCCATAACCCTACTTAATCAAGTAACCAAAATAAGAATCATAAATAGTAACTCACTTCACATAATATAACCTTCAATACATATAAGTTCATACGTTAACACAAGGACCATTTAAATGTTCAGAAGTATCATAATCATCATATAAATTCATTTACATTTATCATCATTTATATGCATAATATTAACTTCCTAAGGCTCCTATCAATGCAAACTAGTGCAAGGCCTAGGTAGATTCCCATATCCCTACCTAAGCTAAGTCAAACTCCTCAAGTCTCTTTAGTTAGTTTATACTCCATTACTTCATTTTAGTTTAGGGGACTCTTGACTTAACTGTCATAGACTACATGAGCTAAATGTGGAATCCGTGTCATAAAACCTTACACCGATGGAAGGTTGTTTTCCGGCCAAGGTAAAACCCAATATAAACATGGCTTCCTATATGGATCCATTAGCTAGTCTTCTCATGGTGGCAACATAGTTCAAGAACTAAGAGATAGGGGTATTCCCTCTTCGTACCGTGTAGTAGTTGGGCCTCTTCTCATGGGAATCCCTCGAATGAAATATCCCTCAAAGAGGAAGTCAACATCACATGGGCAACTATTTCCTCTTCATGAGAAGTCATCACCTCCCGTTGTCAAGTTCACTTGGTGCTAAGCTAAGTCCCTTTATTGAAATGTCTTTAAATATTCATTAACAATTATAACTTAGTTTAGTTAATAGGGTCTATCCCTTGCATAAACATCATCATCATAGCTAAATAAGAAATGCATGAGTAATAGTCCTTTCATCACAATTCATATAAGTGAGGTTAAAACTTTACATATCACATAATAATAGGGAAAATGATACACATAACAATTCTCAAAATTCAACAATCAACATGATAATAAAGTTATAAGAGTCACCACATCATAATTCAACACTAAACAAAATCTTTGAAACATGATACTTACGCCAATTTTCTTAACCTAGATAACTACTCAAGAACTTAGCATGAGAGACTACAATTCGTCACAACATGTTTATGATCAGTGCAATAGCAATAACTAAGGATGATTTAACCAATAATAAAGTCAATTGAATCAACTCAAACGTAATTCACATAAAGATCAAACCTAGGGTTAAGTGTTAAGGGTCATATTCTACAATCTAGAAAAAACCATCTCAATTCATCATAATCAAGTTACTTTACAGGTTAATACAATTATTATACCCTAAATAAACCATAAACAACTCAATTCGTAGCATCTATTTCGTAATTGGATGAAGCCCATATGAAAACTCAGCTTTTAGAAAACCTTTGAAGGAACCCTTTGAGGAAAGAAGTCTCAAAGGTAAATAGATCCCATACCTTAATGTTTTGGCAATAATTCAAAGATGAATTAGTCCCTTTCCATCCCCCAAATACCTTCCTTATCCAAGTCTTCAATGATGTCTTCTAATAGAGAGAGAAAATAAAGACAGATAGAGAGTTGATTTTTGAGTTCTAATTAGATTGATTGGGGTTGGGGCTTTTATATGGGAGTTTAGTTAGTTAATTAGTGTCCCTTTAATACCTAACTAAATCCTAAATCATTTAATTAGTTAATATATTTATCCTTAAAAGACGTGCAGCACTTAAGACCCTCACAAATGGAACCCCGTCGACGGGCCGTGAGTCTACGGACCTCCCCGCTCTCATCCTACACATCTGTCGATGATTTGAGAGACTTTGCAGGCGAGGAGATTCCTCATTATGGATAAGTGCGGGAAAATGGTGGCATCGACGCCCCGTTTGTCCACACACGGACCGTCTCTTGCTCCATCGATGCACACATCCAGACAATGTTACTTCAAACGTTAGGGTCCTCCTCAAGGGCCCTTAGTTGGTCCTTGGGGAGTCATACACGGACATTTCAACCATGAAACAACTAAAACAACTTTAAGATACCTTTTTACCATTTTTCATACGCTTCCGACTCCTATAAACTTCTCAAACATGCTAAGACACTAGTACCCCTTTTGAACACTTCCGGACATCATGGATGTTCTTGAACGTTTTGGTTCTTATACTTATTAACTAACCTAAATTCATCAAAATGGACTTAAAAACAGTACTTAGACCTCATTATCTATATGTTAGGCTTTACTACACATCTTCAGATTTCAAAATGTTACAGATGATGAGACCTTTTAGAGTCTTTAGTCTTTATGAGATAGACTTTGGTGTGAAAGAACTAGTAAGGTATAAGGTTCCTTCAGGGATTTCCTTATAGTATATGTTATGTTGACCTTATAATGGGTTTCTCCTAAGTTGTAGATTATGGAGAAGAGTATGGTTGTTGGGAGTGAGGTGCCCTTAAGTTTTCTTTATTTGTTTATTCAAGCCTAAAACAAAGAGTTCTTAGTAACTTGATTTTGTAGGATTGTTTTGTCAAAGGTGAGTTCCAATTGTTCTCCATATGATATGAATTTTTTGATTGAAGTTTTGTTGAATGAGAAAATAAGTTTTCATGCATGATATCTTCCTCATGATTCATGTGCATCTAATGTAGATTGCATATTGTTTCATATAGATGAATAGAGAGCATGTATAAATGATTATATGAGATTGATTTGTTGAGAATTTGTAAGGAATTTCTTAAATGTTGAATTGTTAGATTTTGAATCATGTTCACTATAAAGACTGCCTACTCACTGTAACATGTTGAAAAAATTTACTAATTCATCTTTGATTTAAAATTGTTGTAATATGGTTTTAATCGATGTATATGAGAATGATATTGAATCTAAAATGAGTTTTTGCTATTTGGAATGAAGCATGTGAGTTTTATAGCATAATGAGATATTGAATGTTTTCTAGTTTCTTGTTGTCTTGTATTTCTCTTAATTATGTGATATTGATGTTCTCCTCGATATTTGTATTGTATGAGATGTCATATGTTATTGTCATGAGTTGAATATTTAGTCTCTACACTTCGAAGTGTTCGGAGAGTGGCAAGTGTCAATGGCGAACGAATGTTGTGCAAGTGGAGCACTATGAAAGATACCGAATATGACCTAGGTGAATCTAGATCCTAAAAGGGTTGTCGTGATTGTATAAGGTACTAAATTGGTAAATAATGTGGGTTGGAGGCAGTGTCTAATAGTTTAGGTGCATTGGAAGTCAAACGTCAGGGGACGATCAAGACGTTCGATGACTAAGTCACATACGTGCCTCATATGTGGTTATATGTGTTTGTGTGTGATTCATGAGATTATATGGTTTTTAAATGAGTTAATATTGTGTATTTAGGAACTTTGTCGACTTTCCTGAAGTTTGGAGGTCAAACGTCAAAGAACGTCCATGACGTTCGAAAGGTTTGCCTTGTAATGACCTTGTGTCTCTATGTATGTTTCATCAAGATTTATGTGTTTTTTTTGGATGAAATTGATGTGGTATGTGCTTAACTCGTATAGGAACATATTTGTGTAGGAAATGTCCGGGTCCGACTCCAGGTAGGACCCACAAGGGACCCCAACTTGGAGCTCAACACTGCCAGGCAGGGCTATCGACTGACCCAAACGACGGCCAGTCGACTAGACGATTGCCCGTCGATGGGTCTTGTCGATGGAGCCATGTGGCATGCAGGTTGAAGATCTGTTGAATGAAACCACGAGACCCCATCAACAGGGTGTGATCTCAAACACGGACCGTCGATAGAGGGGCGTCAATGGTGTTGTGAAATAGTGCTGCTTCAGTGTAATGTTAGGGGTGAAGTTGGGAATTTACACCAAGCCTTTTAAAAATAGGGTGACGGTTATTTATGGTGTTAAAGGATATTTTAAGAGTATATGACTCATAAAACTCTTATTTAAACCCTAACACCTAAATCAAAACACATTCCCTCCCAAAATTACTTCAAAAACCTCCACGAGAGTCCAAGATGAAGTTGGATCTCAAAGATGGGTCTTCAATGGAGTTTATTCTTAAATTATCATTGGTTCTTATAATAAGGTATGGTAGTTCTTCATCAATGTCTTGCTATCACCTTAGAGCCAATTTGAAAGATGATCTTGAAAGATTTCAACAAGATTAAAAAGTCCAATTTCTACTCTAAGTCTTGGGTTCTCGCCAGTAATGTTTTCACAGCTTAAGATATGATTTTGTTGATGTATATTTGATGTTTTCTAATGAAATTCTCCATGAACCCTTAACCTTGAAAAATCTCTCAATTTTACTAAAATATGGTTTATGTGATCATGCTTTGATATTGATGAATTCATGTGTAGATTGTTATGGGCTTTTGATTCATGTATAGATTATGATTGTATGGATTATAGGATGCTTCAATTTGATCAATTGAGTATTGTATATTCTATTATCTATTAAATATTAAGCTTATTGATTTATATAGACTTAAGGCTTATGAATTCTAATGTAGTTTTCGATGGGTTATGTAATGATGTGATAATTATATTCAATTGATATCTAGGTTGTATTAGATTGATAAATATATATTGAATTGACTTAGATTAATTGATTATTATAGTTAATGTATTGAATTGATGTTCACGGCCATGGGTAAGGGCCTTATGCTACCGAATTGGATGATTTAGCTTTGGAATCGAGTGGTAAGATAGAGTGGGGGTATGCTGCCCTAATTCCCTTTAATTCATGTTAATTAGACTTCGATTATGTTGTGATTGGTATGGTCCACTTACGGTGGCGGTACTATGTGAATTTATGAGGCCTTGTCGGGGTTACATTATGCAATATGATGATCATGGCCTTGTCTACACTACTTGTAGTATTATGATGGTTGGTAAAGTTGATTTATTTTAAGTATGAGTATATCTATCTATATGTGAAGTAATGTGAAAGTATGTGTTCTTTCTTTGTACGTTAGGAGATCATGTAGACTATGGTTATGGTTTTATGTGTAGTCTTAGAGTTGATGCATGGTTGTTCCTAGTTGACTATATGAATCTACAATGGTTATGTTGATGATGATATGATAGTGTATAGGATTACATAAAGATGATAATGGTTACCCCTAAGTGTCTTAAAGAATGAAATGTAATATGTGTTAAGGTGAAGCATATGATGTCTTGTATTGGTTGACTTGTGTCCCTTACTTGATGCATGTATGAAAGTTAATATGTGATGTCTGGACTTAGGATGTTATAGCCTATTAGTCATGAATGTATGAATTATATGTGAGAACTTGAATGATGATAGGAAGTTCCTTTATGTGAAAGCTTTAACCTAGCGGTAATGTTATGAAACTTGAAGTCGTAATCCATAATGGTATCTTCATGTAATGAAAGATGGACCTAAGGTTGATTGGCTGGAACGACATCATATTAATACTTAGGAAAGTTATTATGATCTTCTTGTCTCCATTGGAATGCAGCCCCTAGAGGACCTCTTTGATAAGGTAAATGTAATTGGGTTATGAACTTGATATGGAACCCTTTTGTATGAACCTTAATGTTCATTAATCTATGATAACAAAGGCTAGAACCGAGTGAGTATGGTAAGGGAAGAAACTCTAGTTAAAGGGAGAGGCTAGAGTACAAAGTAAGCCCTTCATAATCCTTAACCATGTGCCTAAATGGGATGTGTCCAAGTTCTACCATTTTCAAGTAGAACACCCTCCATTGGAGTAGGTTACAACTCTGAATTCCATGCTTTCCTACCATGGTCTATGTTTGTCATTGCCTATTCTCATAATATGGGATACCTACTAGCATTACAGAAGTTCTATGAAGTTTAGATGGTGGTATGGGATACTATCTAGACATTGCACAATAGGCTTTGAAGGTGTTAGTTGGAGTCCGTAGGTATTGTCCAAGACCATTACTTGAATGTTCTTATGTGATTAATGAGTCTTAAATGAATAAATAAATGTAATGAGTTAAGTTAAGAAAGTATGTTAAATGACTAAGTACTTACCTAAAGTAGTTAAGGGTTGTCTAGTTAAGGTGTGAAGGGGGCATAGGAATGGTCACTTCTTATCTTTACCTAGAGAAGTCATAAGAATCTAGTTAGGGAAGACTGGTTGATTATTTGGACATGATCCAAACATAGGTATTATAAAGGATTACTTAGGTAATCTTGAAGAGGTCAATCATGGACGTCATCTTCTTTATTTACTTGAGTAAGTATTTTGATAGCCCTTGGAAGGAGAATTGACATATCTAGAGTAGTTAAGGGTTGTTTAGTTAAGTAAGTCTTTATTTACTTAAATAAATGTATGTGTGTCTCATTAAGAGTAGTCCTCAGGATCGTTTAGGCATACATAGAGAGGTTGTATGGGCAGTCTCTCTTTGTATGAGTTAAGTGAATCTTAGTATAGCTTTTAGTGAGAAGACTACATGCTAGAAGGTGTGTTTACTGAAGGCTAAGCACTTCACTATAACAGTGATTCAACTTGATGGAATGTAACTCATAAAATTATAATATTTGGTTTAAATGATTTCTTATGTGTTTCTTAGTTTTTTAAATGTTGTTCTTATGCTTATAGTAAGATGTTTCAATCAAAATTCATGAAAAACATGTTACTTACTAAATGTCCCTTTTTCATGGTTTTTGCATGGCGTCCATACTTGGTGCATCTAATGTGCTAACCCCATCTTTTCCCTTTTTGACTAAACTATAGGGAATTGGAAGTCTTGATGTTCCATGGAGGATTGACAGGTTTTTGAGGGTTGAAGATGAAGTATTGGTGACTCCTCATCAATTCGAGGACGATATCAACACATGTTCCTTGATGTCTCAAGTCTTTATTTTATGTCTTGTATGGGTTTTGTCCCAAGTGTTGTATACTCTAAAGAATAGATGGTGCAAAGAGATGTTGTAAATGTTTAATTTTTTAAATGAAAGTCTTCTGCTTGTATAATGATCATGAAAAGAGTTCATCGAGTGTGAAGAAATTTTTAAACTCTTAATTTTTTTAGTTTGTTTATTATGCAATGAATGATACGAGTGGCTTAGATGAGACTTCTTGAAGTCTCATTTGCCGTGTGGAGACACAAGGATGCTCTAACGTCTAAGGTGTACTTGCGGGTCGCGACCAGAGTACCACCACTTCATCCTCAACACTTCAATGCAATGCTAAATCATCCACTTCATATCATAAGGCCCTTACCCATGGCCATGAACATCAATTCAGTACATAAATTATAATACTCAATTAATCTAAGTAAATTCAACATAGATTTATCAATCGAAGACCAATTATTTATCAATTCAAATACAATTCTTACATCATTAGATAGTCCATTAGAAATTACACCATAATTCATAAGCATTAAGAATAGATCACTTAACCCATAAAGTACTGAAAAACTAGGGTTCATCAATTGAATGGGTTCATAGGTTAATTAAGTTCAAATCATCTTAATAACAATAATTCAATCACTATTCAATGATGAAAAACTTTTACTGCAATAAACCCATGGATAGATCATAATATAGGTCAAATTCAACTTTGAAAAACTTTAGAAAACTTCTTTGAATTTGGGATCCTTGATAATAGAGCTTCAATGATCAAAAAATATACTTCAATGAATCTAATCCTCCAATTTTATAAATAATCTTCACTCAAATCTCCAATCCAAGATCTTCCTTGAGTTTTAGCTTTAGTGGAGTCTAAAGGAATTTCTAAGGGATTTAGGGGTTTTGATTTAGAAGAATGAATTCTTCTACGTTTTAAAGACATATATGTCTAAAATAATCATAATACCACTTAGCAATCGCAAATATTATTATCTGGAAGGGGGGTGAAATTACAAGTTCACCCCTCAACTTACAGTGAACTGTACGTAGGGACACAACACCATCGATGGTTGGCAGTCGACGGACCGTTTGTCCACAAATGAAATGTCCTATCCACCCGTTATTTGGGTCTGAGACTCTCCTTTGGTTTCTCCTCTACCCAGACTAAGTCCCAAAAGATGAGACACCACCAACGGGGGGCGACTGACCCAATAGGCATCAATTGCCAACCGTTGGTTGGGATGTCTTGGGCAGTCTTGGCACCAACTTTGGGTCCTTCCTCAAGGACCTTTGGATGGTCCTTGGCGACGTTTGCCCGGACGTTTCCAACACAAACATGACCGAATACGATTTTAGGACCTCTCACATGTATTACTTCCAAAACGAACACGTAAAACTCGATGAAACATGCCTAGATACATATGTTCATTTCAGGGCACATCTTTCGAACGTCATGGACGTTCTTCGATGTTTGACCTCCAAACTTCACGAAACTTAACACACTGCCAATATACATCATAATAAATCACTTAAGGACCTCATAATCTCATTAATAAAAAATAAACACATATAACCACATATGAGGCACTTAGGTGGCTTAATCGTCGAACATCTTAGACATCCCTTGACGTTTGACTTCCGATGAACCTAAAATTTTTGACACTGTCAATACCACATATTAGAAAATATTAGGACCTTAGACAACCATGAAAACCATGTTAGTCTTTTGCTTTACCAATGTAATTTTTGAGATCTTACACATAGTTAATGAACTTAGGAGATATGAATTGAACCCTCTACATGCCAATTAGCATTGGATACCTCATCTTATGAGAATCCATCGGGTGAGCGTATCTCATAGGGAAGTAAACACCTCATGTAGAACTATAGGGTGAATCTACCTCTACGGAAAGTCAACACCTCCCATTCTTAAGTTCTCTCGGTTCTAAGCTAAGTCCATTTGGAAATGTCTTTCATTAACAATCATAACTTAGTTTAGGTCAAAGGGTCTACCGCGTGTATAGTCATAGGCATTTAGCTCATTAGGAATTACATGAGAATATCCTTTCATGGAAACCCTCATATGTGAAATTAGCATATCATCATCATCATCACGTCATAATAAGGCACATAGGCAATTCATAACCAACCTTATATAATTTCATCTTTATCATAATCTCACATCACATAGTCAAGACATTTCAATTCAAAATCGTACAACCTACTTAGGCTATTCACAAGACATGCTTTACTTGAACTACATCATCAATCACAAGCCATCATTATTGGAGTAAGGGTTAGGATCATGAATACTTACCAAGACTCCTTGAAAAGCCATCATCATGGTCTTACCATCAACCAACCAATTACATTCAATAATAGGAGTCGTAACCTCATTAAATAGTAATAATACAAGAACTAGATCAATTACATCATCACTATCCCAATTAACTTCAATTCATAACCTAGGGTTAGGGGTAGGGTTCATCGTGAATCATTCAAGAAATAAATATAATACCACCAATAGAATACCCTAGACAGTCCATGAATGAATTAGAGTAGATAAAAAAAGTCTAACAATCAACACATTCTTCAATTCCCATCAATTCATAACTAAGATCCAAGATTTGGGCAATTTTGGGAAAAGGACATGATCCACATGAAATTTCATAAATTAACCAACAATCTACACTTAATTAGTCATAGGAAATCACAATCCATCATCAATTTGAAGTTTAGAAGAAAACCCATTAGAATTGGAAAACACCATGGAATTGGGTAATTTAGAAATCAACTTTGAAAGGACCTCTTGGGGAAAGGAATCCCAAGAGTACAGAACCCATAACTTAATGAAGATTAATCCACGAAATTGATGTTCAAATCTAGATAAATTGGTCTTCTTCAAGCTTTCTTCTTCCTTCAATGGAGTATTTTGGGAGAGAGAAAGTAGAGAGAGATGAGAGTTTTTTGATTTTGTTTTGGACATTTTGTTTAGGTGAGTGAAAAACGACTAAAAAAGGACACGTAGATTATATATAAACACCCCCTAAATTTCCAAAACACCCCTCACTTAAATGGGTCTTTTTGTGAAGTCAAAATGCTTAAAATATGATTTCAATAAATTTGGGAAGTGTGTTGCACGTCACGGGGCTAGTTTCAGATTGTATTTTCAAAATCCAATTTAAGACAGTGAGCCTCATGGAGTGCACGCGTCCCGAGGCAAATTCCGCCACTCCTTGTGACAGTAGTGCGTCGTGCAGTGGACTTCAAATATCGGTTGCCACAAGCTACCTGGCAGCTTGCTCGCAATGGTTTGGGTCCTCCTCAAGGACCCTTCATGTCATCCTTGGAGATTTGTTACCGGACTTTTAGACACTCTATACTACGTTTTACTTATTTAAAGTCTTTTTAAAAGTTATAGACTTCATTTGACCCTCCCAATCCTTCACCAAACATAGGGACGTCAACTAGTTCAATTTAGCTAGTTTGTGGAAGTCATGGATGTTCCTTGATGTCTTGGCTCTAAAACTTCTTGGATGACTTTTAAACATTAATTTAGGTCTTAAAACAGTTTTTACAACCTTTATACACTCATTTGGGGATTTACATTTGGTCTTGACTTTTCGGAGTGTTACATTATCCCCCTCTTAGGAACATTCGTCCCCGAATGACACTAAACTTTTAAAAAAGATAGGATAGACTCAAGACTAGCATCCACACCTACAATATACAATATCGACATGAGTTACATTTCAGAAGTGTTTCACAACTTCATTCAACAAATAATAATGGCATTTATACAAGTAACCCAAAACATCAATTTTCAGACATAATAGCTCAAAATCATAACATGAGGAATTTCCTTCTCAACAACAACATGAGCTCGACATATCATTTAAGGGTCAATTATGTAAAACTCCATTCCCAACATATCAACATGCTCAATATTATTTCATGAAGGCAACAACATACCAAACAAACAAAAAGTGCAAATCAAGCAAAAGAGCATTTTTCCATGAGACTTATTAAAGCACAAAAACTTTTTACCATAAATATGCATATCTTTGTAAAACAAGTCAAATTCAAATTAACTCATTATTTTCGATCTTAAATAGGAACAAGTGAACTTGATTAGCAAAGAGATGAGGATAACGGAACTTCATGTCGGCCTCGGCCTATCATGTTGCTCTATCAACTAGGTGGTTTCTCCATAACACTTTTACCGAGGCCACCTCTTTGTTCCTCAACCTCTTCACTTGAAGATCAAGGATTTCAACCGGAACTTACTCATAAGACAGGTTCTCTTTCAGGCCAAGACCCTCAATTGGAAGAATAGACTCGGTATCACCATTAATTTTCCTAAGCATAGAAATTGGATAACTGGATGAACCGAAGATAGTTCACAAGGGAGTTCAACTCATATGCAACCTTGCCAACCCTTTGCAAAATTTTATAGGGACCCACATATCAAGGACTCAACTTCTCTTTCTTTCCAAATCTAATGACTTCTTTCATAGGTGAATTTTCATGTAAACTTTATCACCTTCTTCAAATTATAAATCTCTTTTGCTACGATCAGCAGAAGACTTTTACAAACTATAGGTTGTTTGCAAACAGTTCCTTATGATATGAACTTTCTCCAATGTCGTATAAATCAAATCAATATAAAGATGCGAAGGATCGCCAACCTCAAAGAATCTAATAAGAGATCTAACCCTCCTACCATAAAATACTTCAAAAGGAGCAATAGATATGGATGAGTGAAAACTATTGTTATATGAGAACTCCATCCAAGGCAAGTGCTCATCCCAATTTCCCTTGAAGTCATTGATACAATCCCTAAGCATATATTCAAGAGTTTGTGTAGTACGCTCCGCTTGACCATTCATTTGAGGATGAAAAACCGTGATCAATTTCACTTGCATACCCAAACCTCTTTGAAATGATCACCAAAACCTAGAGTAAATTGAGTACCTCTATCCGATATGATGGACAAAAGAACCCCGTGAAGACTCACTATCGGATCAATATAGATCCTTGCATAATCTTCCATGGAATAAGTAGATTTAATGGGAATAAAGTGAGTGGACTTCATCAATCTATCAACTACCACCCATATACAGTCATATTGCCTTCTAGTCTGAGGAAACCCAAATTTAAATTCATGTTGACATCTTCCCACTTCCATGTAGGACTTTCGATTTCTTGTAGTAGACCACTTGGATTGTTGTGCTCGGCCTTCACTTGTTGGCAATTGGGGCAATATCCCTTTTTAGGCCATCCCACCAAAACACCTCTCTAAGATCATGGTACATATTTGTAGAACCCGGATAAATAGAGTAACGGGCTACATGAGCTTCCTCAAGGATCCTATTTCTCAAATCATCCAAATTTCCAAAAACTGATTCTTTCAACTTCATCAATAATGGATCAAGGTGTTTCTTAGCCTTCACCTCAACCACCAAAGACGACTCGGAGTTATAATGTCTAAAAACACCACCATTTTGAGAACCTTCAATTTCAAACCTTAAACAAGCCAACCTATTAAAATCCTTCACTAGGTTTCTCTTGTCTTCTTCTACATGGGACACACTTCCCATTGATAAACGACTTAGAGCGTCCGCCACCACATTAGCATTACCGGAGTAATAGAAAATATTCATGTCATAGTTTTTCAAAAATTCCAACCACCTTCTTTACCGAAGATTCAATTTTTTTTGGGTGAATAAGTATTGAAGAGTTTCATGGTCCGTATAGTAAACATCAAGAACCCCATAAGGATAATGCCTCCTTATTTTCAAGGCAAATACCATGGCCGCTAACTCAAGGTCATGAGTCGGATAATTCTTTGCATTAAATTTGAGTTTCCTTGAAGAATAGGCTATAACTTTGCCATGTTGAATAGGAACACATTCCAACCTGACTCGGGATGCATCACAATAAACTACTGTAACACTTCGGAAATCCAAGACGTGTCGTAAAGCCTAAACATAGATGTCGTGAACTGTAGACACTGTTTTAAGGTTAGTTAAATGAATATAGGTCATTTAGGAAGTTTACAAACCAAAACATCCAAGAACGTCCATGACGTTCAAAAGTTGGTTCAAAGAGGTGCTAGTGTGCCATACCTTATTTTACTAGCTTTTAGGAGTCAAAAATTCATTAAAAGTGAAGAAAGGGTAGATAATATGTGTTTAAGTTGTTTCATGGTCAAAACGTCTAGGTATGAATCCCAAATGACCAACCAAGGGCCCTTGAGCAGGACCCTTGCACTTTGGTGACAAACTACCTAGGTAGTGTTGCAAACCACGAGAGCCAGAGGACGGCTCGTGTGTAGATCGATGGGGCGTCGATGCCAACTTCATCCCATACTTATCCAAAAATGTAAAATCCACACCTACACAAGTCTCTGACCAAGACGATGGTGTGCAGACGGAGGGAGGATCAACCGTCGACTCATAGACAGCCCGTCGGCAGGGTTCTGACTGTGAGGGTATATTTTGTGGTTATTTAGGTTATTAGGTAAGATTAATTAACTAATTTATCCCCTCATATAAATAACTCAACCCTTATTAGTCTAAACACAGCTCACAAAATAAACTCTCTTCCTTCTCTGTACTTTCTCTCTATATATGAAGACACCGTTGAAGACTAAGCTAAAGAAGGACTTTGGGGGCTGTAAAGAGACAAAATTCATCTTCAAATCTTTGTGAAAACGTTAAGGTGTGAGATCTTTTCACCTTTGGGACCTCTTTCCTCAAAGGGTTCATTCAAAGTGTTTTCAAATCTAGAGTTTTCAAATGGGTTTTCATTCAATTACAAATTTCAAGTTATTAATTGAGTTGTTGATGTTTTATTTAGGTTTTATTGAATATATTATCATGTATTTTAACTTGATTATTGTAATTGTTTATCGTCTTGCTTAAATAAAAGAACATGATCTTAAGTGCCTAACCCTAAGTTGTGATCTTGACCTATATAGTATAATGGTCATTCAATTGACTTGATTAAAGGTTGAATTATGACTAGATCATGTTTTTATGCTAATCATGAATGAATAAGGATGAGTAATAGTATTTCATGCAAGTTATTGAGAAGTGATCTAAGGTATGATGAATTGACTTAATGTAAGGTTTTATATATTGTCGAATTTTGATGTAGTGATTCTTTTAGCCTTTTGATTATATTGGTTATTGAATTGTGGTGACTTAATGACCTAGTTGAGTTGAACTAAGGGTCGACGGTAATACCTTGATGATGAATTGTGAAGTAGACTTAGTAAGTCTTGTGATCCCTATACTTTGTTTCAATTATAATTAATTGTGATTAAGTCATGATGATTGTGTTGGAGTATGCCTTATGTAGGATTGGTAGGGTGGTACGAATATGAATTGAAATGTCTTGCTTATGGTTCTGAGGTTGATTAAGATGTTATGTTTTAAGTATGATGGTGATTACCAATATGCCTTATCATGGAATATGTAATGTGTTAACCTTACTTATATGGATTGTGATGAAAGGATTACACTCATGGAATTACTATTGAGCTATTATGTTGATGATTATATAAGGTCTAGACCCAATGACCTAAACTAATTTATGATTGACAAATAAAGATAAAAGACAATTCAATAAGGGACGTAGCTTAACACCGAGTGAACTTGACAATGGGAGGTGATGAACTCTGAATAGAGGAAGTGTTACCCTATAGTTCTATATGTGATGTTGATTCCCCTTTGAGGGATACTCATTTCATTGATTCCCATTAGATGAGGCCCCAATTACCAAGTGGTATGTAGAGGTAAATACCTATCTCTTAGTTCTTGAACTATGTTGCCCCCATAGGAAGACTAGCTAGTGGATCTATCTAGAAAGCTATGCTTATGTTTGGTTTTACTTTGGCCGGTATCCCACCTTCCATCAGTGTAAGGTTGTACAACACCGGATTCCACATTAGCTCATCTGGTCTATATCGGTGAAGGCAAAGTGTTTCCCTAAACTAAAATGAAGTAATGAGGTATAAACAAACTAAGGTGACTTGAGGGGTTTGACTTACCTTAGGTAGGGTATGTCACTCTACCTATCTATACCTTGCACTAGTTTGACTTGATAGGAGATTTAGAAGGTTAATATTATGAATGTAAATGATGATAAATGTAAATGATCTTTTATGATTATCATGATTCTTATGAACATGCAATTGGTCTTTATTTCTAAAGTAGGAACTTATGGGTAATTGAAGACTATGTTATGTGAAGTGTCTTACTATTTATGGTTCTTGATAGGTTACTTGATTGAGTAAGGTTATGGGGATGTACTTGGTCATTGCACTTGTTGCCTTTATGAGGATTTATGATTAGTTGTCTTGCTTTGCTATTTACATGATGAAATCTTTTTCATGCTTGTGATGTTATTACATGGTGAGAGAGTTATATAAGATTATGGGTTCCAGTATGTTAATATGCAAATAGCTTGTTTAATTTGTTGAACGTGTCTAAATGGTAAGTATAGTTGGTGATTGTGCATAAGTCTTTAAAGAGGTAAAATGGCATGATTTCACTAAATATCCCATTTTAGCATGTTTGGTTGTTATATGTGCATATGGACTCATACTTAGTACATGTGGCGTACTAACCCCATTTTCTCCCTTCTTCCCAAACATTTTAGGTTCCGGTCATTGAGGTTTCGTTTGAGGCGATCTAAAAGGTGGCTTGGATATTCTCTCTCATCCAAGTGGTAGGTCCTCATTTGGCCGAAGACGATGCCAATATTCTAGCTACGGATTCGCTTAGATATTAAAACACTTATGTTTACTCTATCTTTCATTTGAGAAGAAGTTGTATAAAGCCTATATGTGGCTTACTTTTATTGTTATAGGGCTATGCCCAAGTTGATATCATCATTCGATATGGTTATGAGATGAGACGGATTTTATGAGTCTATTTTTATCTTATATATGTATGTGAAATAAAAGTAGAAGACTAAGTAATCTTCTTATACGAAGGGTCTATGTATACTCGATAATAATACTATTATGTGTATGCAGAGGTCTATGTAAACCTCCAACTAGATATAGTTTAGAGTTTTAAATTCTTTCGTATTTTTGACTTGTGAATGAAATGAGGAAAACTAAGGGGCTCGCGTCTAGGGGGTAAACTCTTGTTTGACAACCACAAAACCCTTAGTACCCTCCGGTAGGTCCAATGCCGGAGCGGAAGTAAGCCTATCGTTCAACATTTGGAAACTCTTTTCACATTCTTCCGACCACTCAAATTTCATATTCTTTTGAGTCAAGGTAGTCAAAGGGGAAGCAATGGATACAAAATCAATGGCAAACCTTCTATAATAACCGGCTAGGCCTAAGAAACTCCTAATAATTGTAGGAGCCAAAGGTCTAGTCCAATTTTTCACCGCTTCGGTCTTTCTTGGATCAACCTCTACACCCTCACTAGAGATTATATGACCAAGAAACGCTACCGAGCTCATCTAAAACTCACATTTGCTATACTTGGCAAATAATTTGTGTTCCTTAAGCACTTGTAACACCACTCTCAAATGGTCCATGTGTTCACCCTAATTTTTCGAATATACAAAGATGTTGTCAATGATGACAATGACAAATGAATCTAGGTAACTTCGAAACATCCTATTCATTAGGTCCATAAATGTCGCTGGAGCATTAATCAGACCAAAGGACATTACTAAGAACTCATAGTGACCATATCTAGTCCAAAACTCCGTCAATCTTTGAAAAGTAACTCTCACCTTGGATTTGATCGAATAAATCATCAATCCGAGGGAGAGGATACTTGTTATTTATTGTGATCTAGTTTAGCTGACGGTAATCAATACATATTCTAAGGGACCCTTCCTTATTATTAACAAACAATACCACAGAACCCCATGGAGAAATAATAGGCCGAATGTAAACCTTGTCTACTAAATTTTTGAGTTGAGACTTCAACTCTATCAATTCGGCCGGAGCCATCCGATAAGGAGGAATTGAAATTGGATTTGTATCCCATAGCAAGTCAATACAAAAATCAATTTCCTGTTCGGGAGGAATACTAGGAAGTTCATTTGGAAGGACCACCGGAAATTCCCTCACTATAGGTACCGACTCAATAGGAGGAATCTCAAAATCTAAATCTTTAACTCTCACAATATGGTATAAATACCCATTAGAGATCATCTTACAGTCTTTCAAACAAGAAATGATACGACCTCTAGGAATAGAATTTCCCCCCTTCCATTCTAAAATGGGTTCATTTGGAAAGTTAAACTTCACCACCCTCGTTCTACAATCTATGGAAGCGAAACAACATGCAACCAATCCATTCCCAAAATAACATCAAAATCAACCATATCAAGTTCTACTAGTTCAACATAAGTAACTCTACTGGGCAACATCATAGGTTAATTTCGATATACTCTCTTAGCAACAACCAATTCACCCACCGGGGTAGCTACCATTAAAGGTTCACTCAAGATATCGGGCAAAATATAAGACTTTTTACCTACTAGAGGAGTAACAAATGAAAAATTAGCACCGAGATCAAGTAAAGCATATACATCAATAGAAAAGACTTTCAACATACTGGTTACCATATCGGGAGAAGTCTCTTGCTCAAACCTAGAGCAGAGAGCATAGAAACGGTTCTTCTTCGGAGCATCATCATTTGAACCACATGCTTGTCCACTCCTATTGTCTGCCCCTTCAATTTAGGGTAATGTTACGACTCACAAGTACACCCTTGAAGGAAGGAGTAATCTTGAGTAGGAACTGGCGTGCTCAACCTTTAAAAGGTCTTGCACAAGCCTCTTAGCTATGATTAATTACATATGACATGAAAAGTAGTGCGGAAATTTAAAAATTTTCATGATACATAATAATAAAGAAACTTCTTATATTAATACTAAGGATAGTCTCATCGTCACAAGCCAACTTAAATACACAACACAAATATTTTAGTGACACAACCCTTTAGATTGAAAGAGAATACATAATATGTCTTATAATAAAGAAACTAAAGAAATGAAGTATGCCGACGAATATATGAGGACATACGTAGTCTTGAGAGAGATGGCCTTTTAACCTTCTACTTCCATCCAACCTATACTTATAAAGTATACAAAAGTATAGGGTTAGTATAAACAATGTACTAAGTATGGTATTATCCAAAATCATGCAAAATGGACAATTTAGTTGAAACATACAAGTCGTGCTATTTTTATAAAATCCTTCATTAATTGAATTACAAGCAAATAAGGGAAAACATTCATTTTTCTATTAATATAAGAGCATACCTACTCAAGTGATCCTTAAGACTACTAGGGACAGTCTTACTTTATTTCATTTACAAAGCAACACTCAATACTAAAGACATTAGAGAAACATACTTGCATTTAAGAACATAACATAAGTACCCCTCTCAAGTGGACTTACAGGTCAAACAAAGTGCAATGTGAGAGTAGCATCCCATACTACTACCCCCACTATGTGATCCTTGAGGATTCCATGAGATTAGATACACTACATTAATCACTCGTAAGTTTAATCATACAAGACATAAATTTAGCATGCTTTCTTAACATTAGACAAAAAGTCACATTACTTTAATTTTCATCATATCATGACCCATTCATACATTTCATATAAGGACACACCAAGACTCCCTCCTATTGTCTACTTGTGCAATGAATAGGTAATTTCCCATTCCACCATCTACCCATAGTAGTACACCCTTAAGAAGACTTAGTTCAATTTGCAAACATTTTTGGGGGCTATCTTTAACCGACACAGACCGTGAGAGCTTGACATGGAAACCCAGCTCTACCCTTACCGGATAAAGGATATCTTCTTGCCTAAGGTAGGGTCATATTCTTTATCCTTTACATGGGTTCTTTAGTAGCTACACCTACACGGGCGCATAGTTAAGGGATAAAGAGATTGCTACTAAGTAACTTACTCTCTACTAACTAGGAGCACCCATCTCAAGAGGTAATCTCTACTCACGAAGTGTACCCACCCCATCTTCATATCCTCTTGGTTCTAAGCATAACTCCTTACGAAATCGTAAACATTCATTGACTATAGGTTAGGAGATAACTATTGAACACCCCATCTCAAATCACGATGTGTATCCAACCTCCGATATATCTTGGAAAGCTTATTGGTAATAGTGATGTTGCTACTAAACACTTCATCTCTACTCACGAAGAGTGTTCACCCCAAAATCACCCCTTTTCATACTTAGGGATAGTAGGGATGGTCTAGACACTTCATTTATACTCATGAAGAGTGTCCACCCTACAATACCCAATTTTCATTCATTGACTTCATTCATCCATTGAAGTGTGTGTGTGAGCACATGTGAGAACACCTTTCACAGAATGGCCACTATTCATAACATTGACATATAGATATGCTCAACTAACATTTATCACAACTCACACATCATCATACTTCATATAGAAAATGCATACTTAATTTAGACAAAAACCCTTCAAGATACTCATATCAACATTCCAACACATTCCATACCTATACATATCAAAATTAATACTTCACTTCACATATCATGCCTTAAAGGCAATTTTCACAATACACATATAACATCATATATTTCATGTAAACACCACCACCAAAGGTTGACCATACCACTCAATAACATTTCAACATAACTTAGCCTAGATAGAACAACTTACCCCTCATCTAAGCCATTACCACCTATACACAATTAATTTAATAATCCATCATCAATTATCCCTTAAGGCAGTAGATAAAACCCAATAAAACCACCAAGAAACACTAACTTTAACATTATATAATCATGCTCATAAAATCCATTTCATAAGACAAAAGTTTATTACAGAATAGACATGATTCCATTGGGGTTTTGAAATGAAAAATATCATTTAAAACTAAGAACAACTCATTTTAACCATTAAAGCATTTTCATTCAAATACCCATAGTTAGAATCAAAGAATGAATAATTGAAGTTTAAAATCCTTTTTGAAATCTCTTTCAAAGGGCTCCTTGAATGAAAGAATATTCAAGGATGACTACCATACATTAAATTTAAGAAACCCACGAATATTTGGTGAAGAAACCGTGAAGAACTTGCTCCTCTTCCTTGGAGCTTGAAGTTTCTTTAATGGATGTTTTTGGAGAGAAAGTTTTTGGAGAAATTTGATTTGATCTTTTAGGTTGGAAATGATGGGTGAAATAAGGTTTAAAATGACCTAAATCATTCCACAATTGATCCCAAAGGTTCCCAAAAGACCCCACACCATTTGTACCCTTTTCCAACTTGAAATTTTACTTAAAAACGTCGCGGACAAATATGGGACATGGATGCGCGTCACGAGGCAAGCTCCAGATTCTGGCCTCTAAAAAATTCTGAGGCAGTACATCTCATGTCATGGGCGCTTTGCGAGGTTGGGCTTCAGATCCTGCCCGTGCACGCTGCCTTAGGCAGCATCTTGACCCATGTTTGGGTCCTCCTTAGGGGCCCTTCTGGTGGTCCCCGAGGAGTCTTACTCGGATGTTTTGACACTTGGTACATAGATCTACAAATAGGAACTATTGAAACTCAATTTCACTCTCAAAACATCCCCCAATACTTCACTACGGAACACTACGACACACTAGTTCTACTTCGACTAGTTTTCGGACATCTTGGGCATTAGACATCAAAACGCTCCCAAATTTTATGAACTGACTTTTAATGCTAGAATATACTATTTTAATACATCATTAATTTACCAAAAACAATCTCTAGTTTGAACTATTTCATTTTTGGGGCGTAACAATACTCCCCCACTTGGGAACATTCGTCCTCCAATGACACTTAAATACTTTTAAAGACATGAAGGACTCAACTGGCAGCATATAACACATCATATAAAGTTCAATACGTCCATACTCAAAGCACAAACTCGAAAGGATCACCAACTTCACATCATTAAGCAATTAAGCAACATCAGCAAGTTGGAACAAGTTTCACAATTCAAACCACAAACTCATTTCTTTATTTATAGAGGAACACCTTCTCCAACCTTAGTCGTGCTATTATAAATCATTTCTACACATATTGAGACAATCATTCATGAAAAATCAATTAAATAAAATTTGAAGTTCTTTACAGTGAACACTACTCCTTTACAGTGAAACGTGCTAAAAATTCAAGAATTCGCTTTCAAGCAATTCTAACATGAAGACATGACAACATAAGAGACAAGACCATATAACTCATATCATAACCTAAACATAACAACCAAAAGGAATTATGACTTACAGGGGCCTTCACTCCGGATTAGTCGCTTCTTTAGCTCAGAGACCATAGAAACGATTCCTCTTTGGAGCATTGGGATCCAAACCATCATGAGGAGCTTGGTTGACCTCTTTCCCTTTTTCCTAGAGGGTAGGGAAATAACTCATATTATGGCCCCTATTACCAAATCCAAAGCAACAATCCATGCCAGCAATACACCTACCCAAGTGTTGCTTCCCACAACTAGTACACCTAGGCATCTCAAAAGCATAACCACCTCCTTGAGAATTTTTGTTGGAACCTCTATATTTGTTTCCCATAGAAGAGTCTTGGTTAAAGAAACTCTTCTTAGCCTAAGGTTGACTTAACTCATCCCATCTAGGTTTACTTCCATCACTAGTCATCTCCCAATGTTTGGACTCCTCCAATTGTGGAGCATACACCATGAGCCCATAGATATCTATATCATTATGGAGCAAAGACATACAACATTCTTTTTCAACCATACTAGACGCCTCCATCACAAATTTATTCATCCTAGCCTTAGAGTTGGCTACCAATGTTGGGGCATATTTACAGAGTTGGTTGAACTTGAGAGAATAGTCCTTCATACTCATTCACCCTAGACGAAGGTTCATGAATTCCACTAACTTCCTCTTCTTCAACTCAATGGGAAAGAATATATCAAGAAAACAATTTTTAACACTTCCAAGTCTACCAGACCTTCCGTTATAGGCCTCTCATCTCTCCTTTGTTCAAACCACAATTGTGACACATCTTTTAGTTAATAAGTTTGTAATTCCGCTTTCTCTCTAGGAGTCACACCGATAGCATCCACCACCTTTAACACCTCATCTATGAAGCCTTGTGGATCTTTATCCACCTTAGTTCCATGAAAAGTATGAGGGTTCATCCTTGTTAATTCCCGGATTCTAGAAGCGAGAGTACTAACAGTAGGGTTGAGGTCCAACTCCTAGGTTAGCTTGGGCAACCACATGATTAGTGACGACATGATCTTGAGTCATTATGACTTGAGTCAAGACCCTAAGAGAAGCCCTTATCTCTGAATTAGTTATATCCCCTTCTACATAGGTAGCTTGAGGACCTTGGGGCATTGGAGGCATTTGGGGCACTTGAGATCCTTGAGTTTCCGGAGGGGGAACCTCTTCATTCACCTATTCTTGGTCAATTATAGAAACTTGCTCATTCCGGATAGGAACTCTCTCGTTAGCTACTTCTCCCTCCTCCCTTTTAGAGGGTGTCCTTCTCATATTCATGTCCTATAAACACAAGACACGAGGTTGAAAAAAAGGAACTTATAGAACTCAACTCTAAGGCACGAAAATGACTAATGAAGAAAAGTGAAACTTCAATCGTCCTATAGCCTCTCGCCCATGGATTTGTCATGATTCACACCAATGAACAAGACTCTACTAGACGTGGCTTGTGATACTTTTGATCCTAAACTATTTCCCTAAACCTTACGCTCTGATACCAAGTTTGTTATGACCCGCAGGTACACCCTAGAAGAAAGAAATAATCTTGAGACGGAACAAGGCGTTCTCGACCTTTCAAAGGTCTTTCACGAGCTGCTTAACTATCATTCATTATATAAGACATGAAAAGTAGTGCAGAAATTTAAAACTTTTTCATGATACATAATGATAAAGAAACTTTTTATATAAATACTAAGGATATTCTCATCTTAACAAACCGACTTAAAGATACGACATAAATATTTTAGGGACATGACCCTTTACATTGAAAGAGAGTATATAATAAGTCTTAAAATAAAGAAAATAAAGAAATGAAGACTATGCCCTCGAATATATGACTTAGTGTTGACAGAGTTGATTCCCAAGCTTGCCTTCTAACCTTCAACTCGCTTTCAACCTATACTTATAAAGTATAGAAAAGTATGGGGTTAGTACAAACAATGTACTAAGTATGGCATTACGAAAAATAATGCAAAAAGGGACAATTTAGTTGAAACATACAAGTCATGATATTTTAATAAAATCCTTCATAAATTGATTTACAAGGCATCATTTAAAACCATCACTTAGCACATAAGACAAAACATCCATTTTTCTCTCAACATAAGAGCATTTTTACAGTGAACCCAAAATTACACATGAACTACTCCTATCCTAAGTAGCCCAAAGGCTCCCATAAATAAGACATAAGCAAATTACCCATACGACCTCCTGAATACCTACTAAAGAGATCCTTAAGAATATTAGGGATAGGCTTACTTCATTTAATTATATATCAACGCTCCATACTAAAGACACTAGAGAAAGATACTTGCAATTAAGAACTTCACATAAGTACCCCTCTCAAGTGGACTTATAGGTCACACAAAGTGCAATGTGAGAGTAGCATCCCATACTACTACCCCCACTATGTGCTCTTTCAAGACTCCATGAAATTAGATACACTACATTCATCATTCATAAGTTTAATCATACAAGACATAACTTTAACATGCTTTTCTAAAATTAGACATAAAGTTATATTTCTTTCATTTACATCTTATCATGACCCATTCATACATTTCATGTAAGGACATACCAAGACTCGTTCCAGATGTCTACCTATGCAATAGATAGGTAATCTTCCATTCCACCACCTACCCTATATAGTATACCCTTAAGAAGACTTAGTTCATTTGCATACATCTGTGGGGGCTAGATTTAACCGACATAGACCATGAGAGATTGACATGGAATACCAGTTCTACCTTTACCAGATGAGGGATCCCTACTTGCCCAAGGTAGGGTCATATTCTTTAGACTTTACATATGTTCTACACACACGCGGGCGCATAGTTAAGGAAAAGGAAATTTCTACTATGTAACTTACTCTCTACTTATGAGGAGCACCCATCTCAAGAGGTACATTGGATAAAAAATATCTGCTCACAAAGTGTACGCACCCCTCTTCATATCCTCTCAATGCCTTAACTCCCCCATGGAGTCTTATACATTAATTGACTATAGGTTAGGATATATCTATTGAACACCCTATCTGGAATCACGAAGAGTATCAAACCTCCAACCTATCTTGGAAAGCTCATTGGGAATAGTGAAGTTGCAATTAAACACTTCATCTCTACTCACGAAGAGTGTTCACCCCAAAATCCCCCTTATTCATACTTAAAAATAGTAGGGATGGTCTAGACACTTCATCTCTACTCATGAAGAGTTTCCACCCTTCAATCCCCCATTTTCATTCATTGATTTCATTCATGCATTCAAGTGTGTGCGTGAGCACATGCAAGCACACCTTTCACATAATGACCACTATTCATAACATTGACTTCTAAACATGCTCAACTCACATTAATTACAATTCACACATCATAATACTTCACATACCAAATGCATACTTCATTTAGACATAAACCCTTCAACATACTCATATCAACATTCCAACGCATACCATACATATACATATTAAAATTATCACTTCACTTCACATATGATGCCTTCAAGGCCATTCTCACAATGCACATATGACTTCATATATTTCAAGTAAACACCGCCACCAAAGGTGGACCATACCACTCAACGTTATTTCAACATAACTTAACCAAGATAAAACAACTTACCCATTCATCCAAGCCATTACCACCTATTCACAATTTATTTAATAATCCATCCCGTAATAGCCCTTAGGGCAGTAGATAAAACCCAATAAAACCACCAAGAAACACTAAATTTAACATTATATAATCATGCTCATAAAACCCATTTCATAAGCCAAAAGTTGATAAAAGAATAGACATTATTCCATTAGTGTTTTTACATGAAAAAAATCATTTAAAACTAAGAACTACACATTTTAACCATTACAACATTTTCATGCAAAGACCCATAGTTATATTCAAAGAATAAATAAGGTTGAAGTTTGAAATCTTTTTGAAAGGGCTCCTTGAATGAAAAAAGGTTCAAGGATGACTACCATACCTTAAATACATGAAACCCACGAAAATTTGGTGAAGACAATGTGAAGAACTTGGTCCTCTTCCTTGGAGTTTGAAGCTTCTTCAATGGAGGTTTCTTGTGAGAAGGTTTTTGGAGAAATTTGATTTGATCTTTAAGGTTGGAAATGATGGGTGAAAGGAGGTTTAAAATGGCCTAAATCAGTCCACAAGTGATCCCCAAAGTTCGCAAAATACCCCCACACCATTTGGACCCTTTTCCAACTAGAAATTTGACTTCAAAATGTCACGGCCAAATCTGGGACATGGCTATGCGTCGCGAGGCAAGATCCAGATTGTCAAAAATTCTGAGGCACTAGACCTCGTGTCAATGGCGCGTCATGAGGTAGGGCATCAGTTCCTTCCCCTGTACGCTGCCTTTGGCAGCATATTGACACATGTTTGGGTCCTCCATGGGGACCACCTCCAAGGAGTCATACTCGGACATTTTGATAGTTGGTACATCCCTCTACGCTTAAGAAAAATTGACACTAAATTTCACTGTCAAACTATCCCCCAAAACTTCACTATAAAACACTACGACATACTAGTTCAACTTTGACTAGTTTTTGGACGTCTTGGCGTTTGACTTCTAAACGCTTTCAAACTTTTAAAAACTGACTTCTAATGATAAAATATACTATTTTAATACACTATTAACTTATGAAATTCGTGTGAATATCTAGTTTGACCTATTTCATTTTTAGGGCATAACAGGCAATCGCTCACCTTATGACCCCTTTTTCCACAACCAAAGCAATTACCCCTTCCCACTAAGCATTCACCCACATGACTCGTACCACACTTGGTAGGAGTAGGCTTTTTACTAGGTGAGTTTCCACTCTTTCCCTACTGAACCTAGGTTTAGGCGCCTTATCATCACGAGCCTTAGGGATCTTAGAAGGAACTTGATAGGAGAACTTAGGCTTGTCTTGAATGTCAAGACTACCCTTTGAAAGAACCACCATCAAAAGACCTTGCCCTATTGGCATATTTACTCTTCCTCTTAACCCTCGTCTCTTCCACATGTTGATCATAAATCATGAGACGAGAAATGTTCATATTATCATGTAGCATGGCCGAACAACATTCTTCCTTAAAGTCATCCAACACTCCCGTCACAAAGCGGCTCATTTCATCCCTAGGTTTAGAAACCAAACAAGAAGCATACCTTGGCAATTTAGTGAATTTCAAAGAGTAGTTACATACACTCATACCTCCTTCACGAAGGTTGATGAATTCTTCCACTTTGTCTTCCCTCTTGTCCCTAGGAAAGAATATATCAAGAAAATCCTTCTCGAAAATAAACCATGTCACCGTTCCACCCCTTAAAGTCCTATTGTCTCTCCACTGGACATACCATGTTTGGGCCACATTTTTGAGTTGATAAGTGTCTAACTCAGTTTTCTCACTAATAGTCAACACCATAGCATAACAGATTTTGTAGGTTTCATTGATGAAATCCTGGGGGTCTTCCTCTAATTTTGACCTATAGAAACTAGGGGATTCATCCTAGTGAAATCCCTCAAACTGGAGGCCATGGTGCTAACTTGTTGGTTTCTTTGGGTTACCACCACTCGATTAGCTTTGACCGTCATAGATTGTGCTTGAGTAGTGAAGACTTGTGCTTGGGTCATAATGGCTTGGTCCATTTGGAGAAAATCTTCCATTATATCCCCATCCACCATAGGAGGAGGTGCAACCGGAACTTTATCACCCATAACAACATCTTTAAGTAGAGGAAGTTTGTTGTCTTGTGCTCCCTCATTAGCAACTCCTTCTTCAGCCATTCGTGTGACTGCCCTTCGGGTATTCATACCTATAACCACCATACAAGGTGTAGGTGAAAGCACACATAAAGTAGACTCTTGAGGCATGACATAAAATTTCAAGAAGATGAGAGTTTCTTAAGCATCACATGCTCTGATACCAAGTTTGTCACATCAGGGGAGCACCCTCGAAGAAGACTGAGAGTAGCATCTTAGCATTCATCATTACATTTCATAGTTTAAAAATACAGAAATTTAAAACTTTTCATTTACTTCTACATTGAGGTTTACTTAGACCTCTCTCTTACACATAACACTTACCGAGTATACATAGACCGTTTGTATAAGAAGATTATATAGTCTTCTACTTTTATTTAACATACATAGTGTGGGAACATAATCTCATAAGAAAACTATAAAATGTCTCATATTAAACAATTTAAAATGATTTCCACAATTGAGCTTAATCCATACTTCAATACAAGAAAGAGTCTCATATAGGCTATACAACAATCGTCTTCAAATGAAAAAGAAAGAACTAGAAGTCTTATAACTAGAACAACATCAATAGCTTTATAATGGCATTGTCCTCGTAAATAAGGACATACCGAACTCAAAGAATGAGATTCCAAATCTTCCTTTAATAGTCATCCCAAACCCTTCAATGGCCGGATCCTAAAATGTTTGGCACAATTGGAGAAATGGGGTTAGTACATCACTTGTACTAAGTAAAGACACTTATGCGCACACAACATAGAAATCATGGTAATTGGGAAATTTACTTCAAAGTATGCAAAATCACTTTAGAAATACCTTATGCACATTAAAATAACTAATACAAGTTATTAAGAACATATTCCTTAAGTCAATACCATGTACATTACAAGACCAAAAATATGAAGTCTGTTCAAGTCACGTGCATATCAATATAAATAAGCACATAATCAAGACAAATCTATCATCAAGTTATAGTATCAACAAGCATGAATAAAAGTTCATAACATCATAACCTAATCAATACCATCACTCATACGCCCCCATTAAGTCAACTAGTGCAATGGTAAGTAAGGCCCCATAACCATACCTATCCAATTAAACTCAACAAGAACTATCAACAATACCCAACTTATCATACTATATGATTAAGAGATAACATCATCATACTTCAGCAAAAGAGACCAAATACATGTTCATAAGAGTGACTAACATCACATAGTGTCATTAACATGTAGAATAATTATATACATATCATATACATTATAGAACATAATAACAACATCCTATGCTTCCCTCAAGGCAAATTAGTGCAAGTCATAGGTAGAGTCCCATACCCCTACCTAGGCTAAGTCAAACCTCTTAAGTCACCCTAGTTAGTGTTTACTTCATTTCTTCATTTTAATTTAGCGAACACTTGCCTTAACCGACATAGACAAAAGAAGCAAAGTGTGGAATCCGGTGTTGTAAAACCTTACACCAATGGAAGCTGGTCTACCAACCAAAGAAGAACCAAACATAAACATAGCTTTCTAGGTGGATCCACTAGCTAGTCTTCCTATGGTTGAAACATAGTTAAGGAACTTAGGAGATATGAATTGAACCCTCTACATGCCAATTAGCATTGTATCCCTCATCTCATGATAATCCATTGGGTGTGTGTTCCTCATAGGGGAGTCAACACCTCATGTGGAACTATTGGCTGAATCTCCCTCTACGGAAAGTCAACACCTCTCATTGTCAAGTTCTCTTAGTCCTAAGCTAATTCCCCATTTAAATGTGTTTCATTAACAATAGTAACTTAGTTTAGGTCATAGGGTCTACCCCTTGTATAATCACTGTCTTTTAGCACATTAAGAATTGCATGAGAATATCCTTTCCTCACAACCCTTATATGTGAGATTAGCATATCATCATCATCACGTCATAATAAGGCACATAGGCAACTCATAACAACACTTATATCATTTCATCTTAAGCATAATCTCACATCACATAGTCAAGACATTTCAATTCAACATCAGACCAACACCTACTTAGGCTATTCACATGACATGTTTCAATTGAACTACATAATCAATCACAAGAAATCATAACTGAAGTAAAGGTTAGGATCATGAAGACTTACCAAATATCCTTCAAAATCCATCATCATTTTTTACCATCAACCAACCATTTACATCCAGTAATAGTTGTAGTAATATCATTCAATAGTAATTAGTACAAGAACTAGATCATTTGCATCACTATCCTAATTAACTTCAATTGATAACTTAGGGTTAGGGAAATAGGGTTCATCATGAATTCTTTAATAAATAGATACAATGCCAATAATACATTTCCCTAGACATTCCATGAATGAATTAAAGTAGATAAAACAAGTCGAACAATCAATACATTCTTCAATACTTATCAATTCATAACCAAGATCCATGATTTGGGGGAATTGAGGAAAATGACATGATCCACATGAAAATGCATCAATTAACATAAATTAACCAAAAAATATACACTTAATTAATCATAAGCTATCACAATCCATCATCAATTTGATGTTTAGAAGAAAACATATTAGAATTTGAAAACACCATGGAATTGGGTAATTTAGAAATCAACTTTGAAAGGACCTCTTGGGGAAAGGAATACAAAGAGCGAAGAACCCATATATTGATGAAGATTAATCCACTAAATTGAAGTGAAATCCTAGAGAAGTTGGTCTTCTTCTTCAAGATTTGTTCTTCCTTAAATGGAGGATTTTCAAAGAGAGAAATTAGAGAGAGATGAGAATTTTTGTGTTTTGTTTTGGAAATTTGGTTTAGGTGAGTGAACAATAACCTAAAACTTACCCTTAGACTATATATATAACCACCCCCTAAATTTCCCAAAACACCCCTGAGGTAAATGGGACTTTTTGTGAAGTCAAAATGCCTAAAATTTGATTTCAACGAATCTGGGATGTGGGTTGCGTGTTGTGGGACTTATTTAAGATTTTATTTTTATAATCCAATTTGAGGCAGTGAGACTTGAGCAGTGAAAGCGTCGTGAGTTAAAATCTTCCATTCCACATTGTAGTTGTGCGTCACGCAGCGGACTCCAAATCTCGGCTGCCACAAGCTGCCTTGGCAGTTTGCCCGCCAAGGTTTGGGTCCTCCTCAAAGACCCTTCAGGTTGTCCATGGGGAGTCGTTACTGGATGTTTAGACCCTCCATACTACATTTTACCTATATAAGTCTTTTAACATGTTTTAAACTTTATTTGACCTTCCCAATCCTTCACCAAACACAGGGATGTCAACTCGTTCAAATTAGCTAGTTTACGAAAGTCATGGACGTTCCTTGACATCTTGGATCTAAAACTTCTTGAATGACTTTTAAACATTAATTTAGGTCTTAAAACACTGTTACAGACTTTATACACTCATGTGGGGATCTATATTAGGTCTTGACTTTTCGAAGTGTTAAAAGCTTAATCCAGAATTCATTACACATAAGAGCTCATCATTTACATTACATTAGGAGGAACTACCATCTCCATTTCAACATGAGTTCAACATGAACAATTTCAAAAAGATGACATGCTAATTTCTTATCAATATACACCAAAACGTGCCCAACATAATTCTCGTGATAGCAAAGTAGCACACAACATATTTAAGTGCAAGTTAATCATGAGTCATATATTACAAAAACTCATTTTAGGAATGAATTCCTACAAGAATATGCACATACTAGATAAACATGATAAATTCAACTTTATTTATTTAACTCATTTAAAATAAAGCTAGTAATTTAATTTTGCATAGGAGTAGGGGGAAAGAGATGAGGATAGCGGGTCTTATGGTCGGCCTCGGCCTCCCATGTTTCACCCTTAAGAAGGTGGTTCCTCCATAAAACTTTTACTTATGCAACCTATTTTCCCCTAAATTTCTTAACTTGACGATCCAAGATCTCAACGGGGACCTCTTCGTAAGAAAGTTCCTCTTTACTCCTAAACCTTCTAGAGGGAGAATCCATACCGAATCACCTATACACTTCTTAAGCATAGACACATGGAACACAGGATGAAGCGAGGACAATTCAATTGCCAACTCTAACTCATATACCATTTCCCATACCCTTTTCAAAATCCCATAAGGGCAAACATAATGGGGACTAATCTTCCCCTTCTTTCTAAACCTCCTCACCCCTTTCATGGGTGAAATCTTATATAGACTCAATCTCCTACTTCATATTCAAGGTCCCTCTTTCTATTGTTGGCATAAGATTTTTGCCAACTTTAAGCCATTTTCAACATTTATCTTATGAGTTGAACCTTCTTCAAGATCCATACACTATTTTGGGACAAAAAAGAAAAAACTCACCCACTTCAAACAACCTAATTGGGGACCGATACCTCCTGCCATAAAGTGCTTCAAAAGGTGCCTTACCAATATTTGCATGGTAGCTATTATTGTAAGAGATTTCTATCAAAGGTAGGTGACCATATGAATTTCCTTTCAAATCAATCACACAAGCCCTCAGCATGTCTTCAAGAGTTTAGATGGTGCGCTCCGCTTGTCCATCCGTTTAAGGGCAGAAAGCGGTGCTAAGCTTAACTTTTATACCAAGCCCTCTTTTGAAAGATCTCCAAAAGTGGAAAGTGAATTGTGAACTTCTATCCAAAATGATCGATAAGGAGGCCCCATGTAACTTCAAAATCTCTTTGACATACAATTTAGAATACTCCTCCACCGAGTAAGAAACTTTTACAAGAAGGAAATGGCTGACATAGTCAACCTATCTATTATGACCAAAATGGAGTCATGTTGTAGATATTTTCGAGGCAATCCTACCACAAAGTCCATGCTGACTTCTTCCAACATCCAAATGGGAATTTCAATATCTTGTGTTAGACCACCCGGGACTTGATGCTCGGCTTTGACTAGTTGGCAATTTAGTCAACTCGACACAAACTTACCTACCTCTCTTTTCATTCCACTCCACCAACAAATAACTTGTAAGTCACTCTACATCTTTATTGCCCCTTGATTGATGGAGTATCCGAAACCATGAGCCTCTTCCATGATTTACTCCCTTAAACCATCCACATCCAGCACACATAAACTCCCTTGGTACCTAAGTGCCCCATCCTCACCTTGGGAGAAAGATTCATTATTCTTTTTAAGGACTGATTCTATCAACTCCATCAATAGAGGATCAAGATGTTACTTAGACTTCACATTAACCACTACAAATGACTCGGAGTTATGACGGACAGTGAAACCACCCTATGAAAATTCTTGTAGTCGTACACCCAACTGGGACAACCTATGAAACTCCTTCACCAATTCTTTCTTATCATCACCCACATGAGCCACACTACCCATGGACACTAGGATTTAGTGCATCCACTACCACATTGGATTTCCGGGATAGTAAAGGACACTCATGTCATAATTCTTTAAAAGTTCTAACCATCTTCTTTTTCTTAGATTCAAGTATTTTTGAGTGAATACATATTATAGACTCTTATGATAAGGGAATACATCAACATGCACACCATAGAGACAATTCTTTCAAATTTTAAATCCAAACACCATGGCCGCAAGATCAATATCATGAGTTGGGTAATTCTTCTCATGAGGTTTGTGTTGCCTAGAGGCATAAGCTATCACTTTGTTGTGTTGCGTGAGCACACATCCTAGACCCACTAGGGAGGCATCACAATAAATCACAAAACCATCGGTACCCTCCGAATAGGTCAATATCGGAGCGGAGGAGAGTCTATCTTTCAATAATTGAAAGCTCCTTTCACATGATTTTGACATTCGAACTTGGACTTCTTTTGGGTTATGGCCGTTCATTGGAGATTCGATAGATAAGAATACCTCAACAAACCTCCTATAGTAACCGTCCAACCCTACAAAAATTCGGATGTCGATAGCACTCAAAGGTCTAGGCAAATTTTTGATCACTTCTGTCTTCCTCGGATCAGCCTCTACCCCTTCACTAGAGATAATGTGACCAGGAAATGCAACCGATCTAAGCCAAAATTTACACTTGATAAACATACAAAAAATTGGTTATCCTTGAAAACTTGCAAAGCCATCCTTAAATATCTCATATGATAAGGAGGGATTGAAATAGGATGTGTATCTATGCCGAAGTCAATCTCCTGTTCTAAGGAATTCCAGGAAGGTAATCAAGAAAAACCTCTGGAAATTCCATCACTACGGGGACCGGCTCTATGGGAGGTACATCAGATTAAACATCCCTAGCTTTTACTATATGGTAGATACAACCCTTTGTAATTAATTTGCAAGGTTTTAGATATGAAATGATCTTACCTATAGGATTTGAGTTTCCTCCCTTTAACTTAAAAATGGGTTCATTTTGGAAATTCAAATTTGACTACCCTTGCCCTACAATCAATAGAGGCAAAGCAAGCATGCAACCAATTCATTTCCAATATGACATCAAAATCTAGAATATAAATTTTTATCAATTCAATTAATGTAAATCTATTGGTCAAGGAAATAGGACAACCTTATAGACTTTCTTAACCACCAATGAAATCACCCACCAGGGTAGAAACCAAAAAAGTTTCGTCGAATAAGTAAGGTAGTATTTAATATTTCATGGCTACAAGAGGGGTCACAAATGAAAATGTATCTCCGGGATCAAGCAAAAAGCATACATTAAAGGAAATTAATTGTAACATACCGGTAACCATATGCGGTGAGCTCTCTTGAACACCTCGGATTGGAGAGCATACAAGTGATTCTTTTTAGGAGCATCCGGATTTGGGGAATTTGGTTGTTCTTGAACGTTTTCCCTTTGTTATTATTCATTATAGTTGCAATCTCTCTTCATGTGACCACTCATGCCACAACCATGGCAATTAACCATACCGACTAGGAATTTACCTTATGTTTTCTACAGTATTTTGAACAAAAAGGCCTCTCAAAAACATAAGAATCACCACTTTTCCCCTCTTGAGGCTTGGGTGTAGACACGTTACTCTTGTTGAAACTTGGAGCAATTTGGAGGGCCTTAGTTGGAAAACCTCCTTTTGAACCTTGGTTTGTCTTGCACCTCAAATTTAGTTTTGGAAGAATTCCCATCTTCGGTTCTTACCTTATTCAATTCCCTACTACCTTGCTTACGCTTTTGTTCCTCAATTTGTTCGGCATGAACAATGAGACGAGATATGTCCATGCTAGGAATCAACATAGCCAACCTACATTCATTAACCACAAGGTTGGATATCACCATTACAAATTTGTTCAACTTAGATCTATAATCTGCAACCATAGTAGAAACATGCTTTGGTAGTTGAGTGAACATGAGGCTATACTTCTTCACGCTCATACCCCCTGATGAAGGTTGATGAATTATTGCATTTTCCTCTCCTTTAATTCCAAGGGAAAGATCGTATCAAGGAAAGCCATCTTAAAAGCTCCCCAAGTAATTCAACCTTGTATAACCGGCCTCTCACCCTTTCATTGATCATAGCAATCTTCAACCAAGTCTTTGAGTCGGTAGGCGGCTAGTTCCATGTTTTCTTGAGAAGAAACACCCATAGCATCAATAACTTTGAAATCTTCATCAGTGAACCCTTGTGGGTCCTCCTTCACCTTCGAACCATAGAATGTAGGGGTATTCATCCTTGTGATATCCCTAATCATTGAAGCGCTAGTGTTAGCGTTGGGGTTCACTTAGAAACCTGTTTCCCTAGCATCTTGGGTAGCCAACCCTTGAGGTAAGATAAGAATAGCCTCCCTTATCTCAATGTTAGTCATGGCCTTTTAATCAATAGGAACATGAGGTTTTTGAGGAGTTTCAGGGGGAACTGCCTCATTCAAATTCTCCTCCTCGGCCCTTAGAGCATTTTTCCTCCTTGTATTTATTTCCTATAAGCACAATAAATGGATTATAAGAAAGTACTATATAGAGTTAATACTTTTGGGAACGACTAAGGGATAAAAAAAGAGTTAAAGTTCCTAAGCATCATGTAGTCTATCATTTATAAGTGTGGTGCGCTTCACAATTATGAATGAATGAGACCCTACATACACGTGGTTTAGTGACACATCAATCCTAAGATTAATCAACCTCATGATCTGCTACTAAGTTTGATACGACCCAAAGTACACCATAGTCATTACCGGCGTCGGCGTCCTCGAAGAGGACTAAGACAAGCCCTTATCATACATCATACCACATCGTAGGTCAAAATGCAGAAAAATTTAAAACATTACATAGTGAAGCTTACTTAGACTTCTCACATATTATATATGGAGTTTACATAGACTCCTCACATATGAAGTTTACATAGACTTCTATTTTAGCATCACAGATCATATGACAGTCTAAAGTCTCATCTCACATATAAACCATCTATAAGAGTATGCATGTTTGGACATGACCAAATACAAAACATTACGCCATTATAGGCTTACAATATTTGTCTCAGTGATAAAAAAAATAATTAATGTTTCTAAGCAAAGAAACATCTTTGCTAGAATGAAACTTGGCAACATCCCCAAATGTGAGCGAGTCCAATGACCGGGAAAAGATCCAAGTATTCCTTGCAATCGACCAGGAACATCTCAACGGCCCAAACCTAAAATGTTTTGGAGAAAAAGGGAGAAATATGGGTTAGTACAAACCACATGTACTAAGTATGACTCTTATGCACAAAATCATCAATGCATGAGAAAAGGACATTTTAGTCAAAATCATACATTCTATCAATTTTACTAAACATGCACATATAATAAGCATAGCTAGTAAACTTAACATAATAACAACCTAACATGTATATCACCAAAGTAATACTTGTGCAATGCCAAAGATAGAACCCCATAATCCTATCCAAGGCCAAGTATCATATTAAGCAATCCACTTCATACTTACAACATATTCTCATAAATTCATAATGACATGCTTAATACATGAATAATACTCATAGCTTATCAACATAATCATAATCATAGTCATAAATATAACATAAAGGAACACTAATAGAACCATCCCTTAGAATTCCACATGTGCAATGAGTAAGAGAAGTCTCATACCCTCTTTCACCCTATGTAGTAGCCTTCAGGACAATCCTTATAAGAGTTCACCTACTTAACTTTTTCATTTAATTTTTACGTTAGGGAATGAAATGCAATAACCTATATGAGACCATGTAAGATACATGGAATCCGGTATTCCACTTTCACACCGAAACGAGAGGGTTAACACTTGCATAAGGTATAACCATTTGTACGTTACTATCGAGGTGGATCCGCTAAGCTAGAGTCCTATGTGGGCACATAATTAAGGGTCAAGGATATTTTTGATTGAAACCTTTACTTACTAACTTGGAGGTTTCCATCTCATGAGACAACACATAACTTGGGAATCCAGACTTACTAACATGAGGAAACCCATATGGGAGGAAGGACTTACTAAGGTGACACCTCCATCTCATTCATATGCCTTTTCGGTGCTAAGCAAGAATTTCCTTTAGTATTCATATTATTTCATCATACAAGTTCACATTAGTCTCTTCAAGACCCCTAATAACATCTTATCATATCTAGCTCATAGGTTATCACAAGTGAGAACAATCCTTTCACTTTAGACACCACTTTATAAGTGAGTAAACCATCCACTTAACACTCTTTATAAACAGGAGAAAATACATTCAATCATACAATAATCGTATCATTACATGCATACATAACTCAAGTCTAATTTAATATCTTAATGTTAGGAATGATTAGTACTTAGCATCAACATCACTACCACACATTAGACATAGAAGCATTACTATCTAAGTAACTTATAATTCATAATTGAATCCAAGAGGAACCAATCAACATACCTCTTTTCTTCTTCCATGAACTTTCGTACTTCCATTACAAAAAATGAATAACTACTTTAATAAACACGGTAACTTAAAAAAAGTAATTAAACAATTAACAATAATTTTCAAAATCAATATATTCATAATCTTCACAATTCACCATATTGATTAAATGTTTCCATGAAATTGGGGGAAGGACATGACTCTAGGGATATCTCACAGGAAATCATCAATAAACAATCAATATATACTTAAACAACATCAATTCATCACAATACATCACAATTTATTCATAATTTCATTTTTTTTAAAAGAAAAAACTAATGTGTAGAAAAAGCCCACATTTGGGGGATTTGACCTCTTAGGTAAAAGAATCCCATGAGTAAAATAAAACATACCTTAATGAAGCTTAATCCACTAAATCCAAGTGAAACCCTAGAGAAATTGGTCTTCTTCTTCAAGCTTGATTGCTTTTTCAATGGAGGATTAAGGGAGAGAGAAAGTAGAGAGAGATGAATGTTTTTGGGTTATTGTTCTGGTGAATTTTTAGGGGGTAAAAATGACTAACTGAACTTTAATCAATATATATTCACCTCCTAAATTACCCAAAATACCCCTCACTTAATTGGTTTTTTTATGAAGTCAAAATGCTAAAATTACAACATTAACTAATATGGGAAGTGGCTGCGCGTCACAAGGTAAATTTCACATTTATTTTTGAAATTCTGGTTGAGGAAGTATGCCTCGTGTAGAACGCACATCGCCAGGCCACTTTTTTAACCTCCACGTGTTGGCTGCCAATCATGCAGTAGCATCCATTTCTTGGCTGTATGCAGGCTACTTTGGCAGCCTTCTCGCCCATGTTCTGGTCCTCCACAAGGACCTTTCACGTGGTCTTTGGGGAGTTCTAACTGTAAGTTTTGACCCTATATACTATATTTTACCTATTTAATGTTTTTTACAAGGTTTATATTCAATATGAACCTCCCAAACCTTCACCAAACATAGGTACCTCTACTAGTTCAATTTCACTAGTTTCCGGACGTTAACACCTTTCTTTGATGCTATGGCTCCAATACTTCTCAAACAAGTTATTAACACTAATATAGGTATAAAATCATCATTATACAACATATAAGACTCTAGTATGGGTCATGGAAATCATGGAGTGTTACAATATCCCCCTTAGGAACATTCGTCCCCGAATGACACCTTAAACCTTCTATTGGGAAAAAGTAGTAGACTCAAGACTAGCATCCCAACAACAAGCAATATCATAAAGAGTCGAAGATCATAAGAGGATTTATGAACTCCTTTCAACACATAAACATTATATTAAAACATGTGAACTTAGTCCATAATTCATGACACATAAGAGCTCATCATTTACATCACATTAGAAGGAACTACCATCTCCATTTCAATATAAGCTCAACATGAAATTGTTCAAAGAGGTGACATGCTAATTTCGTATAAATACACAGCAAAACATGCGCAGCACAATTCTCATGAAAGGAATGTAGCACATTACATATTTAAGTGCAAGTTAATCATGAGAGTCGTACATTACAAAAACTCAATTTAGGCATGAATTTTTACAAAGATATGCATATACTAGACAAACAAGATAAGTTCAACACTATTCATATAACTCATTTAAAGAAATCTACTCAACTTAACTTTGGATAGGAGTAGGGGGAAAGAGATGAGGATAACAGGTCTTTATGTCGGCCTCGGCCTCCCATGTTGCACTTTCAACAAGGTGGTTCCTCCATAAAACCTTTACGGAGGCAAACTCCTTATTGCTCAATTTCATAACTTGATGATCCAAGATCTCAACGGGACCTCTTCATTAGAAATGTCCTCTTTTACCCCCTAAGACTTCTAGGGGAGAATCGACACCGGATCACTTATACACTTCTTGATCATAGACAAATGGAACACAGGATGAACCAAGGCCAATTCAATTGGCAACTCTAACTCATATGCCACTTTCCGTACCCCTTTGAAAATCTCATAAGGGCCCATATAACGGGTACTAAGTTTCTCCTTCTTCCCAAACATCATCACCCCTTTCATTGGTGAAATTTTCAAATAGACCCAATCTCCTACTTCGAATTCAAGTTCCTTCTTTCTATTGTTGGCATAAGATATTTGCCAACTATAAATCGTTTTCAACCTTTATCTTATGAGTCAACCTTCTCCGTGGCCTCATACACTATTTCGGGACCAAGAAGATCAAACTCTTCCACTTTAAACCACCTATTCAGGGACAACCACCTCCTACCATAAAGTGATTCAGAAGGTGCCATGCCAATACTCACATGGTATCTATTGTTGTAGGAGAATTCTATCTAATGAAGGTGATCATCCCAATCCCGTTTGAAATAAATCACACAAGCCCACAACATGTCTTCAAGAGTTTGGATGGTGCGCTCCACTTGTCTATCCGTTTGTGCGTGGAAAGTGGTGCTAAGCTTAACTTGGGTACCAAGCCCACTTTGGAAAGATCTCGAAAGGTGGGATGTGAATTGGGCACCTCCATCCGAAATGATCTCTAAGGGGCTCCCGTGTAACTTCTAAGTCTCTTTAACATACAATTTAGAATACTCCTCCGCCGAGCAAGAAACTTTTATGGGAACGAAATGGGCTGACTTAGTCAGCCTATCCACTATGACCATAATGGAATCATTTTGTCGACGTGTTTTAGGTAATCCTACCACAAATTCCATGTTGACGTCTTCCCACTTCCATACGGCAATGTCAAAATCTTGTGTTAGATCATCTGGACCTTAATGCTCGGCTTTGACTTGTTGGCAATTTGGGCACCTTGACACAAAATTAGCTACTTCTCTTATCATTCCATTCCACCGTTAAATATCACGTAATTCACTATACATCTTGGTTTCCCCTGGATGGATGGAGTATCGGGAACAATGAGTCTCTTCCTTGATTTTCTCCCTTAAACAATCCACAACAGGCACACATAACCTCCCTTAGTACTTAAGTACCCCATCCTCCCCTTGGGAGAAAGATTCATTATTCTTTCTGAGGACCGATTCTTTCAACTCCATCAATACAGGATCAAGATGTGTCTTACACATTACATCAACCACTATAGATGAGTTGAAGTTATGACGGACCATGAAACCACCCTTTGATGATTCTTCTAGTCGGACACCCAACTGTGCCAACCTATGAACCTCTTTCACCAATTCTTACTTATCATCACCCACATGACCCAGACTACGCATGGACACTCTGATTTGTGCATCTTCTACCACATTGGCTCCTAGGATGGTAAAGGACATGCATGTCATAATCCTTTAAAAGTTCTAACCATCTTTATTGTCTTAGATTCAAGTCTATATGAGTGAATACATAATGTAGACTCTTTTGATCGTTGAACACATCAACATGTACCCCCTAGAGATAATGCCTCCAATTTTTCAAATAGAACACCACGGTCGCAAGCTCAAGGTCATGAGTTGGGTAATTCTTCTCATGAGGTTTGAGTTTCCTTGAGGAATATGCTATGACTTTGCCATGTTGCATGAGCACACATCCTAGACCCATGTGAGATTCATCACAATAAATCACAAAGCCTTCAATACCCTTAGTCAAGGTAAACACTGAAGCGGAGGTAAATCTATCTTTCATTTAATGGAAACTCTTTTCACAAGATTCCGACTATTTGAACTTGGACTTCTTTTGGTTTAAGCACGTCAATAAAGAAGCGATAGACGAGAATCCCTCAACAAACCTCCAAAAGCAACAGGCCAACCCTAGAAAACTTTGGATGTCGGTAGGACTCAAAGGTCTAGGCAAACTTTTGACCACTTCCGTCTTCCTCAGATCAACCTCTTACCCTTCTCTATAGACAATGTGACCAAGAAATCCAGCCAATCTAAACAAAAATTCACACTTGCTGAACTTAGAAAAAGTTGGTTATCCTTGAGAACTTGCAAAAACTATCCTCAAATATCTCATATGATCATTCTCACTACTAAAGTATATCAAAATGTTATTAATGAAGACAATCACAAAGAAATAAAAATACTTTGTACAAACTCATTTCATAAAGTCCATGAATACCGCCGAGCATTTGTTAGACCAAATGACATTACTAGTAACACAAAGTGACCATATCTTGTTTGGAATGCCATTTTTGGAATATCAACCTCTGTCACTCTAAGTTTATGATAACCCAACCTCAAGTCAATTTTTGAAAAGTAACTCGCTCCTTCGAGTTGATCAAACAAGTCATCAATCCTAGGGAGAGGGTACTTATTCTTTATACTGACTTTGTTCAATTGACAATAGTCAATAAACATTCTCAAAGACCCATCCTTCTTCTTTACAAATAATATCGAGGCACCCCATGAAGATATGCTTTGTTGAATAAAGCCCTTATCAAGCGAATCTGTGGGTTGCGCCATTAATTCATACAACTCGGTCATGGCCATCCTATAAGGAGGGATTGAAATAAGTTGAATTGCTTCGAAGTCAATCTCCCATTTTGGAGGAAATTTGGGAAGTTCATCAATAAAGACATCAAGAAATTCCCTCACTACGGGTACTGACTCTATGGGAGGTACCTCAGATTCAAGATCCCTAACTCTTACTATCTTGAGAGACAACCCTTTGCAATCAATTTGAAAGATTTTATACATGAAATGATCTTACCCCTAGGATTTGAGTTTCCTCCCTTGCACTAAAAAATGTGTTCATTTGGAAATTGAAATTTTACTACCCTTGTCCTACAATAAATAGAGGTAAAGTAAGCATGCAACCAGTCCATTCCCAATATGACATCAAAATCTAGCATATCAATTTCTATCAAGTCAACTAATGTAAACCTTTATAGACTCTCTTAACCAACACAGAATCACCCACAAGTGTAGATAACGAAAAAGGTTCGTCTAATATGTTGGGTAGCATTTCAAATTTCATGGCTACAAGAAGGGTCACAAATGATAATGTAGCTCTGGTATCAACAAAATCATATACATTAAAGGAAAATAATTGTAACATACCGGCAGCCACATCCGGTGAGCTCTTTGATCACCTCAGTATTGGAGATAATAAAAGTAATTCTTTTTAGGAGTATACAGATTTGGGGTATTTGATTGTGATTGAACATTTTCACTTTCTTGAGTCTTTGTCATAGGGCAATCTCATTATGTGACTACTCTTGCACAACCATAGCAATTCCTCTTGTTGACTAGGCACTTAACATCGTGTTTTCTACCACATTTTGAACAAAGAGGCTTCTCAACATAAGAACCACTACCTTTACCCTCTTGGGGCTTGGGAGTAGACATCTTTCTCTTGTTGATCCTTGGTGCATCAAGAGGGCCTTGGTGGAAAACATCATTTTGAACCTTGGTTTGTCTTGCACCTCAAATTTAGTCTTTGAAGGATTCCTGTCACATCAAGGGAGCACCCCTTAGAAGTAACATGGCGTAGTTGACCTTTCGGAGGACTTATACGAGTCATAGTTATCATTCATCGCATTGACATAGTAAATTTAGCGAAAAATTTCTAACTTCTCATAGGACATTGTATGCTAGAAACATTACTTCGTATATATAAAAATATCATATTACATACTAGACATTAAGTCTCTTTGCCATCTTAGACTCAATAAACATTAGAATACATTAGGGACACGGCCCTTTGAACACATTACATAACTACAAAATCTTTAAGCACTTTACAGTAATGACATAAGTATGAGACCCTTGAACTTAAGGATTCCTTTCATTGAGATTGGAAATCGTCTATCAAGATCTTCACCATTGAAAACACACTTTAAGCATTTATAACCTACGCTTTGTGTAAAAAGTATAAAAGAGTGGAATTAGTACAAGAATGCACTAAGTATGTCAACCATGCAAAAAAATGCATTTAAAAGGGACATTTTCTTGAAATTATACTTCATGGTTTTAATATTCATATAATGTTTATTCAATAGAATTGATATCATTCACATACTTGATATAAACATATTCAAAGACCAAACATTTTGTATTATCACTTATAGAATTTATTATATTTTTTAAGTCACATTACAGTGAACTAGTTTCCCTTAACAGTGAACTATCTTCCCTTTTATTCATTTACCTCCCAAATAACCCTCTAGCGATACTTGGTGCAATACATCACTTTAAGGCCACAAGTAAATATACATACCATCTACACAAGGCAACACATACCATCATACAAGTATAGTACAACATAAACACATTCAAGTCAAGACCATAAGGCATTACAGTAAGCTACATTAAGTTACACATATATTTACTTCCTTTCATATTCATCATTATAAGACCTTGCTCATGACCCCAATCTTAGACTACTAGTGCGATGTACATGTGAAGCCCCATAACCCCACACATTCTTAGTAAACCGTTGATGAGACCATTAACCTTAACATTCATTTCATGCATCAACAAGTAAGTGAAGACGACTTCATTCATGTCAATACAAGACCTTCATCATATAGTCATTTAGACCAACATAATGCATGAAAGGATAAGATCACATCTCATAGACTCATATCATACACATCTTCATAACAAGTAGACAATTACTACAAACTCATGCATAAAGATATAATCATAATCATATATATTAGGTCACCGACCTAGGACTTCCTAAGGAGATACTTGTGCAATGTATAGATGGTTTCATTACCTCCACCTATCCTAAATAACCACCCTTAAGTAATCCTAGTAAGGATCCTATTTATTTACTTCTATTTTAAAGTTTACTTTAGGGAAACTATAGCCTTAACCGTTAATAAGACCATGTGTGCTAAACATGGAATTTGGCATTGTAGAACCTTACACCAATGGAAGGTGTTCCTACCTAGACAACGTAGAACAGTAACATATATCCTAGCATCGTCAGTTAATTCACTTTGCTAGATCCTATGTGGCAAGCATTGTTTATGGAACTAGTCACTCTACATGCCATTGGGCAATTGGGGCCTCATCTCATGAGAAAACATGGGTGAGTCTTCCTCTAAGGGAAGTTAACACCTCATGTGGGTCCATAGGTGAGTATTTCTCTAAGGGACGTCAACACTCTATAAGGGACAAATGGTGAATCTTCCTACAAGGAAAGTCAACACCTCTCTATGTCAAGTTCACTCGGTTCTAGGCTAAGTTCCCTTTATGAAAAGCCTTTATTAAATTTATTTATAAAACATTGGCTTAGGATATTCATTCCTCATATGCTTATAGAATATTCAAGCACCTATCTAGTTTTAGAGTATTCTTTGGCACCCCTCTCAAGGCCCCTCTATTTACTAGATCATTATTCATGTGTGTGAGTGTATACATATATATATCTGAACAAACCATTCACATAATACATTTAGTTCACACATGTTCATACATCAATGCATGAGTCTACAAATTTACCTATATGAGCAATTCTTTCATATAGACACTCCAAGACACTATGCACACTCATACTTCATCATATCATATACTTAACATCATACCTTATAAGTCATATTTATATCATGTTCATACAACCATATGCATGTCCTTAGAAGACCAACCTAGGAACTATCCCATCAAGGTGCACATGTGCAATGCATAGTCAAAGTCCCATACCCTTGCCTATGATACTACATATATCAAGTCATCTTAGTGACTGATACTTCACACAACATCATACAATGGTTAGTATAGCAAGACTCATTTATTTAAGACTTCCAATATTCCTACAGTAAGCTTTAGTCTTTATATACCTTTATTGGCTTTACATCACATATAGCATCATAAGACCTCATAATAGGCAGAAATTATATGTCGCGACCAGACTCAGGAATCCGAATTGCAAACGGCGTTGTTGACCTCTTAGAGGTGGCAGACAAGCCTCTTCTTAGCATTCATCACATTCATATAGTTAAGATTACGGAAAATTTAAAACTTAAAGCATATTGAAGTGTACATAGACTTCATATACTTTTTATAAAAGTTATTAACATTCTAAACTAAAATTAGAGACAACCATCTATCATTGAAAAATCAATTCGAAACAAAAGATTAATATGTCATAATAAGTTTGCCAAAACGGCCTTAATACATAAGCTTCAAAATGAAAACATCTTAAAGAAACGGTAGGTATGACATCCTCTAGCTATGTCTAAATACTAGGATATGAAGATAGAAGTATCATCCTTGAACTCGAGAGGACCTACCAAATGGTCTAGAGATCGTTGAGTCCATACCGCTGCAATGAGTCTTCAATCTACTCTCTAACCTGCACCTATAAAAATAGTAAATGTATAGGGTTAGTACACACTTGTACTAAGTATGGGTGTATGCACACATATACATAAAGCTATGCATGGTAAAGGAAGGCTCTTCCTAAACAAGATGTCATTTCTGAAAAGTTAAGTCACTAGACTTTCCTAATTCGTTATTTTTGAATTGTGGTATGAATATGACGTACTTTAATGCATTCAAAGAACACATCTCATTTTCTATGTGATTACAAGCCATTAGAATCATCAACATAATTTTAGAACAACTCGAGCGAAGATTTGAAATTTTGATCCCCTTGAACCCGAGAGCTCTTTCTTTTATACTTTAGTTTATTTTTCAGTCTTTTTCTTCTTATTGTTGTGTAGTTCATTGATTCATTTCATCCGATGTTTTACTTACAAGTGCAATTATTTATTGTAGTCCCATACCCACAATGAATCAAGCAAGTAACCCAAGGACTAAGGGAATTATTTTATTATACTCGTAACATGTCATTCATTATATTATGTATTCGTTGGGCAGGAATACTTAATAAGCCAGTCTCTATTGGCTATGCCACTTATTTCATCATTTTTCATATTATTCATAAACTCTTAATTTCATAGCTCATTTTGAACATACGTTCCTTCTTCTTTCTTTCTTGCTTTCTTAGAGACATCTTTAGAATTAAGATCATGCGAGATAACATGAAATCCAGTATCTACCCCACACTAAAAATAGGTGATTCACCGATTAAATGAATCTAGATCATGTGACCTAACATGAAATCCAGTGTCTTTCCCTCACCGAAAAGGGGTGATTCACCGGCTAAAGTGAATCCATATAAGGTGTTTACCCCACACTGAAAAGGGGTGGTCCACGGCTAAAGTGAACCAAGAACATTCTTTTGAGCATTAAACGACATAGATCATGTGAGCTAAACCTGAAATCCGATGTCTTCCCCCTACCTAAAAGAGGTGGAATCATTGGCCAAGGTGAAACTGAAACATACCTAGCTCTCTTAGGTGGAATCCACAGGCTAGTTCCCATGTTGGCTAGACATAGTTCGAAGAATAGGAGATATTTGGAGACTCTTATTCACCGTGGTGGATCCTCATATCATGAGACTTACATGTGAAAGCACAAGCTCATAGCTAGTCTATCGGTGCTTTATTCACTTTCTTTTATCTTCTTATCTTTTAGAGTTGACTCAAACATTATGGAAGTTTGCTTCTATATTGAGATTTACTTACTCATTGTCATCCCTTTCTTTACATTGATGAAATGTGAATTTATCCTTACATAACATCTTTGGTGTTAATGAGACTTGTCTCACACGTTCTAACACCCTTTTTCGTGAGTATCTTAACATATAAGTCTTAGGTGTAAGTGAGACTTGTCTCACTACCTTTAACACCTCAATCTGGTCACTTTCTTAACTTAGACACTTTTAATTATGTTAATACTGACTTTACTTGCTCACGTTCATTTGATAGCTTCATATCAGTATTTATGGATGTTGAGAACTTCATTTAATGAGTTACATATGTTCATAGTTCATTTATTTAGGGTATGTTGGGACTTGTCCCAATGATTGACATGCCATTGAACATGGATTCATTGAATTGCCTTAGATGTGCTTATTTTATCATTTCAATACATTGGCTATGTATGATTGGCATAAGATTAGTATAGGCCTAAACAAATTGGAAAAGATTTCATAATCACATTTATTGGAATAAGCCAAATTTACATCCGTTCATGTTTATTTTGGTATGTATTAACCATTATGTCCAAATCCATTCAACTCACTGGAGAATGTATTGTTAGCCCTTTTATTGGCATAAGCCAAACATTCACTCAAATATGATTTCATGGAGATCATTTTAGCCAACCTTATAACATAGTTTAAACATCAAATTAGTAGCCATTTCGGACAGCCTCATATGAACACTTAAATGAACATAACATTTTCATGAAGTCACATTTAAAAGTAGGTATACAAATCACGACCGTAACATCTCAAGACTAGCATTTTCAAACACAAGTTGATGCAACATCGTTCTTTATATCACGTAAGGAGCACATAAAATCATACATGTACAAAATATAGGTTCATTCGACATTTACAAATCAGGAACCCTACACATTAAGATCATCCAGTACCACATACCAACAACATGATAGAGACTACACTTATACATCCATTGGAACTGAAAACAAGGATACTAGGGAAAAGGACATTTAACAAGAACCTTGGGAAACAACCCTAGTTTCGAGATTTCATAGATTCAAGACGATGGAAAGTACTCTTAGAGAACGAATTCCAGGAGAGAAACCCATACCTTATGTAGAACATAATCTACGAACACCACCTTGAACGAAAATTTAAAGAACATTTGAATTCGCCTAAGAACATCGATGAACTTTCTGCCTTTTTTCTTACTGCTTTAGCGTCTTGTTTTCTAAGTGTTTGATCGTGAGTTTTTAGGTGTAGGGACAGATCTTGACTCATTCAACTTAGACTAATTTAGTAAATTACATAAATTGATTACTTAATTACTAAATCGCCCCTCCTAAATTGACTAAACATAGGAGAATGTTGATTTGACCAAAAATTTGGAATTTTAATATGGTTTCGGTCAACATTTGAAATTCTTATTAATTAATTAAATCCTTAATTTAATTAATTAAGGGACCTAGGGTAATTACTAAAGTACCCCTAAGTCTTTGGTACCATAACTAACCCTTTTGGACCATCCTAAGTTAGGTACTAGGTTGTCTCCTTAACTAGTTACTAGGTTAGTGTCACCCGGTTAAGTATTAGGTTGTCGGGTGCACTAGTTGGTCCAATTCGGTTAGTCCTAGGCTAATTAGCTAGTTAGGGCAGTTGTTTAGAGTATAGAGTTTGTGAGGGAAGTAGTCCCCACGTGGAGAGACCCATCCGCACATGCTGTCCCTAACCGAGTTCGGTTAGGGTGGTCCCCTCACTTGGCTGATTTTCACATGTCTTGCACATGTATAAGTTATACTTTCCTAACTAACTATTGTTGATGGCTCATTTGGAATGTTTACCTATTGTCCCAAGGATCCTCACTATGTCCTTGGGAACTGGTTAATCTACATGATCATTTTGATTGATCATGTGATGTAGTATCTAGGCTTGACACTTGGATGCCTCATACCTCATTGTGAATTAATGAAAGAAAATTGTAATTATAGGGTCTTCATTGCAGGTACAATTTTAGGCAGGGCTTATTAATACTTAGAAAATTGGTTATCACCCTTAGCCAATATTTTTATTTTATGCCCAATACTATCCAATATTGGGCATTGGGATGCCTATATTTTCCCAAATGCATTCTTGAAACCTATTTTGACTCTTTACATTTTTTTGGAACGTTACAGTACATATAACCTTAACATATCCATTTACATTCTCATAACAATAGTAACATCTCCTAGATTCACAACTAAGTAAGAAGAGTAGGCACAAGTTATGCACAAGGTGATCATCATAACCACTCATTCTTATATTTACCAATTTGCCTTAAAGTCCATGTTCAACACATATATATAATGATAATAAAGTAAACACCGCCACCATAAGTTTACCATACCACACAATTACATACAAGGCTTCATTAACATTACTATAAAGAAGTAGAGAAGTAGAAGAGTAGAGCAATTCATACAAATCCTTTATCCTTTGGTCATCATTGACCATTACTAATCTTTAATCAATACTACAAGTATAGGCAGTAGCTAATACATAATAATCATATATGAAGTCTTGCATAAGCTACTACAAGGCCATGCTACAAACTAATACAACATATCATTAACATACTAGGATGTAGAATGACATAGACCATCAACAAATTTCACATACATGGATTATAGATCCTATTTCATCAATAATATTAATCAAAGGAAGTAGCTAATCATACACTTAGTCATAATGAAATCATGCTTAAATCACTTCAAGATCAAGCTTCCAACAGAGGCATTAGGCTTATTAATTCGCTAGAATACAGGGTAATTAGCCAATACTATTGATTCTCTAAGGCCTTGATCATCAATCATATTTTAACAATAATGTACATGTTAGGAAGTATCTAATTAGATCATTACTCAAAGAAATCATGATTCACATAATCTAAAAATATAGATCACATCACATACATAGTATTATCAATCGATAGATTAGATGAACTAGATCAGTTCATGCAATCATTCTTTACTCTGATTATACGAGATTCCTATCCATAATTCAATAATTATATAACCTAAAACAGTAGCTACAAGAAACTTAGCATAATCCAATGTCTTACAACAACCGAAATAAAGCCAACCTTACAGTGAAAACATAGATCATATACTAGTCATATTGAATTCTTAATACACTGATCCATATGGATCCTTCATCATCAATACAACATTAATTCTCGTAAATAACAGTAGGTAAAACCACTTAAACATAATAGAATAACAATTCAATAAATAACAAGTAAAGATCACAAAGCCCATGCAACAACTAAATCGATTTAGGGAAGGAGCATGGGTTAATCATGCAATTGGAGTAAAATCACATTCAAACCAATACATTAACATCAATTCATCATGATTTAACCATTTAAAACGTTTTTAGAAAGAACCCATGGCTAGATTGAAGAAGAATAACTTTGATCATGAAATCTCCTTTGAAACTTTGAGATTAACTCTCTAGATGGAAGGATAACTAGAGATGAAGGATCACCATACCTTTGTCTAGTTGAAAACCTATAAAACTTGGTGAATCGTCCATTGAAATCAAAGATCCAAGCTGTTCTTGAGATTCACCAACAATGGGAATGGGTTGATCACATTTTTTATCACTTAAATACACCCATAAATCACCAGATAAATAGTGTGGGGTCTGGTTAACACGTGGGGTGAATTTCCCATTCAGCCCTTAAATGAAACAGTGCATAGGCAGTGGCACCAGGCCACCATCGACGGATACAATAGACTGTCCATCCTTTGGCTTCCGTTGATTGGTCCTTCTGTCGATTTACACTGCCAAGGCAGTGTCTCGACCAACCGTGGATCCTTCTTGTGGGCCCTTTTTGCAGGGCCCTTTAGAAGTCGTAACTGGAAGTTTCCAAATGTAAATACATCCCTTAAAAAGTTGAAGAACATCCACAAAATTTTCACCCAAAAAAAACACCTGCAACTCGTCCAAACATGCAAGGCCCCATCAAGACACACACATGTATGTCTCTAGGGTATCTTTCGAACGTCTTGGAAGTTCTTGGATGTTTGACCTCCAAAGCTTACGAAACTTCATATCATTTTAAGTATTCATAAGATCATTACATACAAATATAAGCATGCATAGACACATGAGGCACATAGGCGACTAGTCGTCGAACGTCTTGGTCGTCCCTTGACATTTGACTTCCAAATCACCTAAAACAACAAATGACTCCTTGAATGGAAGAGGGTTCAAGGATGACTAAAATACCTCAATGAGAAGTAAACCCACTAAATTATATGAAGAAACACGTCCAACCATCCCTCCTATCCCTTCCTTGAGTTTTAGCTCCAATTGTGACTTTGAGAGAGTTTGTTTTTAGAGAGAGAGTTTGAATATTGAAGTGAGGGGTGTTGTCTAGGTCTAGGACTTAAAACTAATTTAATATACCTTTAAAACACTAAAAATATGGTCCTAGGGTCATAAAATACTTGGGGTGAATTTAGAAAACACCCCAAGCCAAAGCTGCAAAACGTGACAGCTTTTGGGCAGTCCTCACTGACGGCTCCAACCAATGGACTGATTGTCCATCGTAGGCCCGTTGGTGGAGGTTCATTGATTGTTAATTAGGTACATTCAAGATCTTTCTTGCAGTTCCAGTCAACATCCATGGTCGACGGACCGTTTGTTGACAAACGGACCTTCCCTTGGGTAATCGTTTGATCACTGCTTGGCAGCTTCATTCAAAGAGATGGGGTCCTCTTCTAGGGCCCCTTGTGGGTACTAGGTGGGGTCGTACCCAGATGTTAAACCCCTAAACATTGGTCTTAGGAACATCCCACATCAATTTCAATTAAAACGAACATGTAAAACTCACTTAAACACATCAAGACACATGAACACTTTCTTAGACACACATTCCGAACGTCATAGACGTTCTTGGACGTTTGACCTCCAAACTTAATCAAACTTCATACACTGCCTCAGGACACTAATATAACTCATATTATTACAAAATTAATACAAGTAACAATCACGAAGGTCTAGTTCACCTTAGTTCATTTTAGGGTGTTACATATACCTACTTTAGGTCTACCGATCCTAGACTTTAATTCTTTCTGTCATTCAAGACAAGGATGACTATGCCTACCAAGTCAAGATATCACATTCGAGAAGATTTAATGTATCAACAAGAGGAGATAAACGTTCCAAATCAAGACACAACATTAATCACATCATTTAGTCAATATAATTAAAGTACCAAGTAGGGACAATTAGGTCTACCAAGTAGGAACAATTAAATAAGTAAATTCTTTTATAAAACGTAACAAGAATATCATTATCATAGGGTCACAACCCTTACATTGAAAGAAAGATACAAGTCTTATACAAAGTCTTTAATGAAAGAAAACTAGACATAACATCCATGTCCTCAAACATATGAGGACATACCAAGAGTCTTGAGAGAACAATCTAATTCCCAAGCTTCAACTCTATCCTCAGTTTCCACCACCTATACCTGAAGAAATAGAGAAGAATATGGAGTTAGTACAATAAAGGACTAAGTATGATTACCATGCAAAAATTCATATAAAAATGGACACTTTAGTTGAAATATGTTTTTCATGTCATTTTGGTAATAACTTCATAAAGCAAGTGCAAAGGACATCATACAGTAAGAACCATCTACCTAAGGTTATCTTAAGAACCATCTGAATAAGACATGAAGAGACAACCCATACAACCTCATCAATACACACCTAAGTGTTCCTAAGACTACAAAATATAAGGATATTTCCTTTCTAACACAACCACAAAAAGTCAACATTTGTTACTAGAGATATTAAATGAGACATTCATACATATAAGCGACTTCACATAATGGTTTTAGAAGACCTAGGTAACCCAATCTAGTATCTTCAAAAACTACTTGTTCCATGTGTATATAGAATCCCATTATACTACCTACACATTGTAGAACCTCTCCAATAGCTAAAGTGTGCATCCCATATGATGAGAAAAGGAACTAACCGACATAGACCACACTATCTAGGTATGGAATCCGGTGTCATAAGATGTAACACTCCAAAAGTCTAAAGCCTCACATGAGTTCAAGGGCATATTAACACTGTTATAAGTCTTAAAATAATGTTCATAAACCATTTATAAAGTTATAGAGCCAAAACGACAAAGAAAGACCTTGACGTCTGCAAACTAGCTAAATTGAACTAGTAGACGTCCCTATGTTTGGTGAAAGTATGGGAGGGTCAAATGAAGTCTAAAGCTATTAAATTGACTTTAAATAGGTAAAATATAGTATAAAGGGTCCAAAAAAACAGTTAATACTCCCCAAGGACCGCCCTAGGGATCCTTGAGGAGGACCTGAACATTGGCGAGCAAGCATCAAAAGCAGCTTGTGGCAGCCAAGATATGGAATCCACCTCGCGTCGCGCAGCAAACACGAGGAGGGAAAAAAGTTGCCTCGCAACGCGGGCAATCCACAATGTCCACTGCCTCAACTATTATTTTCAAAAATAAATGTGAATTTGCCCTCGCGGCGCACAGACACTTTCCAGATTCATCCGCGTTGTATTTAAGTCAATTTGACTTCACAAAAAGACCCAAAATTAAGTGAAGGGTAATTCGGGTAATTTAGGGGTGACTATATATTGATTTAGGGTCAGTTTTAATTAAAAATTACTCACTAAAATCAAATCTCCAAATCAAAACTCAAAAGCTCTCACCTCTCTCTATTTTCTCTCTCCCTAAATCCTCCATTGAAGAAGCAAGAAAGCTTGAAGAAGAAGACCAATTTCTCTAGGATTTCACATGGATTTCGTCTATTAAGATTCATTAAGTTATGGGTTCTTCACTCTTGGGATTCCTTTTCCCAAGAGGTCCTTTCAAAGTTGATTTCTAAATCACCCAATTCCAAGGGTTTTCTTCTACTAATGGGTTTTCTTCTAAATTTGAAGTTGATTATTGATTATAATTAAGAGTGATTTCCTATGACTAATTAAGTGTATATTGTGAGTAATTGATGCTCATTAAGGGAATTTTGTGTGGATCATGACCCTTCCCCAATTTCCCCAAATCTTGGATCTTTCTTGTGAATTGATGGGAATTGAAGAATGAATTGATTGTTAGACTTGTTTTATCTATTATAAGTCGTCCATGGACTGCATAGGGTCATGTATTATTGGGAGTGAATCTATTCTTTAAACCTTCCCCCTTAACCCTAGGTTATGAATTGAAGTTAATTGGGATAGTGATGATACAATTGACTTAGTTATTGTATTAATTACTATTGAATGATATTAATACACCTATTATTGGATGAAATGGTTTGGTTGATGGTAATACCATGGATGATGGATTGGGAAAGATATTGGGTAAGTCTTTGTGATCCTAACCTCTACTTCAATTATGATGGCTTGTAATTGGTGATGAAGTTCAGTTGAAGCATATCTTGTGATTTGATGAAGTAGGTGTTGGTATGATGTTGAATTTAAATGTATTGATTTATGGCTTGTGAGTTGTTGGATAGGATTTAATGATATAAGGTTGATGATGAATTATATATGTGCCTTATTATGGTATGGTGATGTAAATGTGCTAACCTCACATGTGTGAATTGCATCGAAAGGACAATACTCATGCAATTCCTATTGATCTATGACTATGGCTATCTAAGGGGTAGACCCCTATGACCTAAACTAAATTATTATTATTAATGAAAGGCATTTCAAAAGGGACTCTAGCTTAGCACCGAGTGAAGTAGAAGTGAGGAGTGTCCCTTCCCACATAGGGAAGGTAGGTTCACTAATGTACTCATGATATTAGAGACTATAATGCATACAACATAAAGAGGGTCCCAAATACATCTCATATTTCTTCAACTATGTTGCCCCATAGAAATACTAGCTAGTGGATCCACGTAGATGTTATGTTCATGTTTTGGTACTACCTTGGCAAGTAGTCCACCTTCTTTCAGTGTGGGGGTTCCATGACAATGGATTCAACATTAGCTCATGTGGTCTATGTGAGTTAAGGCAAGATGTTCCCAAAAGTAAAATGAAGTAATAAAGTGAATTCTAACTAGGATGACCTAAGGGGTTTGGCTTACTCTAGGTAGGGGTGTGGGACTCTACCTATACATTGCACTAGTTAGCCTTGAGGGAAGTCTTGGAAAGATGTTCTTATGTGCTTATATGCTTATAAATGAAAATGATAATATATATGTTGATCTTACATGTTAATGACATTAGGTGATATTGGTTTCATATATGAACATGTAGTTGGTCCCTATTGTTAAAGTATGATCTACTCTTAAAGATATGGTATGTAAAGTTAGGAATTGTTGATAGTCCTTGTTTGGTTTAGTTGGTTGAGTGAGGCTATGGGGTTTAGGAATAAGTGCTTGTTGACTTGCATTGGTTCTTGAATGTGAATAATATATTTCCAAAGTGACTTTGCATGTTTTGAACAAGTGTCCCTTATTGGCATGATTTCTTATGTTGTATTTGCATATGATCCTATACTTAGGACAAGTGATGTGCTAAACCCGTTTCTCCCTTTTTCCCCAATATTTTAGGTTCCGGCCGTTGAGAAGATTGTGGTCATTTGCACGGAAGGCTTAGAGTCATTCTACAAATGGGTATGTCATAAAGTCCGAGGATGATGTCTTGTTATTACTCTAGTTATGTTTCTTTGTTAAAGTCTAAAGACGATCATTTCATTCTACTTTTTTTTAAGATATTGTTGTAAGCCCTAAGTTTCTTTTATACATTGTGTAAGGGCTGATTCCCATATTGTTCGTCTCCGTTTAAATGGTTTAATATGAGACATCCCTTTTAAGATTATATTGTGTATTATATATATGTGTGCCATAAAAGTAGAATACTATGTAATCTTCTTATACGATGGGTCTATGCATACTCGATATGAATATATTATGTGTAAGCGAGAGGTCTAAGTAAACCTCATGAAGTAATTGCAGATGAAAAACTTTTAACTTTTCCGTATTTTTAACCTTTGAATGTAATGATGAATGCTAAGAGGCTAGTCTTAGTCCTCTCCGAGGAAGACGAAGGCGGTTACGTCTAGGGGGTGCTCCCCGTATGTGACATAAGACCCCGCACCGTGGAACGTGTTCTACTTGCAAAAGTTAAAACTAGGACATATCCCACGTATGCACATGGTTTAAGGGATATCAAAAGGCTTCTTTGTACTATAGTGTCATACTCAAGTAGAGATAAAACATTAATCATATCATGTTGGTGCTTTGCCTTACTTCTCATAGAATAAGTTCATTCACATAACGGTATTTGATAATGTACCATCCCTAAGACTTAGCAACTCATAATACCACTATCAAGAAGGATCGACAAGGGTCTATCAATCAAGGTTCATTAGGATAGCTTATTCATGATACAGGTACCATGTTAGGTCTATCGGATTCACTTCATTATAAACCTTCTTTTCATATTCAAGGTTTTGCACATTCACTTAGAATTCTAGACTCATGAAGAAGGGTCACCATTCTTAGGTCTACCGGTTCAAGACATATTCTAGAATACCTCATTTATCATTCATGTATCAAGTAGGGATAACTAGGTCTACCTAATCAAGACACCATGTCAACATATAAAGACTCTTCATAGTCTATCATCATCACATACCAACATTTAGAGGAACATGCTTTCACTCTTATTATATCCACATTATACAAGACCATACGTATATCACATCATCCTTCACTTTATACATTCCTTTAAGCCATTACACCTTAATACAAGATCACGTTAACTCCATAAAATAAACTTCACATTGTACCTTAACATGTACCATAATATTATAATACTAAAATTCACATAATAATACCGACAAGGCCATGATCATAACATATACGACAAATAAGCACCGCCACCATAAGTGGACCATACGACACAAAATCAATTCAATTATCAATACTACATTAGTAGAGGAATTAGGTCAACTTACCCTATTCAAATAACCATAATCACCATTACTTAATCCTTTATGAGTTCACAATAAAATAGCATAGATAACCATAAAATCAACAATACAACATAAACAAAATCAAATACTATCAACATTTGATCATAAGCAACAACCCAATTCATAATCCAAATTTAGGAATTTTTTGAAGATCAATGGTTCATGGATATTTGGATTGTAAAACATCAATTTAACATCAATAATATCATATCTAATCATTTGAAATCGTTTCATGCATGAACCCTTGAATTAGAGTAGAAATTGGACTTTTCAAAAAAGTTGAAATCTTTGAAAGCCTTTGGAATTGGCTCTAGACTTAGTATTGATAAGCCCGCGAAATTGAAGAATAAATGAATGGAAATCTTCAATCCTAGCTCCAATTGACTCTAAGCTTCCATGAAGGTTTTAAGAGAACTTATTTTGAACTTTGGATTTTGATTTTGAATAATGAAGTCTAATTTCAAGTTTTAGTGTTTAAACTAACATAAAATTCCCTAAATAACGTAAAATAATTATCCCCCCCCCCCTATGTCCCATTTATTTAGACAAGGGTGGAATTCACCAGACCACCCTTGGTTTGGCCGAATCCCTGCAGGAAATTGCAGACCAAACCACGACCCCACATTGACGGACTGTCAATGAGTTGACGGGGCATCGTGCTGGTTCGTCAATGGTGAATGAGATTGTCAATTATGGGGCCTAAGATCCCACGACAAATTGTTGAGCCACGCCCTCTTTTGACAGTGCGTCGGTGGGTTTATGGGTGTCAATCAAGGCTGCCCAGGAAGCTTTTTTGCCAACATTTCGGTCCTCCTCAAGGACCCTTAGGGTGGTCTTTTGGGAATCGTACCCGGATTTTTTGACCCTAAACACGACCATATATACTCTAGTGTCACCACCAAACATTTTATACTTCAAACGACACACCAAAAAAAATAAAACATATAAGGACACACTATCATATACACAAGACTAGTTTTCGAACGTCTTGGTTATTCCTCGACGTTTTACTCCAACACCACTCAAGCCTGGCCTTGGTTACTATTTCTCATTAAATTATCAATTTATCAACTCAAGAAACTCACGTGAAGATCTAGTTTATCCTAGTTCATTTTTAGGGTCGTTACTAAATCATTTAATCAAAGTCTTACAAGTGATGAACTTTTTTGAGGCTTAAAAATTTCTTAGTGTCAAAATTTACAGCTTCCTCTTCTAAGCTCATTGTTATTCTATTTTGAAACTATTTAATAATCAACTAACATATTTAATTACTAGTTAACTAGTATTTAATCATCAAATCATTTATTTGATCCTTTCAAATAAGTAACAACAAGTAATTCTTCTGCTTTTGTTACTTACTTTGTATTGAATTCGAATCTTTTGTTGTTTTTTATACTCTTCTCATATTAATTCGTTGATAATCTTCTTGATTCATGTCCTTTAGAATTTTGGGTCATCCTTCTTTCAAGAGTCACAGGAATCTACTCCACCACAAAGAACTAGTGATCTTGTGAATTTATTTGGCAAATGTAGTTGTCTATCAACTTTGGGAAGACACTTTAGGAAGGTGGGTGTGACATCAAATATGAGAGGTGTGAGGAATTTTCCACTAACCTTGTTTTTTATGTTTTTTTAGGTACTGAAGGCGATTACAGGGAAGAATATAGTTGTAACTTCTGAATACTATAGAAATGAAATTAGTGAATATGTTTGTAGCAATATGAGCTACGAGCATGGTGAAAACGAGTTTTATGAGAACTATGATGGGTCTTATTTATTGATCATAGCGTGGAATCACCATCATTACACATTTATTCATTGTCTGGATGATTATATAACGAGCCTTCATGGCCGCCTAGAGTGCAGTCGGCCTGCTGAAGACCGTAACATAAGTAACTCAGTGCTCCATACGGGGGTTATGAGCATGGTAATGGTGCACTTGTGTATGATGGTTATTCTTATGTGTGATAAGATGGTCCATGGTATAATGAACAACATAGTGGTGAGAACTAATCCTCCAGAGATGATTTGGAGATGAATGGAACTTATGACTTGTGATGATATGGAAGGAGTATAAGGACCTTATCGTGTATAACATTGTGAAGATGATGGTTCTCATGCTTTGCACCGTGGTTATGATGGCGATGTGAGGTACAATTTTTTCTCTCATAGGTCTTATGAATCCTTTTAGCAGAATCCAGTAGGAAATGGAAGTTGTGAGGTTGAAGTTTCTTCCTTGTCTTGTGCTACTTCCTATTCTAAGAAAGAAGGCATAGATGTTTGGGCGGGACCATTTTAAAGTTGTCGTGTGGACTATAGAAGTTGTACATTCACTACTTCTTGAAATATGATAACTTATTCTTCTAATACCTAGTTCATATGTTTCTTGTTCTCCATATGGTGATGAGGCTGGAGGTATAGAGGGAGGAACATTAAGCCATGAAGTAATAATAGAGTTAAGATACTCTTTTATAACGTTGAGGGAATATTTTTCATTATTTCTCGCGGATAGTTGAAAAGGTTAAGTCTATGGTAAAAAAAGACTCAAGTTATTCATCATGAAGATAAGCCTAAGGAGTTACCCTTGGAAGCAAAACAAGATACTCCTTGTAAGGACGACATTAAGGAGTTGAACATGGAAGTCAAAATGTCCACTACTTTAGCACAAAAATGGAAGTAAAACTTGAAGGGATTTTCTAACCATTCACAAGTAATCCATGGTACTTGTCCAAAATCCCTTAAAATTGAGGATTGTCAGATTTCCCTATGATAAAGAGTCCTGCTTGAGGGTTTACAATCCTCTTTAGGGGCCTTCGATTTGTATGGATAAAGGTAGTTTAATAACCCCCCCCCCTTTCTTTACTATCTCTTTGTGTATGATCTTGTTTAATGTGCATCTTATGGGGGTAGGACTTATTTGTCAAGAAAAGGTGAAGTTTATCTTAAATTCTTCATGTTGTCTTTGTGTGTTCCATCCTGTGATGTAATGAGTGCTAGGGTCCTTGAATCTAGTTCTGATATTTTATGTAGGAACACCTTAGATGACCCAAATTTGCATGACACATATCTCTACTATCTCTTTGCATATGATGAGTCTTATATTTGTCCTAAATGTTCATTGCATCTGGGTCACAGTATCATTGAGGTCTATACTTCTTTGTTTGACCCCATTATGTGGAACAATTATGATTTTGATCCCGGTGAGCGTATGGGAGTATTTGAGCTTGTAGTAGTGTCATAATTTGGGTGGTGTTATCATTTTGATGTGAGGAATAGAAAATTTCCTTGTTCTACAACTATGGGCTTAATAGTCATGATAATAGAAGATACTTGGTTGCTCCTTGAGATTGAGTCTCCTTAGCGTAATTTTTTGTGTGCTAACCCTTGTACTAACCCTCATTCTATGAGGATATAATTGTTGTTTGTCCTTTTCATGGTTTTGCAAAGTTTGGATTCGAGGATAAATCCTTTTTAAGAAGGGAGGATGATAACGTCATGTATAGAATGGATCGGGCAAAAGCTTTAGAGGAGCTTGATGGACATAAAGCAATGACATACAATGTGTGGAATGTCCATCAAAGTTAATAGAAAGAAGAAAATATCCATTTGCAAACGGTCATCTCATAATATCAAGAAATCACAAATGAAGGCAACCGAACAAGACCCTTTATCTCATTAAGGATAAAATTTTAAAGAAAGTGTCTTCTTTATTTTATTAGTATAAATAGTAGTCTATTTTATATTGTAAGACTTAGACTGTATGGATTTTGAATTTTCAATGAACAAACTCTTTCAAGATTGAAGTTTAAGGGTGGAATCCCTTTAGATTAGTCTAGCGTAGTGTAGCTTAATCTAGATTAGTGATGACTGAATTCTCATTGTGTATTTAGGACTACTTAACCTTGATATTGCTCATTTGTGATTTTCAATTTGAGTTGTTTCTTTTTGAATTCAAGTTTCTCTTCTTCCCTATGTTTATTGTTTATTCAATAACCTCTGTTTCTTTTCTTCCATCTCTTATTTCTATTCTATCTTACTTTTGTGTTGTTTAATTTCACGTGTGATCTTAATTTGTTTCATCCCCAATTAGAATCATTATCATAGTATAAAATCAGTTAAGAGTGTTTTGTAGAAATCTATATGTCCTAGAATTACATACATCGTAGGTATTAAGGGTCACTCGTTAGATCACGACAAATATATTAATCGTTTTGGATATCAATTTATCGGATCTACACCGTTAGTATATTTTACCCTAGCAAGAATAGAGAGCCCTCTCAATTGGGGCATAGGATGGACTCTGTTTATCTCAATAGAGTATGTTGGTTATTAGTATCTCACACAATCCAGATGTGAGATAATTCATTACATTATATTCAGTTATTCCAATTTAGTACTTATCAATTGCATGTTGATTTATAAGGTCATTGCTTCAATTCATATGTTTCAGACTTATCATTTTTAGTTTATTTAGAGTTGTGATGCATGTCTCACGTACTCAGTATATTCAAAGTACTGGTTGTAAACCTTTTTGCATTATATTGTTTTTCAATATAGGTTCATACGGCCAACATCTAGCTCATAGTTATTTTTCAAAGATAATACTTATGTTATTTTTCTTTATTTAATTCATTCAATTGTCAGACAAGTAGATTTAGCAGGGGATTTGTCCCAGTAACTCTTCATAGTAGAGGCTTTTAGATATTAGTTTCTTAGCCTTATGGATTGTTTTAGTACGATTTCCATTTTGATTGTTAAGTTAAGACTTGAATTTCTTATATCATTCAGAGTCTACCTCTGCATCGATTATTTTAGTTTATGTTTATGATCTTAATGTCATGTCAGATCATGAGTTAGCTTGAGATCACTTGTGGCTCTAAGCACCGTGTTATGACTAGGTGGTTATCTCAGATCGTGACAGTTTCCTCGGCCTTATGTATTGTTGGGCTGATTTTTGTGCATATTGCTCTATGTGGAGACCTTTGCTAGACCATTCAGCTTTCCTTATCAGTTGAGCATATGGCGCTTTTATTGGCCCCAAGTAGTTTAGGAGTATAATTATATGAGTTATATCGAGTACACTTAGTCAAGTGAGGCACCAGGTACCTATCGCGTCTCCCCAAATTTGGTGCGAGACATGTTTAATCATACTATTAATATTATACCCATGTTAGGTCCCACTTATTTGATAAAAAGTTCACTAAAATGTATTCTTTTATTTAAATTTTTATTTATCTTACAGTTGGAACATTACGAAATATTTCCATACTTGTGAAATTATGTGTTCAACTAAACTACATCGCACAAATTAGGGACAAATGATGTTTAGTAGAAACTAAAAACCAAGTGTAGGAAGTAATAAGTTACCCACCATGTGAATCTTGTATGTTATAAGTCAAGATAAAAGGATTTCGGCCTTGCATTTTTTGGGTTTGAACAGGATCCTTATCAACAAGAAGCTGGTTGGTCACGGTCTTAGCATATTTGTAAAATTTTGTGGTCCAGAAAACAATTCTACTAAAGTTGATGAATGCAGTCACAGAGGAAATCTTAAAGGCTTAAGCCTTCAGTTCATTGGTTAAATTTAAGCAGAATATTACGTTTCTCCTTTGTCCATTGAGTGCCGTAAAAAACATTCATAAATATCAAACCCGAAAGAACGAAAACAACAAAAATAAAAACCAAAATGGGGAAGACAGATTAAATGCGGTAATAGTAAAATCTAACAAACTAAAAATAACAAACTTCAGTAAGCAAACAAATAGAATCTTTGTGATGCCTTACTTCTGTTTTGGGTCATCCTCCACTAAGCAACCATACATACATTACATTACCTGGAGTAATTAGCTTTTCCCCAAAACGGAAAAGATAAAACTTTTCGAGTGGGAGAAACCAACTACAAAGGATCTGGGATAGAGAGTGTACAAGGATTACAACAAAATAGCCTAATTCTAAAAGATACAATGAAGAACAATTGGAGAAGGATCAGCAAAATTACAGGAATATATGCACAAAGAAACTTAAACACGCACAAATGCTATTGACACCATTTGTATATTAAAACAGACCTGACTAAAAATCATTCTATGGTTATTTTTGCCGGAAAGTAAATTCCAGGAGCCTGGTCTTCTACAGCAATGCCTTGACAATGAACTAATCTTATCACACTATCAGCAATATGTTGGAACCTATTTCGGACATCCATAAAGCTCCTGCAGAGAACATTCTCAACCCAATCCTCAACAGCTTCCTTTTTGTCTGATAACCAAGCAGCAGCAAGTATCTGTTCCATTACTTCTGAATCAATTTCCATCTTGATATCTACTCCAACAATCTTCTTGAGGTTTATGTTGATTTCATTCAAGATTATCTCAGCCAGAGCTCCAAAATCAAATGGCTTGAAGACCACATTGTTGTCCATTTGCTCTAAGATTTCTTCCAACCACGCCTTTGACCCTTCAGAACCAGAATCACTGTCACACTCAGCACATTCATTCTCCTCCATATCCTCCACTGGCAAATTCAAATCAAGAGAACATTTTGGGACAGTGCACAAACGTTTTGGCATTTGAAGCAACTTGTCATTGTTTGAGTCACTGTTGTCTGTCTGCTTTCTTTTATATGAAGGGAAAGATGTTCTGTCCCCTGAAGTAATCCACAAATTTGTATTCTTCACTTCAATCCTATTTCGACAGCCAGATCCAATTGCTATCTGCATCTGCAAGTTTTTGGCTGCTAATATCTTCTCTTCTGAAAACTCGAGAAATTTTTTACTGGAAAAGAAATCTTTAGTAACTTTTGCAGATTTTGAGGTAATCACAAAAATCATATTGTTGATACTGATTTCCTTCCCGTGCAAGTTCAAAAATTTACCAGTTCTGATAGCGCGAGATAAGCTATTCTGAACAGGAAAATCAGCCTTTTCTATGTTTTCAAGAAGCACAGTAGAACAGCGCTTCTTGCTTAACTCCTCTGCAATGTAGTCAATGACTGTCTTTCCCCTAAGATTCATGTGACTGTTTCTTATATTTTGATGGATAAGCAGAGAATTTGAGCAGCTAATCCAATCGCTAGAGCCCAAATCCACATAGAGCAAGCTATTGTGGCTGGCAAAGACATTCTCAGCAAGAGCTTTTGCAATTTTTTGTTTCCCCACCTTGTCAGGTCCAAGGAAGCTGAGCCATATATTTCCTTTGCTAGAGACATGACTCCTTCCATTACCACTTCTGCAGCGAGTGACAGTATGACTAATGGCATAAATGGCTTCCTCTTGCCAATAAACATGTTTGGAAAGAGCTTTATAAAGGTTCTTAAAGTCTTCCAAAATTAAGTCCTTGTCTAACTGAGGAACAGAGGAAGAAACCGATCCTGAAAAGTAAGGAAGGCAATCCTGATTTTCCGGAAAACTGGGTTCCCACAGATCTCTTACAGTGGATATGTGAACTGTTCCCAACCCCAGGTCTGTGCTAACAGAAGCTCTTGAGGCTGATGATGTTCGATCAAGGGGCAGGCTCAAACCACAACGAGCATTCTGGTACGGGGTCCAGATATTTTCCATCTTCTGATGCTGAGTTTCTAAACGCTGAGCCGGTACTTCAGGTTGGGAATCAGATTCACCTTCAGACACGACTGATTTTGACATGGTATTTTTGATCCAGCAGGTATTTTGCAAGTCTGGTGACATTGAACTTTGATTAGTAAGTCTTGCATCCAACAATAAATCTTTGTTTCTGCTTTCGCCCCCAGCAGAAGTACTCTGAAAGATGCCCAAACTAGAAATATGTGACCTGGCTTGCAAAGCATCTGGTTGAAATGAATGTATGTGATGAAGACGCTGGCATATATCATTCCACTTCTTTTGCAATCCCACCAGTCTGGCATTTAGTAAACTGCAGCCTTCATCAGCCTGCACTGAATTGATAGAGCACATATTTACTAAAAGAGTTACAAGCTAATCATCCACAAATTTTTAACCATACTGTAACTAAGATCACAGGAAAGGAGAAAGAATTTGACTCTGAATGACACACCTCAACCCCAACTAGTCCCCTGCTTGGACCGCATTCAGCCTTTTGTAACCAAGAAGATAAATGTGTTGCATGCTGATCAGTGACTGAACCAGTGGCTCCTCTAAGCACAGTTGAAACTTCTTGCTCATATTTTTCATTGCAAAGGTTACATCGAGCTGTATATTCATTTTTGTTTATCCACGAGTTTTCAGACTCAGATGATGTGGTAAAAAACCCACCAAAAGGAACAAATGACCCCATCAAGCTGCAAATGTCAGTACCAGACTGTGAGAGCCAATGGACACACAAAGTCAAAATCTTAAGATGCAATGAGATACACACTTTAGACCTCTTAGTATGTTCCCTGAATCAGCACAAATAACTCGGAAACCAATACACTCAAGAGTGGTTTTACTAGGTGGATTAAAGACCGAATGGAGTCACAGTGAAGAAAAGAAAAAAAAACAGAATCTTCTTTTGAAATACACACCAGCATAAAGCATTTTGTAGTCTAATTTGTTGTGTGCATGATAAACTATAGGAGACATGTTCTAATGTGACAAAACCCTTGAAGTCACAACAGCTGCGGCTAAAGTTTCAATAATGGTCAAACTTGAGCCATACAGTCGAACAAGTCAAGACTTCAGGGTTCAAAGCTAAAACTTCGGCAGATGCTTCTATTATGTACCACACAAACATGAACTAAATACTGTAAGAGATCAACAAAAAGGAGACAATGTCACAGATCATTGAAAAGGAAACATTGAGAGGACAGTCTATGCTGTTCTATGCATTGAAAGTATCCCTTGGATGCTGAAGCATCTTCTTCAGATATGCTAAACCATGTCATCACATCGTGCTCCTTTACTGTAGGAACAAAACAGACCACCAAGTTGGACACATCATAATTACAATAAACAAATATGCTTGATTATTTTATCGGTTTCGTACAACACGAAACAATTGTACAAGTTCAACTTTTTCAAGGAGGGAAATGATGGAGCACAGTCTGCCCAGTACATTACTTAGCTAGCTTATAAAGGGAAATGTATAATATAGAAGAAAAATTAATAAATTAAATACAAGGAGAAAAGATGGGTTATCACAAAAAAAGGGAAAAATATAGCGTACACAATTTTAATGTACAAAGTTAGTTGTTCAAATGGCACACAAATTGATATCACTTTTGATTTCTCAAGGATGGAAATTACAATGGATATGCAAGGCTAAGAAGCAAGAGATACTCTACAACCAATATACTATGGCAAAAAACAGTTTAATACGCAATTGCATGTGATGCAACTAACTTAGAAATAAAGACGATCTGGTAAGGCTAAAATGAAGATAACGTTTCAAACGGATTTTATAGTTACAAGGTACATCTAAAGAAAACATGCTTTTCAACTAGATAAGTGTTGAATATAGTGCAGGTTGAGCTGGCTGTAACTAACTATTAGTTTTGACTGACGTGTATTAATTAGTTAGCTAATAATGTAGTTAAATAATAATGACAATTAGTTTGATAGTTAGTTAACTAATCTACAAATTGTATATAAGTAGTTTGTTCAGCTGTAATTCTCATTCATTCAATAACATTTTCTCTCTTCCTTCTTCATCTTTCTCTCAAGCTCCATTGTCATGGAGTAGTATCAAATCAATGGAATAGTGTCAGTTTACATGGTATCAGAGTGAGTGTAGATCTAGGGATTCTATGAGGAAAAATACAAAGGATTGTGAGATTCATTTTTTTTTCTTATCATTCATTGTTGAGTATTTTGAAGAAGATTTAAATCTATGGGGAGCAATATCGATTACAATCATCCATTGTATTTGCATCCTTCTGATGCACCAGGTTCACTTTCAATAGAAATTCAGCTTAAAGGCATGGAGAATTACATGCTTTGGAGTCGAGCTATGAAATTAACACTTCTGGGAAGGAACAAATTGGGATTTCTCAATGGATCTATTACAAGAAACATCTATGAAGGAGATCTACAGAGAAGATGGGATAGATGCAATGTCATTGTGGTTTCCTGGTTAATTAGTAGTGTACAATCAGACCTTCTTAGTGGAATCCTTTTTAGATTGATGCTTATCTCGTTTGGAACGATCTTAAAGAGAGATTTGACAAGGTAAACAATTCTCGAGCTTACCATTTACATAAGGAAATAGCAACTGTAGTTCAAGGTGTATCCTCTGTGCAGTGTATTATTCTAAACTGAAAGATCTTTGGGATGAACACAATTCGATAATTCCATTCCCTACATATGCTTGTGAGAGATCGAAAGATTTTGTAGAACATTTAGAGAGGCAGAAGTTATTTCAGTTCCTTAAGGGGTTAAACGATGGTTATGCTCAGGCTAGATCTTAAATTTTAATGATGAGTCCTGAACCTAGTGTGAATCAGACATATGCTATGATCATACAGGATGAAAGTCAAAAAATGCTTAATGGAGGGAATTGAGTTGTTGCAAGTCGAATGGAATCTTTAGTTTTTTGTGCTGCAGAAAAGGATGCCACAGCCATGTATTCAACTAGAGGTTCAGGACCAAAACAATCATCTGGTTTGGGAGGTCATCAATATCAGAAGAAATATTGTGATTTCTGCAATATGAAGGGTCAATACTAGGGCTGATTGTTACAAATTGATGAAATGTGAACATTGCTTACAGAAGGGACATGTTAAGGAGACTTGCTATAAGCTAATTGGATATCCAGAGAACTTCAAAGGGAAGAAAAGAGTCAATGTTGCTACACATCCTCTTGCAGGATAAAATTTAGGATATTATCATGAGCCTCAAGCTGGATTTGCTGGTCCTGCACCTGTTCTTACTCAGAATCAATACAATCAGATTGTCCAAATGTTGAGCAAATGTTCCATAGGAGATGCAGTTGTAAACATCGAAGGCAATTCCAACTATGCTGCCAACACTGCCAATGCGAACAGTGCAGGTATCCTTTCTTCTCATAATGATGATAGTGTGAAATGGGTTGTTGATACTGGAGCTACTAATCATATGATAGGTGATAAGGTTGTGTTTCAAACTAGTACATTTGTAGATAATGCAGGAAAGGTTCAATTACCAACAGGAGAATCTGCAAATATATCTCATATAGGGAACTGTCAATTATCAGGAGGTGATTTCATTAAAAATCTGTTGTGTGTGCCAACATTTAAATTCAACCTTTTGTCGGTATCCAAGTTGACAAAAGAATTGAAATGTTGTGCTGTGTTCTTCCCTAATTTTTGTTTATTTTAGGATCTCTCATCTGGGAAGGTGAGGGAGATTGGTAAAGAACAAGATGGACTATACGTAATGTACTCAAAGAGGGGGACAGAAAATCAACAAAAATCTTTGGCAGTACAAAAGGAGGTTGATGCAGTATTATGGCATAAAAGGATGGGACATGCTCCCATGTCAGTTTTAAGAAGATTTTGAGTTTTTCAGAATAAATCATGTTTCAATATAGACAAACGTGATATATGTCCTTTGGCAAGACAAACTAGAGTTCCTTTTCCTGTAAGTATCACTAAGAGTAGTCGACTATTTGAGTTGTTACATATGGATGTATGGGGTCCTCACAAAACAGCCACATATGATGGTATGCAGTATTTTCTTACTATAGTTGATGACTATTCTAGATGGACATGGGTATTTTTTATGAGAGTTATGTCTGATGTTTTTTTGCTAAAATTTTTTAATTCCTATAGTTCATACTCAATTCAACAAGAAAATTCAAGTTTTTAGATCAGACAATGGTTCTGAATTTTTTAATCAACATTGTGCAAATCTTTTTCGATCCCATGGTATTATTCAGCAAAGTTGATGTCCATATACTCCTCAACAAAATGGTGTAGTAGAGAGGAGACATAGACATATACTTGAAACAGCTCGAGCTATTAAGTTTCAAGGTTGTTTTCCTGACAAATTTAGGGGGGTTTGTATTGAAGCAGTTGTCTACATTATTAACAGGATTCCATCTATTGTTTTAGCCAAGAAGACTCCATATGAACTTGTTTATCATAAGGTTCCATATTTTAAACATATGAGGGTGATTGGTTGTTTGTGCTATGCGACTAACTTGGTCAAACAAGACAAGTTTGGGCCACAAGCAATCAGGGTTGTTATGATGGGTTATGGAGTTCATCAAAAGGGCTATATATTGTTAGATTTGGAAAACAAGAAGTTTTTTGTTTGTAGAGATGTTCACTTTAATGAACACGTTTTTCCATTTCAGAGTAAGTTCACACATTCAGATATGAGGAACCAAGTTCCAATAGAATATTCATTTTTTGATGTTCTGCAATTTTCCCCGTAAGACAGTCGACCGATGCTTCTATACAGTCAATTGATGATGTTGTACAAGAAAATACTGATGAGATTATCGTACCAATTGAGCAAAATGTAGCACCTGATGATAGCACACCACATAGATCCATTAGACCACCTTTTTGCCACAGATTTTGTGATGACTAATAATAAAAGGAGTTGCCAGTATCCTATATCAAATGTTGTGAGCTACACAGGTTTATCTGTTCAATACAAGGATTTTTTATGTAATTTTTCAGCTTCAACTATCACTGAACCTAGTACTTATTCAGAAGCAGTCAAAGTACCACAGTGGATAGATGCCACGAAGGTAGAAATTAGTGCCTTAGAAAATAACAAGACGTGGGAGGTAGTTCCATTACCTCAAGGACAAAAGGCTATTGGTTGTAGATGGGTCTATAAGGTCAAGTACAGGGTAGATGGACATATAGAGAGATATAAAGCAAGATTGGTAGCAAAAGGTTATAGTCAAAGAGAGGGAGTAGATTACCAAGAGACTTTTTCACGTTTAGTGAAAATGGTGATAGTTAGATCAGTTATTGCTTTGGCTGCAGCTCAGAAATGGCATATTCATTAGATGGATCATGGATGTATACAATGCTTTTCTTCAAGGAGATTTACAAGAAGAGGTATACATGGAGTTGCCTCAAGGTTTTAATGTTCCAGCAACAGATGGTCAAGCAAGAAGTGTTTGTAAATTGCTTAAATCATTGTATGGGCTCAAACAAGCTTCTAGGCAATGGAACATCAAATGACTACAGCCTTGATTGAATCAGGTTCTACCCAAAGTCACTTGGACTATTCTTTGTTCATTAAACATGCAGATGGACAGAAGGTTTTTGTTTTGATCTATGTAGATGATCTGTTGATAACAGGAAGTGATATGAGACTCATACAAGAGACTAAAAACATTTTGCAAACCAATTTCAAGATTAAAGATTTAGGAGAACTTAGATTCTTCTTGGGCATTGAATTTGCTAGAAGTAGTGAAGGCATCTTGATGCATCAAAGGAAGTATGCCCTTGAACTCATTTCAGATTTGGGTCTAGGAGGTACTAAGCCAGTTGGAGCACCTGTGGAAGTCAATCAAAAGTTAACTTCAGTTGTATTTTATCAACATGTTCACTCACAGCATGATCCTGTGTTGAATGATCCGGGTTCATATCAAAGACTAGTAGGGAGGTTACTTTATTTGACTGTAACTAGAGCAGACATTTCATTTGCGATCCAAAATCTTAGTCAGTTTATGCATTCACCTAACAGTCTCACATGGAAGCTGCTACCAGAGTGGTGAAATATATAAAGCAAGCACCAGGAGTGGGAATTCTCATGTCATCTACTGTTTCTTCTAAGCTACAGGCTTATTGTGATGTTGATTGGGGTTCATGTCTTACAACTAGGAAATCAGTGAGTGGGTATGCAGTGAAGATAGGTGATTCACTTATCTCTTGGAAGTCAAAGAAGCAGTCTACTATTTCAAAAAGTTCAACATAGGTAGAGTATAGAAGTCATGCTTCAACAGTTGCTGAAGTTGTTTGGCTCATTGGTTTGTTTAAGGAATTGGGACTATCCATTCAGTTGCCAATGGACATATCATGTGATGGTAAGTCTGCAATTCAAATAGCAGCCAATTCAGTATTTTATGAGCGTACAAAGCACATTGATATTGACTACCATTTTATTCGTGAAAAGATCCAGTTGGGGTTGATCAATACAGTCTATTTGGCAAATGCAGAGCAGCCTGCAGACATACTTACTAAGGGATTGCTTACTTTTCAACATGCTTATTTAATGTCCAAGCTAGGTATTAAGGATATCTTCATACCACCTAGCTTGAGGGTGGGTGTTGAATATAGTGCAGGTTGAGCTGGCTGTAACTAACTATTAGTTAGCTGACTGACGTGTATTGATTAGTTAGCTAATAATGTAGTTAAATAATAATGACAAATTGTATATAAGTAGTTTGTAAAACTATAATTTTCATTCATTCAATAATATCTTCTCTCTTCCTTCTTCATCTTTCTCTCAAGCTCCATTGTCATGGAGTAGTATCAAATCAATGGAATAGTGTTAGTTCACAATGAGGTTATATACTGGAAAGTCCATCTAGAAATAGATGCACAGCTAATAAATTGTGCTAGTGTATAGAATACCTTTGAGGTATCCTCTTATAAATTCATCAACTATGTGCTTCCGCCAGCAGTAAAACCGGAAAAACCTATACCTTCCTCAAGTATGAGAGATATTTGAACTACTTAAGCATTACAACAGAAAAATATTACTACTAGTTCAAAAGTAGAACTAGAATTGAGATTATGGATCCTTGATTCTTGAATTTATTGGGTTCTTGATAAATAATTTTTACATATTAATTGGATCTTCTAACATAAATACAATATCAGCACCAAAAACTTTGGGTTCTGCAAAACCCATAGTCGAATAGCTATTTGATAAGTCAAAGAATTATTCTATTAAAGTTGCACTAAGATGGTGTCAAAATTATTCACATATACTGCATAAAAGCATCCAAAACAGCAAAACCACATTGGCAACCACCACAAAGGGATGAGGCCATTACCCTAACATATAAGATTTCATATTCATGATTCTCAAGAGACTCACGTCCAGAGTTCCAAATAAGAAAACTTCATGGTATACTTCTGAAGTTATCTGAAGATCTTATAAAAAAAATGGTAGTTCAACTTTATGACATTTCAAACTCTGCGTAGGTACAACAACCATATTGACAACGTTTAAAGTCAAGCGTATAAATTTTTTTTGATAAAATAAAGAATATCCCGTACTTATGCTACAAATCATTATAATAATATATCTTAAAGAAAGAAAATGCAATAGAATATGGAAGAACATCCCACCTGGATCTGGAAGGTAGTCCTCCAATTGGAAGAGTGGATGAAGTAATAGGCAGCACATGTAAATCCCAGTCTTTCTGAATTGTAGGGAACCGAGCCAAGAACTTCAAATAAATGTCATAACTTGCTGCTGCTCCAACTAACCACAGTTTCCCACAATTTAGTTGCACCAATTTTGTGATCTTAGAAACGATATAGCTCACTGACCCATCATCAATAAACACCTTCAATTCACCATAATTCACTACAATTCCATCCCCTGTACAACGCTCTACAGCATCAGTTACTTCCTTAAACTTCAAGCTGATCATTTCTTCACTCCCATCAGAAATTTCTTTTTCAATAGAAATTACAGTCAACCCCTTAATTTCATCAGGCAAGACACCACCTTTACCTTTCTGTACACATTCAGTGAAGCTATAAAGTGCATCAGTTGCACAGTTACCGATCAACAACGGGTTTCTACAGCTTTTCTTCACAAGAATCTCACCAATTCTTCTACAATTCTCATCAATATCCCCCTTTCCGGAAACGCCAGAAAATGGAAAGTTAAACACACGTTTGTCAAGCTCCGAATCGGTTAAATTACAAAGAAACATAGGTGGGCAACGTGCCTTGGAAAACCTAGAAATAGCCGGTGGATTGAGAAGTGCAAGCTTTATATCACAACTCCGAAAACCCGCTTCCCCTAAAACTCGGCTGACAATCGGGTCATCCAAAATGGATAGTATAAAATGCTTCAGTTCAACTTTAAGAGTAGAAATCGAGAAGTTAGAGGAATTCTGTTGTTGAAGTTGTTGATAGATGTGGAAAGTATCAGGATGCCTTCTTTGGTTAGCTTGTGAGCGCTTGATTGCTGCCATGAGAGAATTAGAAATAGGCGGCTCATCTAGGGTTTTGGCTGTGGGCAAACGATCAAGAGAAACGCTGACGCTGAGTTCTAAAGCTCTGAATTGGAGCCGTGATGAGTACGCGCAGCTGCGAGCACGTGCACAGGCGTCACGGAGGATAGCTGATGGAAGTGCAAGAAGCGCAGAAACAGCATGGAGAGATGTAGTCTGCGCGTGGCTCCGGCGACGAGCGACGGCTACCGCATCGCCTAGCGCACGCGCTGCCTCCTCCGTCAAGCATTGCTTGGCAGTGCTCACCGGCGTTGGCATCGCCGGTAAGCAAGCTCCTATTATATATATATATGTTCAATTGAAATGAAAAAAAAAATGTTACTTTACTAGTTTGTTAAAATTAAAATTAAAAAAACATTGAAGGAAAAATTAGTTTATATGAGGGAGGGTGGGCCAAATTATTGATAATGGAACAAACACATACTGTTACAAAAAGGCCCTGGGGGTATAAATTCTGTTACCATTTCAAATGAAGAAATATCTTTTCCACTGCTTTTATAGATTTATGGCTATTCAATTTTTGGTTTAAGATTCATCATATCATAGTGATAAGAGGAGACATGAGATGCCGTGTCCACTAGATAACACTAATGGGACCATATAGCTACGCTGCACCAACGTCACATCAACCTTTTCAAACAAAGATAGAGGGTCTCGCTCCTAGTGGAAACACCTCAATTCGTACTTCCTATTTCATCTCATCTGCTCTATGGCAAAAAAGTATGAGTCATGAATTGACACCATCTTTTCCTATACTTTCTCCTTCTCTTTCCAATTAAATTAGCTAAATCTATTTTTCCATAAATAAACTAAAGTTCATTAAACTCATTGTTTCGGGCCCTAATTTTACATGGAAATTATTGCAATATTGATACAGATATATTAGAGAGGAGATATGAATGTATTTCGAGAGATGATAGGGATATATCCGTGTAACAGCTCGGAAATGGAAAGGTTGAAAGGAAAGGAAAAGTGTAGTTTTTGCACTAATCCAGTGTTCTACGATACATATATACAAAGCGTAGGAAGAAATTAATAGAATTGTGGTTGAGTTTTTTGAATTTCAAGTTTCTTAAGTATGACCTACTAATGAACAGGACGAATCATAGGATATTGGACGAGTCATAAAAGGGTTTCAGATAGGAAGTCCAAACTAAGTGAAATGTTGGTTTAAAAGAGGGTCTATGGACAGTAGAAGGTTTGACGGTCTATAAATGGAGTCGTTGGAAGTTGGCCAAATCTAGGCCTCAGTAACTTGACTTGCGGTTGACTAGTATGGTCCGTAGAAATTTCTTCGACCCGTAGATCTCTGGTAGTTATATATTAAGGGTATTTGAGTCTTTTTTCAATGCATTCAATACCCAAACTATGTCGTTTAACCCAATTTTTAAGTCCCATAAGTAAATCTTATAGTTAAATCTACCCAAACCCTTTCATTTTCCAAAATCCCTAGATGGGATTCCCATCCACGTTCATCCTCTCCAATTCTCTCAAGATCAAGGAAAAAAACCTAAGGATTCAAGTCTCTACTTTTCTTTTTCCTCCATTTATTTTTGGCTTAGATCATCAAGGTATGTGGGAATTCATCAACGTATTCCATTCATCCATTGAGTCCCAAAAGATCTCAATTCTTCAAATTTAATTTCATCAAAGTTGATTAAGTTTTCATCCAATTCTCCATGATTATTCCTTGTAATGATTCAATTGTTTGTTTTTTATCTTCTTATAATTAATTGGTGAAATGGTCTAGTGGACCCTAATACTTGTACTTCTTTGTATAAAAGACTCTTCTATTTAACATTTTACCAACTAAATTCTTAAACATAAGAAAATAAAGTCTATCAAACGCCTTTGACCATTGACCATGGTGATGTGAGATTAAGATAGCTGAGTTGGTGAGAAAGTATGTCTACTTGCCTGTTAAAGTTAAGTGAATGTCTTATTTAAGTTTAAAAACACTAAAATCATAGAAGAATAAAACTAAATAAAATCAAATCAAATAATAACATTCTTCTTCAATAATTTCCATCCCCGCGACCCTTTTTCTTTCCTATTTCAAATCTCTCGGCATTGGCACTGGCACCTTCCTTAGTGGTAAAGGGAAAGAGCGATGGTATTTGTAACGCCCTAAAACAAACTAACGTGAAATAGAGATTCGTGATTGTTTCTTGAGTTAATTTTGTGTTATATTGAGTTACATTAGTGTTCTTAGGCAGTATGTGAAGTTTGGTTAAGTTTGGAGGTCAAACGACCAAGAACGTTCATGACGTTCGAAAGATGTGCCTTAGGGAGTACTTGTGTGTCTTGATGTGTTTGAGTGAGTTTTATGTGTTCGTTTCATTTGAAATTGGTGTGGGATGTTCCTAAGACCTAGATGACTTAGTTTAAAGGTTTAACGTCCGGGTACGACCCAACCTAGGACCCAAGAGGGGCCCTAGAAGAGGACCGCACCTCTTGGCAAGAAGCTGCCAAAACAGTGACCAAACGACGACCCAAGGGATGGTCTGTTGGTCAACCAACGGTCTGTCGACCATGGGCGTCGATTGGCCCTGAAAGGCTAGCCAAGCCTGCACATGGTGGAGTTGCACTCCCAATTGATGGACCCCATCAACGTGGCGTCGATTGGGAGACGGTCCGTTGGTGATGGGGCGTAGGTGGTCACTGTAAAAGCTGTAATTTTCTGCTTTCGCTTGGGGTGTTTGGTAAATTCACCCCAAGTCTTTTATGAACCTAGGAAGTTATTTTTAGGGTTATTTAGATATATTAAAGTATTTCAAACCCTAAGACCTAATTTTAGACCTCACTTCCTAAAACCCAAAACCCCTCTCCCTTAGAATTCTCTCTCAAGTCTCTTTGGAAGCTAGAAGTCAAGAAGAGCTAGGAGGGCTGTTGGTGGGCGTTTCTTCATCAAGAATCTTTGGGATTTCTATTATCTAAGGTATGGTATCCATCCTTGAACCTTCTTCCATTCAAGGAGTCCTTTCTAAAAGATTTCAAAAAGGGTTTTCAAACTCTACTTTCTTATATCTTTGATTCAGAGAATGAGTCTTCTTGTAAAAGTGTTTTAATGATCCAAATGTGTTTATTCTAGAATTAATTGATGAATTTAATGTCAAAAACCTAATGAACTCATGTTTATGCATATTCAAACTTTTAGCTTAAGAAATGGGTTAGGTGAACATGTTTGTGTAGAGAATGAGCTTTGGTTTTCTTGTGTTGTTATTATGATTTAGCTACCGCCGAAAGGGCCTTATTATGATCAAATATTGAGAAAATTATTATAGGTGGTGATGACTTGGTTAAATTGAGAGTTGCCTATATGGTGTAATTCTTATTATAAATTGCTCTTGAGTGGTATGGTCCACCTTCTTGGTGGCGGTGTTTACTTGATGAACTTGATATTACTTATTATGTATTGTGAATGTGGTTTTGAAAGTCTATTATGTGAAGTGAAGAGATATTGAAAATGGTTCTTGTCTTGTCTTTTGTGAAGCTTGAATTGCATGTTTGACTTAGATTATGCCTAAATGAAGTATATGATTATGTGAAGCATGTAAAGTGTGTAATTTCATGAATGAAGGTCTAAAGCATGTATAGAAGTAATGTCAATGAAATGATGTTTATGTGCAAGACGTGCTCACATGTACACACACACACTTAAATGAATGTATGAAGCTAAGTTGAGTAAATAGAAGAGTTTTGAGGTGGACACTCTTCGTGAGTTGAGATGAAGTGTTTAGTAGCAACCTCACTACATCCTAAGAGCTTTATAAGATAGGTCCAAAAGATGAATGCCCTTTGTGAGTTGAGATGTGGTGTTCACTAGTTATCCTTAACCTATAGTATATAATGTTTAGAATCCGTGGGAGTTATGTCTAGCAACGAGAGGATATGAAGGAGAGGTGGTTACACTTCGTGAGTTGAGATGTTGTATTCCAATGTACCTCTTGAGATGAGTACTCCTCGTAAGTAGAGAATGAGTTACTTAGTAGCGATCTCCTTATCCCTTAACTATGTGCCCACATATGTGTATATATTGGGAAAGCCATGTAAAATCTAAAAAGTATGACCTTACTCTAGGCAAGTGAGGATCCCTCATCCGATAGGGGTTAATATCGGGATTCCATGTATAGCTCTCATGGTCTATGTCGATTAATCTAACCCCCACAAAAGAATTGAATGAACTAAGTCTTCTAAAATAATGTGCTACTTAGGGTAGGTGGTGGTATGCGACGCTATCTATCCATTGCACTATGTAGGACCTTCTGAAAGGGAAGACTTTGGGCCAAAAGGGTAAGAGGCATAGGTCGGATGATTCTAGTCACCAAAAGCCTAAGAAGAGGTTCTATCACCAAGATTCTTCCATGGGAAACAAGGATAGGGCTCGAAACCAACATTCCCAAGGTGGTGGCTAGACTTTTGAGAGAACTAGGTGTACTAATTGTGGAAAGCAACATATGGGTAGGTTTCTTGCCGGTACATGTCACATCACGAAACCACACCCTCGAAGTTAGGGTGTAATCTTTGATTGCGATCGGCGTATTCGACCTCTCAGAGGTCTCATCGGATATACATAACCAAAAGTAGTGCGGAATTAAAACTTTTCGTAAAACAATTTAAAAGTCATAAACTCTTCCATAGATGGAAATAGGAAAACACTAAGCCTCGATCATCATCTTAAGACACGACAATACTTGGGACACGACCAATAAGAATTGAAAACATACTACTAATAGTCTTTTACAAACTTCATAAAAGAAACATAAAATGACATATATGCCCTCGAGTCAAGTGAGGACATACTTCAACTCTTCTTGAACGATCTCCTTGTTCAAGTCTTCTTCCCAAAGCTCTTCACCTACCAAGAACTATAGATAGAAAATAAAGCATGGAATTAGTACAACCACATGTACTAAGTATGACATTATGCATAAAAATCATGAAAATGGACTTTATTGGAAATACGCATCCTTTCTTTAAAACATTATAATATCATCATAAGAATAAAATTTAGCAACACATGTACTAAGTATGACATTATGCATAAAAATCATGAAAATGGACTTTATTGGAAATATGCATCCTTTCTTTAAAACATTATAATATCATCATAAGAATAAAATTTAGCAACTTAGAATCACATAAGAAAACATTTAAACCAAAAATTTAAGATCACTTTACAGTGAACTCATTCACTGTTACAGTGAATTACTTCACTGTACAGTGAAGATGCTTATTCTTCACTTGAGACATCCTTTAGCATGTACTCTTCTCACTAAAAGCTATCATAAGATTCAGTTAAGTCATACAAAGAGAGACCGCCCATACACCCTTTCTAGATGTGCCTAAACGACGCTTAAGTTTGCTTATAATGAGTCACATACACACCTACAAAGTATCTTATACATCAAGGTAAGATTATTCTACCAAAGGTGAATTCTAAGTCTCACTTGAGTGAGCTTTGAAGTAACCGCCCATACAATCCCTTACACACACACTCAAGATATCCAATAGACTCCCGAGGATAGAATCATTCTCACTAAACACACCAACACATAGATGGTAGGACACTCTCCTTCCAAAGGCTATCAAAAGACCTACTTAAGTAAATCAAGAAGATAACGTCCATGATTGACCTCTTTAAGATTACCTAAATAGTCCTTAAGACTACCTAAGGCTTAGATAATGTCAACAAAACCAAACCTTTTCCCTAACTTGAGTCATTCTCAAGACTTCCATAGACAAGGCATGAGGAGATCATCCTTTATGCCCTCTTCATAATTTAACTAAAGAATCCTTAAGACACTCTAGATTAGGTACTTATTCACTTACATACTTCATAACGTAAGTCATTAGTTCATTAGTTCATTTAGAAGGCATACATCACCTAAAGGACATTCAATTAATGGTCTTAGACAAGACCTAGGGACTCTTACTAACATCTTCAAAGTCTAGTGTGCAATGTCTAGATAGCGTCCCATACCACCACCTAAACCTCATAGAACTTCTCTAATGCTAATAGGTATCCCATATGATGAGAATAGACAATAACCGACATAGACCATCGTAGCAAAGCATGGAATCCGAAGTTCTATCCTACTTCGATGAGGTGTTCTACTTGCCAATGGTAAAACATACAGATCCCATGTAGGCACATGGTTATGGAATATGAAGGGCGTATTTTGTATTCTAGTCCCACACTTAATTAGAACTACTTTCCTTAACCATACTCACTCGGTGCTTTCCTTAGTTCTCATAGATCAATTTACATTAAAGTTCATACAAATGGGTCCCATATCATGTTCATGACCCAATCACATTTACCCTACCAAAGAAAGGTCCATTAGGGCTATCTCACAATAGCGACAAGAAGCTCATGGCGACTTTCCTAAGGTATGATATGATGCCATTCCAACCAACCAACCTTAATTCCATCACTCATTACATGAAGGATACCATTACGACTAACTACTTCACAATTCATAGCCTTACCACTTGGTTCAAGGTTCCACATAAAAATGACCCTCTTATCATTACTCAAGGTCTCACCTATATTAATTTATTCAAGACTAAGACCCTTTAAGTTCCTAAGCCAAGACATCACATATTCACATAAGCATCAAGTAAGGGACACAAGTCTACCTAAACAAGACACAACATACTTTCATTTGACATATATAGCCTATCTTCCTTTAGACTCTTAGGAATGACCCTTAACGTTATTTAGTCAACCTATTCATTACCTTAACATCATCAACTAAACCATTATAGACTCATATAGACAAATTAAGGACAACCATGTACAACTCTAAGACTACACACTTAACACATAGTCAAAGCATAACATGATCACCTAGATAGTATCAATAGTCTAACACATGCTTTCACATATAGGTAGATATGATCACACATCATCAAATCAACTACACAAATAGCCATATAAGTTCAAGTAGTGCTGACAAGGCCATGATCATCAATGTACTAGAAAGTAACACCGACAAGGCCACATCAATTCCCATAACACCGCCACCAAAGGTGGACCAAACAAATCATAAAACATTTGAAGTAAAATTAATATTGAATAAGAAGAAATAGGGCAGTGTACCACCACTTCATCATCAACACTTCAAGCCAATACCAAATCAGCCAATTCAACATCATGATGCCCTTACCCATGGCCATGAACACCAATTCAACACACAATTATAGAAATCAATGAAATCTAGCCCAATTCAATGTAGGTTCAACAGTACAATACCAATTTGATAACAATTGAATACAATTCTTACACAATTAGAAAGCCCATAAGAAACTCACATGAAATCATCAATATTAAGCCAATATCAAGTAACCCATAATTTGGTCAAAATCTTAGGTTCATCAATTACATGGGTTCATAGGTAATTTAGGTAAAATCATAAGTACAACATCAATCAAATCCATAATAGACATTTGTAAACCATTAATGCAAGAACCCATGGTAGAATCATGAAATTGGACAATTCATCTTTTGAAAACTTTGAAAACATCTTTGAATATTGGGCTCTTTGATGAAAGGAGTATAAAGGATCAAAATTCATACCTCAATGAAGATAATTCTTCACTTTGATGAAGAATTTCCACTTAAAACGTCACCTCCAAGCACTTCCGTGATTTTGGACTTCAATGGAGTCTTTGGGATTTCTTAAGGGATTTTGGGGTTTTGATTTTAGAAGAATGAATTATTCTTAGTGGTAAACACTTATATACACATTTAAAATACCCATATACCCATAATAAACCACCAATACTCTTATTTGGAAGTGGGGTTGAAATGGGAATTTCACCCCTCACTTAACAGTGAGCTGCACGCAGGCACAAGCTCACAGTCGACGGACCCATCGATGTGGCGTAAGCCCACTTACTGGCCGTGCTGCCCACTGTCAATTGGGTCAGAGCCTGGAAAATGGAAGCTTGGTTTCCTAGTCTAAGTCTCCATTGACGCCCACCACCAACGGGGCGTCGATTAGGCCACTGGCCGTCGATTCCCCTCCGTAGGTGGACTGCCTTTTGGCAGTTTTGGCCACCAACTTGGGTCCTTCCTCAAGGACACTTGGATGGTCCTTGGGGATAATTTCCCGGACGTTTCCTACCCAAATACGATCGTCTATGAGTTTAACAGCTCTCACATAAATTTCATCCAAAACGAACACGTAAAACTAGACGAAACATGCCTAGACACACAATGTCGTTTCTAAGCATATCTTTCGAACATCATGAACGTTCTTGGATGTTTGACCTCCAAACTCCACGAAACTTGACACACTGACTTTGTACACCATTTAAACTCATTTAAGAACCTTAGAACCTCATGAATTACACATAAAAACATAAAACCACGAAGGAGGCATTTAGGTGACTTAGTCTTCGAACGTTTTAGTCATTCCTTGACGTTTGACTTCCAATACACCTAATACTTTAGCTACTACCTCTATACCACATTATCGACATATTTAGGAACTTATACGACCATTACCAACATGTTAGGCTTTAGATAACCTAAGTCATTTCGGGGTCTTACAGTCCCCCCCACTTGGACAATATTCGTCCTCGAATGACACTTGCCACTCTCTGAATATTTCCAAGATTATAGAATCAACTTAACAACACATAACGAAACCATACAACACATAACCAAGAAGAAAACATCAATTTTACGAATACAAGAGCTTCACAACACAACATGAAACTAGAATTCAATTCTATAACTTATAATGCTACAAAACTCACATGCTTCATTTCAAATGGTAAAAACCCATTTTATATTCAATATCATACTTATATACATCAGCTATAACCACATAACAACATTTTTAGACCAAAGAATGGATTAGTCACTTTATTAAAAATTACACAATGAATTGTTACAGTGAACAGTGATTTTAGGAAAAAAAAATTTAAAAAATGAAATCTTAAGCAATTCATGATATAGACATGCTAATATGCAAGGTAGCATCATATAAACACCTCTTACAAAATAATCATAGCTTCATAAAATACACAATGCAAGAAGTTAATGAAATTCAATTTCAACCAAACTCTTAAACATCATGTACATGCAACAACTTCTAGCACAAATCCTAACCTTATTCCCCCACTTAGAAAGAAGTGATACCACAAAAGAGAAATAAAGAATTACCAATATCATAATCACCCTCATCTTGCTTCTCACCTCTAGTACGGAGTGCATAGAAACGCCTTTTTGTTGGAGCATCTTCCTTTGGAACACTAGGATCAACCTTCTTACCCTCCTTCCTAGAGGAAATGTTTGGACAATCTCTCACTTTGTTCCCATACTTTCCACATCCAAAGGAACTACCCATGCCCAATAGACACTCACCATAATGCCTCTTACCAGAAGTGGCACATGTAGGTTTGCCATCTTTAGAGTTACCTCCTTTTTCAACCTTTAACTTAGCACCCCTAGATTCTTCTTGAGTTTGAGCCCTCTTTTTGAACCTAGGTTGCACTTGGTCAATAGCAACACTCCTTTTCAAGATCCTTGACATCCTCCTAAGTTTAGACTCTTCAATTGATTGTGCATACACCATGAGTCTAGCTAGAGTCATATCATCATGCAACATATCCGTACAACATTCCTCCCTCACTAAGTCGGCTACACCCGTCACAAAGCGACTCATTTCATCCCTTGGATTAGGCACTAGGGAAGGTGCATACCTAGACAAAGTTGAGAACTTCAAAGAGTATTCCTCAACACTCATATTCCCTTGCTTGCGATTGATAAATTCTTCTACTTTCACTTCCCTCCTCTCACGGGTAAAGTACTTACAAAAAAAAGCTTCCTTGAATTCTTCCCACTCAATAGGACCCGACTCCACCGGCCTATTGTTCTTCCATTGAGTGTACCAAATTTGAGACACATCTCTCAATTGATAAGTAGCCAACTCTGTCTTCTCCCTAGATGTAACCCCCATAGCACTCAAAACTTTGTACACACCATCAAGAAATTCTTGGGGATCTTCATTCACCTTAGAACCAAGATAGCTTGGAGGATTCAACCTCACACTCTCTCAACCTAGATGATGTAGTGCTCTCCGTAGCATTAACCCTAGGCAATTGTTCATGTTAGCTTGAGACATTACGGCTCGGGCTAAATCAAGAAAAGCCTATCCAATCACCCTATTAGACAACTCCGGAACCTCATTACCTCCTTCCACATTAGGGGCATGATCACCTTGAGGAGGCAATTTGGCACCTTGGACACCTTGCCTGTCTTGAACCACTTGCTCAACTTTCTCAACATGAGGAGGAACTTCCTCATCAACCCTTCCCTCTTCCATCCTTCTAGCGGCCATCCTTCTAGTATTCATCTCCTAGAAACACAAGGAAAAATACATTTAGAAGGATACTCATAACATTACTCTACCTTACAACATAGGAGTAGAAATGAAGGGAAACATTATCGTCCTATAGCCTCGTGCCCATAGATGTGTCGCGACTCACGCTGATGGTCAAGACTCTACTAGATGTGACTTTTCGATACTTTTTGATACCTATAACTACTTTCATTAACCTAGGTTCTGATACCAAGCTTTTCACATCCCGAAACCACACCTTAGAAGTTATTTGACATCTCCGAGGTCTTATACAAGTCCATCATATCATTCATCGCATATACATAACGAAAAGTAGTGCAAAATTAAAACTTTTCGTAAAACAATATAAAATTCATAAACTATTTCTAGATGGAAATAGGAAAACATTAAGTCTCGATCATCATCTTAAGACACGACAATACTTGGGACACGACCCAGACGAATTGAAAACATACTACTAATAGTCTAATACAAAATTCATAAAAAGAAACATAAAATGACATAAATGCCCCTGAGTCAAGTGAAGACATACTTCAACTCTTCTTAAACGATCTCCTTGTCAAAGTCTTCTTCCCAAAGATCTTCACCTACCAAGAACTATAGACAGAAAATAAAGCATATAATTAGTACAACCACATGTACTAAGTATGTCATTATGCATTAAAATCATGAAAATGGACTTTATTTAAAATATGCATCTTTACTTTAAAACATTATAATATCATCATAAGAATAAAATTTAGCAACTTAGAATCACATAAGAAAACATTTAAACCAAAAATCATATTTTTGAGATCAGTTTACAGTAAACTCATTCACTGTTACAGTGAATTACTTTACTATATAGTGAAGATGCTTATTCTTCACTTAAGAAACCCTTTAGCATGTACTCTTCTCATTTAAAGCTATCCTAAGATTCACTTAAGTCATACAATGAGAGACCACCCATACACCCTCTCTAGATGTGCCTAAACGACCCTTAATAATGCTTATAATGAGTCACATACACACCTATAAAGCATCTTAAACATCAAGGTAAGATTCTTCTACCAAAGGTTAATTCTAAGTCTCACTTGAGTGAGTTGTGAAGCAACCGCCCATACAATCCCTTAACACACACTCAAGATATCCGATAGACTCCCTAGGATAGAATCATTCTCACTAAACACACCAACACATATATGGTAGGACACTCTCCTTCAAAAGGCTATCAAAAGACCTACTTAAGTAAATCAAGAAGATAACGTCCATGATTGACCTCTTCAAGATTACCTAAATAGTCCATAAGACTACCTAAGGCTTTGTTCATGTAAACAACACGAAACCTTTTTCCTGAATAGAGTCATTCTCAAGACTTCCATAGATAAGACATGAAGAGATCATCCTTTATGCCCTCTTCAAAATTTAACTAAAAAATCCCTAAGGCACTCTAGATTAGGTACTTGTTCACTTACATACTTCATAATGTAAGTCATTAGTTCATTAGTTCATTAGTTCATTTAGAAGACATACATCACCTAATGGACATTCAATTAATGGTCTTAACAAGACCTAGGGACTCTTACTAACATCTTCAAAGTCTAGTGTGCAATGTCTAGGTAGCGCCTCATACCACCACCTAAACCTCATAGAACTTCTCTAATGCTAATAGGTATCCCATATGATGAGAAAAGAAAATAACCGTCATAGACCATCGTAGAAAAGCATGGAGTCCGAAGTTCTATCCTACTTCGATGAGGTGTTCTACTTGCCAATGGTAGAACATAAAAATCCCATGTAGGCACATGGTTAAGGAATATGAAGGGCGTATTTTGTATTCTAGTGTCACACTTAACTAGAACTACGTCCCTTAACCATACTCACTCGGTGCTTTCCTTAGTTCTCATAGATCAATTTACATTAAGGTTCATACAAATGGGTCGCATATCATGTTCATGACCCAATCACATTTACCCTACCAAATCAAGGTCCATTAGGTGTATCTCACAATAGTGACAAGAAGCTCATCACGACTTTCCTAAGGTGTGATATGATGCCGTTCCATCCAACCAACCTTAAGTCCATCACTCATTACATGAAGGATACCATTACGGCTAACTACTTCACAATGCATAGCCTTACCACTTGGTTCAAGGTTCCACATAAATGACCCTCTTATCATTACTCAAGGTCTCACCTATATTCATTTATTCCAGACTAACACCCTCTAGGTTCCTAAGCCAAGACATCACATATTCACATAAGCATCAAGTAAGGGACACAAGTCTACCTAAACAAGACACAACATACTTTCATTTGACATATATATCCTATCTTCCTTTAGACTCTTAAGAATAACCCTTAACTTTATTTAGTCAACCTATTCATTACCTTAACATTATCAACTTAACCATTATAGACTCATATAGCGAAATTAAGGACAACCATGTACAACTCTAAGACTACACACTTAACACATAGGCAAAGCATAACATGATCACCTTAGATAGTATCAATAGTCTAACACATGCTTTCACATATAGGTAGATATGATCACACATCATCAAATCAACTACACAAATAGCCATATAAGTTCGAGTAGTGCCGACAAGGCCATGATCATCAATGTACTAGAAAGTAACACCGACAAGGCCATATCAATTCCCATAACACCGCCACCAAAGGTGGACCAAACAAATCATAACACATTTGAAGTAAAATTAATATTGAATAAGAATAAGTAGGGCAGTGTACCACCACTTCATATCAACACTTCAAGCCAATACCAAATCAGCCAATTCAACATCATGATGCCCTTACACCAATTCAACACACAATTATAGAAATCAATGAAATCTAGCCCAATTCAATGTGGGTTAAACAGTCCAATACCAATTTGATAACAATTGAATACAATTCTTACACCATTAGAAAGCCCATAAGAAACTCCACATGAAATCATCAATATTAAGCCAATATCAAGTAACCCATAATTTGGTCAAAATCTTAGGTTCATCAATTACATGGGTCCATAAGTAATTGAGGTAAAATCATAAGTACAACATCATTCAAATCCATAATAGACATTTGAAAACCATTAATTTTATAACCCATGGTAGAATCATGAAATTGGACAATTCATCTTTTGAAAACTTTGAAAACATCTTTGAATATTGGGCTCCTGATGAAAGGAGTATCAAGGATCAAAAGTAATACCTCAATGAAGCTAATTCTTCACTTTGATGAAGAATTTCCACTTAAAACGTCACCTCCAAGCACTTCCGTGATTTTGGACTTCAATGAAGTCTTTGGGATTTCTTAAGGGATTTTGGGGTTTTGATTTTAGAAGAATGAATTATTCTAAGTGGTAAACACTTATATACACATTTAAAATACCCATAATAAACCTCCAATACTCTTATTGTGAAGTGGGGTGAAATTCCCATTTCACCCCTCTCTAACAGTGAGCTGCACGCAGGCACAAGCTCACAGTCGACAGATCCATCGACGGGGCGTAAACCCACTTACGGGCCGTGCTGCCCACCGTCGATTAGGCTAAGGATCCGTCGACCCGCCACCACCTGCGGGGCGTCGATCAGGCCACTGGACATCGATTGCCCTCCGTAGGTGGACTGCCTTTTGGCAGTTTTGGCCACCAACTTGGGTCCTTCATCAAGGACCCTTGGATGGTCCTTGGGGATAATTTCCCGGACTTTGCCAACCCAAATAGGATATTATATGAGTTTAATACCTCTCACATAAATTTCATCCAAAAAAACACGTATAACTCAACGACACATGCCTAGACACACAAGGTCGATTCCAAGCATATCTTTCGAACGTCATGAACTTTCTTGGACGTTTGACCTCCAAACTCCACGAACCTTGAGACAATGACTTGATACACCATTTAAACTCATTTAAGAACCTTACAACCTAATGAATTACACATAAACACATAAAACCACATATGAGGCATTTACGTGACTTAGTCGTCGAATGTTTTAGTCATCCCTTGACGTTTGACTTCCCATAAACCTAATACTTTAGATACTGCCTCTATACCATATTATAGACATATTTAGGAACTTATACAACCATTACCAACATGTTAGGCATTAGACAACCTAAGTCATTTCGGTGTCTTACAGTACGGATGGTTGTTTGGCATTTGGTAATAAGGGCCACAAAATGAGGGACTGCCCTAACACCAATGCAAGGGGGAAAGATTTCAATCAAGCTTCCCTAGATCCTAATGCTCCAAAGAAGAACCCTACCTATGGGATGGGGGCTAGGAAGGATAACTAATTCGGATTTGATAGTCCCGGTAAGTCTTGACTCTTTATGAATGTTGTTTTTATGTTATGAAATGAGTTTATATAGTTTTATTTTTCATATGATCATGTCATCTTGATGAATTGCTCAAAAAATGAATTTTTGAAAAATTTAGTGTTTGACAGTGATACAGTGAACAGTTCACTGTAAGATTTGTGCATTTTGAGAAAAATTTGCCTTGCCTTGATTGAAGCTTCAATATGTGCAAAAGCTTTGTATATGAGCATGTTTAATGTTGGATAAGGTATTTTCTCCATAAAATAAAGTTACGATTGAATTTTGAATTTTGAAGTTTTGCAAATAGTTGCTTATGTTGCTAGTGTTTGGAAGTGTGAAATTGTGCTCCTTGTTAGTTGATGCTTAGATTTTTAATTGTTTGAGACTTGATAGTATTGTGTTATGTGGTGCTAAGTGAGTCCTTAATTTTCTTGAAATTTTAGTGTCATTCGAGGATGAATGTTATTCCAAGTGGGGAAGAATGTAACGCCCAAAAACTAACTAAGGTGAACTAGAGCTTCGTGATTGTTTCGTGAGTGAATTTGTGTTAAATTGAGTTACATTAGTTTTCTTAGTCACTATGTGAAGTTTAATTAAATTTTGAGGTCAAACGACCAAGAACGCTCATGACGTTCGAAAGGTATGCCTTAGAGAGTACTTGTGTGTCTTGATGTGTTTGAGTGAGTTTTACGTGTTCGTTTTTTTTTTGAAATTGATGTGGGATATTCCTAAGACCTAGATGACTTAGTTTAGAGGTTTAACGTCCGGGTACGACCCAACCTAGGACCCACGAGGGGCCCTAGAAGAGGACCGCACCTCTTGGCAAGAAGCTGCCAAAACAGTGACCAAACGACGACCAAAGGGACGGTCCATTGATCAACCAACGGTCCGTCGACCATGGGCGTCGATTGGCCCTCGAATTCAATCCAAGCCTGTACATGGTGGAGTTGCAGTCCCATCGACGGACTCTATCAACGGGGCATCGATTAGGTGTCGGTCCGTTGGTGATGGGGGCGTAGGTTGTCACTGTAAAAGCTTTAATCTTCTGCTTTGGCTTGGGGTGTTTGGTAAATTCACCACAAGTATTTTATGAACCTAGGAAGTTATTTTTAGGGTTATTAGGTATATTAAATTATTTCAAACCCTAAAACCTAATTTTAGACCTCACTTCCTAAAACCCAAAACCCCTCTCCCTTAGAATTCTCTCTCAAGTTTCTTTGGAAGCTAGAAGTCAAGAAGAGATAGGAGGGATGTTGGTGGGCGTTTATTCATCAAAAATCTTTGGGATTTTTCTTATCAAAGTTATGGTATCCATCCTTGAACCCTCTTCCATTCAAGGAGTCCTTTCTAAAAGATTTCGAAAAAGGGTTTTCAAACTCTACTTTCTTATATCTTTGATTCTAAGCATGGGTCTTCTTGTAAAACTGTTTTAATGATTCAAATGTGTTTATTTTAGCATTAATTGATGAATTAATTGTAAAAAACCTATGAATTCATTTTTTTATGCATATTTCAATCTTTTAGCTTAAGAAATGGGTTAAATGAACATGTTTGTGTAGAAAATGAGCTTTGATTTTCTTGTGTTGTAATTATTATTTAGCTATTGCCCTAAGGGACTTATTATGATGAAATATTGAGAAAATTATTATAGATGGTGATGGCTTGGTTAAATGGTGAGTTGCTTATATGGTGTAATTTTTATTTTAAATTGCTCTTGAGTGGTATGGTCCACCTTCTTGGTGGCAGTGTTGAATTGATGAACTTGATATTACTTAGTATTTATTCTGAATATGGTTTTAAAGGTCTATTATGTGAAGTGAGTCTTGTGTTTTGTGAAGCATGAATTGCATGTTTGACTTAGATTATGCCTAAATGAAGTATATGATTATGTGAAGCATGTAATGTGTGTGATTTGATGAATGAAGGCCAAAAGAATGTATAGAAGTAATGTCACTTAAATGATGTTTATGTGCAAGGTGGGCTCATATGTACACACACACATTTAAATGAATGTATGAAGCTAAGTTGAGCAAATAGATGAGTTTTGTGGTAGAAATTTTTCATGAGTTGAGATGAAGTGTTTAGTAGCAACCTCACTAGGTCGGAGGATGAATGCCCTTCGTGAGTTGAGATGTCGTGTTCACTAGTTATCCTTGACCTATAGTATATGATGTTTAGAATCTGTGGGGGTTATGTCTAGCAGCGAGAGGATATGAAGGAGAGGTGGTTACACTTCGTGAGTTGAGATGTTGTATTTCAATATACCTATTGAGATGAGTAATCCTCGTTAGTGAGAATGAGTTACTTAGTAGAAACCTCCTTATCCCTTAACTATGTGCCCGCATAGGTGTAGCTATTGGAAAGCCATGTAAAAGCTAAAAAATATAACCTTACTCTAGGCAAGTGAGGATCCCTCATTCGATAGGGGTTAATATCGGGATTCCATGTGTAGCTCTCATGGTCTATGTCGGTTAAGCTAACCCCCACAAAAGAATTGAATGAACTAAGTCTTCTAAAAGAACGTGCTAGTTAGCGTAGGTGGTGGTATGGGACGCTATCTATCCGTTGCACTAAGTAAGATCTTCCGAAAGGGATGACTTTGTGCCAACATTCTAAAATAGTGTACTACTTAGGGTAGGTGGTGGTATGGGACGCCATATACTCATTTCACTATGTAGGCATTCCGAAATGGAAGTCTTTGATGTTTTGTTGGGTGTTCTTCTAATGTCTTGTGATTGAGTGACGACTTGTTCTCCCGAGGTGAGTAAGGTCATGGTGGGTAGTCTTAAGGAACTTCTTGGTGTTTATTGAAAGGGGTGTTTAGACGTTTTCTTCATGTCTTACCTTGGAGAGTCTTAGGATAACCTCGCTTAGGAAAGTCCTACGGAAATGAGTTCACTTCCTTATTGGCAATACCTTGGAAGTTCACTATTTTTGGAGTCATTTAGTTAACTATAATGCTTTATCCAATTAACTGTCATTTTGTTAAGTTATTGTAAAGTGCTCAAATTCAAGGGAATCCATTAGGAGCACTAAGTGGGAGTAGTAGCATGAGATGCTACCCTCACATTGCACTGGTGTGACCTATAAGTCCTATTGGAGAAGGGTACTTACATGAAGTCCGTATGAATGAATGTTTGGCATAAATGTAGCCAAGAGTCTGGACTTGATTTCCATATGAGGTAAGACTATGATTGGTGGTCTTAAGGATCTCTTTGGTGTGACTTGAAGGGGGTATATTGGTGGTCCCTTCTTGGCTTACCTTAGGGAATCTTAGAATAACTTGGGATAGGGAAACTTTAGAGGAAAATAGTTCACATGACCTAGACTATGCCATTCACTGTTTTGTATTCACTGTAATAATTATAGATGTTACTGTAATGTGCTCTTTGATTAAAAAATTATGAGATTCTTTTATTATGTGTTAAATGATGTTCCCTATGATATTTCAACTCTTAAATCATGAATGCTTTACTTATTTGACATAAAAGCTTATTTTACTAAAATGTCCCTTTCTGCATGTTTTTGCATATGCCATACTTAATACATTGTTTTATACTAACCCCATACTTTTATATACTCTATAAGTATTTAGAAGCTTTTTTCGGTTCGAAGGTGAAGCTTGAGAAAGTTTCTCTCAAGAGAAAGTATGTCCTCATATATTCGAGGGCGTACTTCTTTTATTAGTTTCTTATTTAAAGACTTATTATGTATTTCTTTTGATGTAAAGGGACGAGTCCCTAAGATATTATGTCGTGTCTTTAAGTTGGCTTGTTACGATGAGATTCCTTAAGTTTTATGGAAGATTTCATTTATTAAATTATTCGTGAAAAGTTTTAAATTTCGCACTATTTTTCATGTCTTATGTAATGAACGATAGTAAAAGGGCTTGTACAAGACCCCAAAGGGTCAAGTACGCCCGGTAATGATTAGAGGGTTGTCCCTAGCTTCTAAGGGGTACTTGAGGGTCGTTACAGTATTTTCTGAGTTCCCTTATTCGGAGTGGAGTGCGAGAGAGGTGGCGTTTGTTCATTTTTCTACAAATCAAATGGCGGCAAAGAGGTGGAGTTGGTGGTGAAGTAATTTAGAGTTGCTTGATTTGTGGAGGTTGGAGAACGAGAAAAGGAAAATGGTGAGGTTTTGTTGGAGATAGAGATCGGTGAAGAACAGAGAATATGTGATTTCACTTGTAAACTCCTTTGACCATCTCACCATAGGAATGAGGAGAATATGTATGGTCATGTGAACCCCAAATTATAGTTTGAAGAAACAAAATTAAAATTTATTATATTAGTATATGGTATTTAATGAAGATTATTATGACGTGTTATTAATTTATGTGACATGAATTTGACATGTCATATGTGTCACACCCGGACTTCATACCCCGGATGAGACCGCCGTCGTTAACCTCTCAGAGATCGCACACAAGCCTCTTAGCATTCGTCATAACATGTGATCATTAAAAATTGCGGAAAAATTTAAATTTTTTAGTATACTAATGAAGTATACTTAGACTTCATACTTAAGATTCATAAAGACATACGATATTCTTATAATTGTCTCACATATATAAAACCATCTAAGAGTGCAAATTCGGACTTAGCCAATAATAGTCAATATGCCATATAGGCCTTAATACAAAAGAATCCAAAGAACATAACGGAATAACGTATTCTAAAAACTACTAAATCTTCATAAGGCTGGAAATTGAAATGGTAACATCCCGAACTTTAGAACCTACCATGACTTGGAGAAAGAGTTCAAAGTTTCTTCAAATCGACCTGCTTAACTTCAATGACCTGAACCTACATTTGTAGTGAAATAAAAGTAATGGGGTTAGTACGCCACATGTAATAAGCATGGGTAAATGCACATAACACATAGGCACATGCATGAAAAATGATCATTTATCATCTCTTTAGAAAACATGATAAGTCATATGAAAGTCTTCAATGCACATACCATATAACATATACAACTTAACATTCCATCACTTAAAGCATGATCACAATGAAAAACATATTCTCATAAAGTCATGTTAACAATTCATATTCAATAAATCATATAAACATAACATACAAAACACATACCAATGATCCCATCCCCAACCTACAAGTGAAATGGTCATATGAAGCCCCATAACCCCACATAACCAAGTAGATAAGATAGGAGATCATAAGTAAAGCTTTGCTTGATATAACAATATAACTCAATAACATATTCACTATAAGGATCAACATTCAAGTAAGAATAACATCATATATCATAATCATCATATCTTTAATATTATCATATTCATAAGAACAATCTCCTAGGACTTCCCCTACAGTCAACTTGTGCAATGTTTAGGTAGCGTCCCATACCACTACCCATACTAAGACAATTGCTCAAGTCACCCTAGTCAACGTTCGTTTGCTTTTCTTTCCGTTCACATGAGGGAACATACGCATTAACCGACATATACCATGTGAGCTAAACATTGAATCCAGTGTCTTCCCCAGACCGAAAAGAAGTGGTCTACCGGCCAAAGTATAACCGAACATGATGTAGCATTCTAGGTGGATCCACTAGCTAGTATCCTATGGTGGAAGCATAGTTCAAGAACTAGAAGATGTATTAGAGACCCATAGTTCCACATTACATGTCAGCCTCAACGTCATGAGAATCTTTGTGAACCTACCTTCTCGCTTGGGAAGGGATACTTCCCATATCTAGTTCATCGATGTTTATTTTAAGTCTCTTTTCTTGAAATAACCTTTAAGTTATCTCTTACTAAAAAAACTTATCATAGGTCATAGGAGATTATCTCCTTGTATAACATGATCATGAGCTCTTTTAGATTAGATGAGAATTGTCCTTTCATTGTAACCTTTCTTTTTGTGAGATTTACATGGCATAATCATCTTGTGTAAAGCATAGAAAAGAGTATCATAACCTGCGTTTTCATATTTTTATCATAATCTCACAATTTACATTTTCATATCCAGCATATTCACATAACAACATCATATAAACTTTCATAACATAGCATCATAACTTATAGGCTAGCATAAACATCTTAGAGTAATCACAATTTTAGAAGACTTACCTCTAGCTTCCAATAATCTTATTCATAATGCAATACTCAAAATCATACATAGTTAAATACTCAAGGGAATAATCAAGAACAACTCATAAAATCATGTAGAAGATCAATGCATAGCGTAGGAGAAGGTAAACCGGTCATTAAAGGTTTCATTCAAACCTTAAATTCTAACCCTAACATTTTCACGTTATCAAACACTACAAACAACCCATTCGAAACCATCACATAGATAAAAATCATGTATCACACAACCATCAAACATTATCAGTCAATTACTCAAATGTTCATGCGAAATTGAATATAGAAAACATTTACTTTTCATTGAAAACAATAAATCTAGGGTTAGGAAGAAAATCCATTGTGTAGAGTAAAAACCCTAGTATTCGAAGTTATTGAAAACTTATCTTGAAAGGACCTCTTGGGGAAACTAATCCCAAGAGTGAAAAACACATACCTTAAATATGAAGAATCCATGAAATCTTGGTTGGAAACTTCAAAACTTTCGTCTTCTTCCTTAACCTTTTCTGGTTCTTCAATGGAGTTTGGAAAAAGAGAGCGTTCTTGAGGGATTGAGAGAATTTCGTTTGATTCTGATTTGGTACATGTAATTGTGGTCTAAAACTGACCTAATATCAATATATATACTTCCCAAGAATTACCCTAAACACCTTCCACTTAAATCACCAAAATGTACATCCTAATTTGACTACAACTAGGAGAACATTTGACTAAGGATTTCGGGTTTGACTAGGAATTAAATTAATCAATTAAGTTGATAACATAATTAATTAAGTGACCTAGGGTAATTACTAAAGTACCACTAAGTCTTTAGGACCATAACCAACCCTTTGGACCATTCTAGGTAAGGTACTAGGATGTTTCTTTAGTTAGTTTCTCCGCTAGTGTCACCTGGTTAGGTCTTAGGATTTCTGGCACACTAGTTTTTGTTAGTCCTAGGTTAGTCAGTTATTTAGGGACGTTAGTTAGGACCTACAATTAGTTAGGAGGCTCGGCCCCATTTTGCTTGATCCGACACGCCTGTCCCCTAACCGCCCTAACCGAAATTGGTTAGGCTTGTCTCTCGGGCGTTAGTAACACATGTGCTTGCACATGTGTTGCTGTGCACTTTCCTCAATCCTTTCATTATTGAAAGTTCACTTCTTGTCCAAGGATCCTCAGTATTTCCTTGGGCACTGCTTAATCGACATGATCATTTTAAATGATTATGTGCCATGATACCATTCTTGACACTTGGATGCCTCGTACCTAATGTGCTAAGAATTCAATAATTTTAGCTTAGGATCCTCATTGCAGGTACAATTCCTAAATAAGCTTGGATTTTAGTAATTGAACATCAAATGGTAATTTTAAGTTATAAGTTACTTGTGAATACATACAAAAATTGGCTAACACCCTTAAGCCAATATTCTCTAATATGCCCAATATTACTCAATATTGGGCATTGGGATGCCTATGTACCTCAATTCATATTCTTAAAACCTAACAGGCTCTTCACTAGACAAGTACATTTTTTTGGAATATTACATTATCCCCCCATTGGGAACATTCGTCCCAGAATGACATTAAAATCTTTTGGAGGGTAAGGAAAAGACTCAATACTAGCAGCACAAACATCACATAACATTTCATTACACTTAGCACTCAAATCATGATGCACAAACATATAAGGGCTACAAATTCATAACACATAGTGAGGAATTTCCTTCTCAACCTTATCATAAGCTCAAAATGCATCAAAGAGTTACCATGCTATCAATCTTCTCAAGATAACAATAAAACAACAAAATCTCAAGAAAACATATGCATACAAGTTTCACATAAGTGCAAGAATAGAGAATGAAAACATCTTCGTAAAACTCTAGTTGGTACTATGTTTTACCAAAACATGCACCTATTTAGTAAACAAGTTAAAATTTTCATTCTTGTTAAATTGGGCATGAAGTCTTTATAAGCCAATCTTTATTGGCTATGCCCATTCTTTGATTTTTATCACTAGCCAAGTTAATTAACTTCTTGTATATCCTGTAATAATAACATCATTTTAAGCAAGCCCTTTCAACCTTTGATTAGCCTATAAGAACAATTCAATGCTTAGTTTGGCCAAGCTATAACGTTGATTTGACATAGAAGATTTATTAGCTAGCTTTGATTATCATTCTTATTTCTTCTTGTAAACATTGCATTCTCAACACTCACAACATACGTGTCACAACGTCGAGAGAGCTTTCTTGTTCACCCCTAGCCTTGAGTGCATAGAAATGGTTCCTTTTTGGAGCTTCAGTATTAAGACCGTTTGGTTGAGCTTGACTATTACCCTTACTTTGAATTCTAATATTAGGTATGATACTTCATAATATGGCCACTTTGCCACAACCATAGCAACTATTAGTTCCAACAAGACATTCGCCCCCTTGCGTCTTACTACACTTGCCACAAGTTGGTCTTTCTCTTGGTTGGTTCAACCCCTCTTGAGGTTTGGGATTATAACCTCTATCATTGCGATTCATCGAGAAATTTGAAGGAACTTGGTTTGAAAACCTCTTCTTAAACTTAGGCTTGTCTCAAACATCAAGTCTACTTTTAGGAGAACCACTCTCAAAAGACTTTGCCTTCTTGGCTTCCTCTTCCTCTTTCGTAGGCGACTTTCCTCAACCTGTTGAGCATGGACCATCAACCTAGAAAGATCCATATTGTCATGAAGCATGACTGCACAACATTCTTCTTCAAGTTCTACGGACACGCCCGTTACATAACAGCTCATTTCATCCCTAGCATTGGAAACAAAAGAAGAAGCATATTTGGACAAATTAATGAACTTCAAGGAGTATTCCTTAACACTCATATCTCCTTGACAAAGGTTGGTGAACTCCTCTACCTTAGATTCTCTTTGTTCCTTTGGAAAGAATCTGTCAAGAAAGGCCTTTTTGAAGATTTCCAAAGTCACGGGACCTTATCCTAAGCCCTACTATTATTCCACATATTGTACCATGTCTGAGCCACATCCTTGAGTTGATAAGAAGCAAGTTCAGCCTTCTTAGTAGTACTCACCCCCATAGCAAACAAAATCTTGTTGACCTCATCAAGGAAATCTTGAGAGTCTTCATCAACTTTTGATCCAAAGTACATGGGAGGGTTCATCCTTGTAAAATCTCTAAATGGCTTGCCATAGTACTAGCATGGTTCTATCGAAGAACAACCACTCTATTATCTTGAGACGTGATGGCTTGAGCTTGGGTGGTGATGACTTGGGCCATTTCGAACAGGACTGCCCTTACCTCACCATCCATCATAGCCGGAGGATTTACCAGAACTTGATCATTTGCCGCAGCTTGCACTTCGAGAGCATTTTGGTTACCTTGCAGAGTAGCTCCCGCATTCGCAATCTCTTCCCCTACCCTTCTAGCGGCTGTACTTCTTATGTTCATCACCTATATACGTAATAAAGGGATTAGATTCTAAATGACACATAGTGTCAAAACTCTATAGGCACGATATAAGAGTATCAAGAAAAGAGAAGTTTCCTAATCATCACATAGCCTCTCGTCCACAATTGTAGCACGCTTCACAACCATGAACAAGATGCTAGGTAACGTGGTTTAGTGAGACATTGGTCCTAAGGATATTTAACCTCATGTTTTAATACCAAGTTTAAGATTTCAATACTTAACCTCATGCTTTGATACCAATTTTGTCACACCCAGACTTCATACCCCGGATGATACCGGCGTCGTTAACCCTCAAAGGTCGCAGACAAGCCTCTTAGCATTCGTCATAACATGTGATCATTAAAAATTGCGAAAGAATTAAAAACTTTTAATATACTAATGAAGTATACTTATATTTCATATTTAAGTTTTATAAATATATGATATTCTAATACTTGTCTCACATATATAAAACCATCTAAGAATATAAATTTGTACTTGGCCAATAATAGTAAATATGCCATATAAGCCTTAATACAAAATAACCCAAAGAACATAATGGAATAACGATTCTAAATCTACTAAATCTTCATAAGGCTGGAAATTGAAATGGTAACGTCCCAAACTTTAGGACCTACCATGACTTGGAGAAAGAGTTCTATGTTTTTTCAAATCGACCTGCTTAACTTCAATGTACGGAACCTACATTTGTAGTAAAATAAAGTAATGGAGTTAGTACGCCACATGTACTATGTATGGGTGCACATAACACATAGGGACATGCATGAAATAGGATCATTTATCATCTCTTTAGAAAACATGCTAAGTCATATGATAGTCTTCAATGCACATACCATATAACATACACAAGTTAAACATTCCATCACTTAAAGCATGATCATAATCAAAGACATATTCTCATAAAGTCACGTTAACAATTCATATTCAATAAATCATATAAAAATATAACATACAAAACACTTACCAATGATCCCATCCCCAACCTACAAGTGCAATGGTCATATGAAGCCCCATAACCCCACATGACCAAGTAGATAAGATAGGAGACCAAAAATAAAGCTTTGCTTTATATAACAATATAACTCAATAACATATTCATTATAAGGATCAACATTCATGTAAGAGAAACATCATATATCATAATCATCATATCTTTCATATTATCATATTCATAAGAACAATCTCCAAGGACTTCCCTTAGAGTCAAGTTGTGCAATGTTTAGGTAGCGTCCCATATCACTAAGTATACTAAGGCAAATCCTCAAGTCACCCTAGTCAACATTTAATAACTTGTGTTTCCTTTTACATTAGGAAACGTACGCATTTACCGACATAGACCATGTGAGCTAAACATGGAATCCAGTGTCTTCTCCACACTGAAAAGAGGTGGTCTACCGGCCAAAGTAGAACCGAACGTGATGTAGCTTTCTGGGTGGATACACTAGATAGTATCCTATGGTGGAAGCATAGTTCAAGAACTAGGAGATGTATTAAAGACCCATAGTTCCACATTACACGACAGACTCAATCTCATGAGAATCTTTGTGAACCTACCTTCTCGATGGGGAAGGGACACTTCCCATATCTAGTTCATCGGTGCTTAGCTTAAGTTCCTTTTCTTTAAATAACCTTGAAATTTTTCTTTTATAAAAAAAGCTTATCATAGGTCATAGGAGATTATCTCCTTGTATAACATGATCATGAGCTCTTTTAGATTAGATGAGAATCGTCCTTTCATCGTAACCTTTCTTTTTGTGAGATTTACATGTCATAATCATCTTGTGTAAAGCATAGAAGAGAGTATCATAACTTGCGTTTTCATATTCTTATAATACTCTCACAATTTACATGTTCATAGCCAACATATTCACATAGAAACATCATACATACTTTCATAACATAGCATCATGACTTATAGGCTGACATAATCATCTTAGAGTAATCACAATTTTAGAAGACTTACCTCTTGCTTCCAAGAATCTTATTCATCATGCAATATTCATAATCATGCATAATGGAATACTCAATGGCATAATCAATAACAACTCATAAGATCATGTACCAGATCAATGCATAGCATAGGAGAAGGTAAATAGGTCATTAAAGGGTTCATTCAAATCTTAAATTCTAATCCTAACATTTTCACGTTATCAAACACTACAAACAACCCATTTGAAATCATCACATAGAGAAAGATAATGTATCACACAACATTCAAACATTATCAATCAATTACTCAACAATTCATGCGAAATTGAATATACAAAACATTCACTTTTCATTGAAAATCATAAATCTAGGGTTAGGAAGAAAATTCGTTTTGTAGAGTAAAAACCATTGTATTTTAAGTTCTTGAAAACTTATCTTGAAAGGACCTCTTGGGGAAAGGAATCCCAAGAGTGAAAAACCCATACCTTTAAGATGAAGAATCCACGAAATCTTGGTTGGTAACTTTGAAACTTTCCTCTTCTTCCTTAAGCTTTTCTTGTTCTTCAATGAAGTTTGGAAAAAGAGAGTGTTCTTGAGGGACTGAGAGAATTTCGTTTGATTCTGAGTTAAGATGTGTAATTGTGGTCTAAAACTAACCTAATATTAATATATTGACTTCCTAAGAATTACCCTAAATACCTTCCACTTAAATCACCAAAACGCCCCTCCTAATTTGACTATAACTAGGAGAACATTTGACTAAGGGTTTCGGGTTTGACTAGGAATTAAATTAATTAATTAAGTTGCTAATTAATTAATTGACATAGGATAATTACAAAAGTACCCCTAAGTCGTTAGAACCATAACCAACCCCTTTGGACCATCCTAGATAAGGTATCAGGATGTTTCTTTAGTTAGTTTCTCGGCTAGTGTTATCCGGTTAGGTCTTAGGATTTTGGGCACACTAGTTGGTTAATTTTTGTTAGTCCTAGGTTAGTTGGTTAGTTAGGGACGTTAGTTAGGACCTATAATTAGTTAGGAGGCTCGACCCTACTTGACTTGATCCGAAACGCCTGTCCCCTAGCCGCCCTAATCGAAATCGGTTGGGCTTGTCACTCGGCAGTTAGTAGACCATGTGCTTGCACATGTGTTGCTGTGCACTTTCCTCAATCCGTGCATTCTGGAAAGTTCACTTCTTGTCCAAGTATCCTCACTATGTCTTGGGAACTACTTAATCTACATGATCATTTTAAATGATTATGTGCTATGGTACTTAGGCTTGACACTTGGAAACCTCGTACCTAATGTGCTAAGAATTTAATAATTTTAGCTTAGGATCTTCATTGCAGGTACAATTCCTAAATAAGCTTGGATTGGAGTGTTTGAACATTTTAAGTTATAAGTTACTTGGGATGCATATGTACCTCAATTCATATTTTTAAAACCTATAGACTCTTCACTAGACAAGTACATTTTCTGGAATGTTACTATATGTCTAAGGGAGTATGAACTACAGACACGGTCAGAAGGGTTTTAAAATCTTCTTTTAATTGAATCTAACGGTTCAATTGATTAATAGTTAAGTAGAATCGTTCATAATACAAACACGTACAAGTATAATTGTTCATTAGACCATTTCTCCTGAATAATTTGATTCAGTTATATACTTTTCAATGAATTTCATATGGACTCATGCATTGTTTACGATTTGACTATGAATTTATGAAGATACGAGTTTATGAAAGAGAGCTATAAATTTATCAATGATATTTTTTAAAGTTTATGCATGATTTCTGAAAAGTCATTTTATGATCTAAAAGTTTCTTTAAGATGATCATCACTGAAATTGTGAAAAGTTTTCTCTAATATATGGATCATGTTAAGGTTTAAGGTTTTCTTATGCATGCATGATTCATGATTTAAAGAGATATTGTTTGATGTTTAAAGCTTTGATATTAATTTAACTCTACTTTTTTCATCTATGATAATATGTTATGAATACGACTTCCCGTTGGAAATTTACTTAGCACCGATAGGATATTATGATGGAGACTATCCTCTTAGTAGAGGTCAGGTATCAATCTCCATGTGCCTAACTACATTCCGCGATAGGATTTTCATAGAAAAAGATAATTGGTGGATCCCACCTAAGATAGAAGTTTGTGGTCTTTTACCTTAGCAGGTAGGAAATCTCTGTTCGGTGTGGGAGCAATGTAACGTACCTAAAATGAACTATGTGAAACTACATCCTAACATATCTTTCATGTGGGTATGAAGTCATAAAATGGTTAATAATAGTGTTTAGAGGCAGTGTGTAAAGTCTGGAAGTGTTCGGAAGACAAATGTCCAAGACGTTCAAAAGATAGCCTTGAGACGTGTTTGTGTGTTCTAGTGTGCCTTTATATGTTTTACGTGTTTGTTTTGGTTCAAATTGATGTGAGAGGTTCCTAACATCTATACGAGTGTATTTGGATTGGAAACGTCTAGGCAAGACTCCCCAAAGACCATCCTAAGGGTCCTTGAGGAGGACCCAAACTTATGGCTTGAAACTTCCAGAACAGTCCCAAACCACAAGTGCCAATCGACGGACCGTTGTCCTATTGACGCCTCGTCGATTAGTGTGGGAGCTTGTACCCCTTTTTACCCCAATCTGAGATCAATCTTGGTCCTTCTAACCCGGCCTCCCAGTCCAAAAGGGTTCAAATTCCCGCCTATGTTAGCTCGACCTGCGGGGATCTCTTACCAAAACCACGAACCTGCAGGACGGTCTGTTGGTTGGTCGATGCCCCATTGTTCCTACCGTCGATTGAGACTTGCAGATTTTCTGCAGGTGTCTCGGCCAAGCCAAGGTCATTTTGGGGTATTTCACCTAGCTTTCTAAAAAAGTGTGGTTACATAGGGTCATTTTTGGTATTTTAAGTGGTTTTATAAGTCTTTAACATATAGATGAGTTCATTATTTAAAAATCAAAACCAAAACCCCAAAGAAGAACTCTCTAGAACTCTATTGAAGCTTGAAGGAATGTTGGAGCTCGGAACTTAATTTATCCAACAATTTTTCATCAATATCATGGCTTTTCATCAATCAAGGTATGGTTTTTCATCCTTGAACTCTCTTTCTTCAAGGTGCCAAACTTCAAAAGGCTTTTCCAAGACTTCCTTAAAGTATGAACTTCTAAATTGAATTCTAGCCATGTATTCTTGCATAAATCGTTTTGAATCAATGATTTATGATTGAATTGATAATAATTAGATGATTTTAAATCAAAACCTCTATGAACCCATGCAAATCATGATTTCTTTATTTTGATTCTAATATGGGTGATTTGATTAAGGCTTAATAGTATTTAGTTCTTATGTAGATTGTATTGGGATATGAAAAGATGTATTGGGCTATGAAAAGATGTATGAAATACGCTTCCTCAATTTCGTAATTCTCATATTGTATTATGTTATTCATTGTATGGTTTTATTATTGGATTAGATTGGTGTGTATGGCTATTGGTAAGAGCCTTTGTGAATTTAATTGGTTGAAATGGCTATGAATTGGAGGGGTCTTGACGGAATGATTGTATGTTGACCTTATTCCCTCAATATTTTGTAGTATAGGTATTGAATTGTGTTGATTGGTATGGTCCAATTATGGTGGCGGTGCTTATCTGTTATAATTGTGAAGAACATGGTCTTGTCAGCATTACTTTATGAATTGTGATATTATCATGTTTTGACTTGTGATGTTAATCAATGTGACGTATGATTATGGTTATGTATATGTGTAAATTTAAACCTTGAGTTCTTCTAATTGATTATAGGTGATCATGATAGACTATAGTGATGTTCTTATGTGTGTATACTTGATGTTTGAGTATGACTCTTCCTAAATGACTATATAAGTCTTATGATGAAATATGGTAATGTTTCTCTAGGAATGAATAGGGTGACTTGTAGTAGTCTTGGTTGTCTCTATGTGTTACTTGAATGTTATTGTACAAGTCATAAGTTGATTTATTAGCGTGTCTTGTCTTGGTATACATACGTCCCTATACTTGATACATGAAGAATGTGAATATGAATTCTTGACTTACTAGGCTAAAGAACCTTTGTCATGTATGTGATTGTATGATTGAAATATGACCTTGAACATAGTTAAGAGGGTCATTAAATTTGAACCTTCAAACTAGAAAGGAGGTTGAGATATCTTGAAGTTGAAAGCCATAATAGTATCCTTCTTGTGGGAATGATGGAATAAGGGGTAGGTTGGCTGGAACATCATGAAACCATCTCTAAGAAAGTCATTAATCTTTCCTATTAACCATTGAGTGGAAGCCCTGGAGGACCAATCTTTTGTAGAGGCATTATGGTGAGGTAAGGTTAGAAGTGTTGCCTTGTCGTATGTCTTGTGTGATTGAAATAATACAAATAAGGCTAGCACCGAGTGAGTATGCTTGGGGAGTGACTCTTATTAAGTTGAGAATAGAGTACAATGAAACCCTTGATATTCCTTAACCATGTGCCTACATGGGATGTGTCCCAGTTCTACCATAGTCAATTAGAACACCCTCTTTCGGAGTAGGGAAGACTCCTGATTCCATGCCTAGCTAGTATGGTCTATGTCGGTTAATGTCTATTCTCATCATGTGGGACTCATTCTAGTATTGGATAAGTTCTACAACGTTTAGGTAGTGGAATTAGACGCTATCTACACATGGCACGAGTAGGTTTTGATGGTGCTAGGGTGTAGGTTCCCTTGGTCTTTTCCAAGACCATTATATGAAATACTTTAAATGCTTAAATGAATCTTAATTGACTGAATGAGTGATTATAACTTGAGTTAATGTAGGTTTAATAAAAGTATCCTATCTAGGGTAACTTTAAGGTTTGGTTAAGTAGGCTTGAAGAGGGTGTAAAGGCGGTCTCCTCATGTTTTGCTCAAGTGAATCTTAGAGTAACCTTAGGTGGTGAATTAAATGCTAAATAGATTAAAATATTATCTTAGGTAGTCTTAAGGATTGTTTAGGTGTGCTTGAAGAGGGTGTATGTGCAGTCTTTTGTTGTCTTACTTAAGTAAGTCTTAGGATAACAGTTGGTAGGAGAGCCACATCGTTATATGGTTTGAAGTTATGTTAAGGCGATATTGGGTATTACTTGGAATGTGAGTTTTACGTGAAGTTGGGGTTGAATGTGGTTTTTATACTTATGTTATGAAGTTTTCCTCAAAAGAACATGTTTTACATAAATGTCCTTTTAGCATGATTTTATTGCGTGTCACCATACTTAGTGCATTCTAATGTACTAATCGATATATGTTTTATCTCTAAAGGTGTAGGTGGCAATTGAGAGGAATCATTGAAGTGAAGCTTGGATATTAGCATTCTTCCAAGCAAGTTGTGCTATGTCCTCAATAGATTCAAGGACATAACTATGTTTAGTTTTTTGTTGCAAAGACGTTGTAATAGACATTAGATATTTTCTATTTCGTTGATGTATGGGTTGTAACCCAAGATATTCGTGTATATAAGATGGCTATGAAATACTTAACATCTCCTATGTTTTCTATATAGGAGTTTTGAGATAATGTTGTTTAAAATTTTAATTCTACTTTTCATCTAGATTTTTGCAATGAATGATATCTAAGGGCTTGAAAGAGACCTCTGAGAGGTCCAATACATCGTGTGGAGACTTGAGAATACCATTTCTTCTAGGGTGTACTCTCGGACCATTACTGTCACATCCGGGGAGCACCCCCTAGAAGTAACCGGCTTTGTCTTCCTCTTTGAGGACTAAGACTAGCCTCTTAGCATACATCATTACATTCATAGGTGAAAAATGTGGAAAATTTAAAACTTTTTGATTACTTATACATTGAGGTTTACATAGACCTCTACGTATATGCAATATATTCATATCGAGTATACATAGACCCTTCGTATAAAAAGATTACATTGTCTTCTATTTTTACTGCACATATATAGTATAAGATAGTCTCATAAGAAGTCTATAACATTGTCTCATATTAAACCATCTAGACAAGAGTATCACAATTAGGGCGTAGCCCTTACATCAACAATTATAGTCACATATAGGCTTTACAACTATAGTACCAAAATAAAAGAGAATGAACAAAGTGTCTTTAGGACTAGACAACATCCAATAGGTAGATAATGACATCATCCTCGGAAAGTAGAGACCTACAAAACTTGGAAGATAAGAATCCAAATAGTCTTCAAAGTCTTCTCTAATATCAACGTACGAATCTTACTTTGTAGTAAACATCAAACATGGGTTAGTACACACTTATACTAAGTATGAGTATATGCACATTAAACAATTGAAATCATGCTAAAAAGGACATTTGATCAAAACCATGCCAAAGTACTTTGAGAAGCCTTATGCACAATTAAGAACCCATATAAACCAATAATCACATAGTACATAAGTCAAACCCATGTACGACACAAGACCAACATCAACAAGTAATAGTCAAGTCAACATAAACAAGAGTTCATAACATCATAATATAAGCAAGACCCTTACTCATAACACCATTTAGCCTACAAGTGCAATGACCAGGCAAAGCCCCATAACCTTACTTAATCAAGTCACATGCATACAAACATAATTGAGCACATGATCAAGACAACTCTATCATAAAGCTATAACATCAACAAGCATGTATAGGAGTTCATAACATCCTCAATAAATCAAGACCATTACTCGTGAACCCTCGTTCAGTCCACCAGTGCAATGACTAAGCAAAGCCCCATAACCTCACTCAATAAAGTAATCCCAACAAGAACCATAAATAATGTCCAATTTCACATAGCATATCATTAAGAGTACATAACATGATACTTTAGCATTAGAGACCAAACCCATGTTCATAAGTGAAACCAACATCACATAGTGTCATTAACATGTAAGATAATCATATACATATAATTTACATTTATAAGCATATACATACATAAGAACATCCTTCCAAGACTTCCCTCAAGCCTAACTAGTGTAAAGTATAGGTAGATTCGCGTATCCGTACCTAGACTAAGCTAAACCCCTTAGTTCATCCTAGTTATTGTTCAATTCATACTTAATTTTACCTTTTGGGAACATCTTTCCTTAGCCTACATAGAGCATATGAGCTAATGTGGTATTCAGTGTCATGGAATCCTACACCGAAAGAATGCAGACTACTTGCCAAGGTAGTACCAAAACATGAACATAGCAACTATGTGGATCCACTAGCTAGTAACCCTATGTTGGCAACATAGTTCAAGAACTAGGAGATGTAGTTGGGACCCTCTTCATACTACATACATCATAGTCTCAAATCTAATGAGTACGTTAGTGATCCTACCTTCCCTATGTGGGAAGGGACACTCCTCACTCTAATTCACTCGGTGCTAAGCTAGAGTCCCTTTTTGAAATTTCTTTAATCCTTTATTAATAATCATAGATTAATTTAGGTCATAGGGTCTATCCCTTATATAATCATCATCATAGCTCAATTATAATTGCACATTTACATAATCACACCATGATAAGGCACATTGGTAAGTTATCATCATCCTTATAACATTTACATCTTAGCCAACAACTCACAAGCAATAGTTCAGGATATTCCAATTCAACATCATACCAATCCTAATTAATCTTAATCATAAGGAATACTTCTATATAACTTCATCACTAAACACAACTAATCATAATTGAAGTAAATAATTGAGATCACAAGACTTACCCCAAATCTCCTTCACGAGCCATTATCAAGGTCTTTCCATCAACCATCCAATTCAACCTAACAATAGGTGTAATATCATCACACGACAGTAACCAACATGATGTTAAAGTCAATTTAATCACTACAAAACAATTCATTACTATTTCACAGCATAGGTTTAGAGACATAGGTCAAATTCATGATCTACTTCACAACCTAGGTTAGTTACTCATGAACTAGCATAATTGGATTACAATATAGTACCATCTACTCATAACTTGGCATAATGACAACATAGAATATTAATTCACACATTAACCAAGCAAATTGTATTATTCAAATAGTTCAATTCAAGATCACAACCGAAGGTTAAGGGGAAAAGGTCATCTTTCCACAACTAGGTCAATGGATCAAGAAGTAGTATAATTGAGCCATAATGGAAGACCCCAAAATGAGTTAGGGTGTATAGATCCTAACATGTTTTGAATATGGGTATAATGTCCTAAAATTGGTTTAGAATATGGTATTGAGGTAGTAACTAATGATTTAGGTGAATTGGAAGTCAAACGTCAAGGGACGACTAAGACGTTTGACGACTATTCATCTATGTGCCTCATGTGTCTATACATGCTTAAGTTGTATGATTCTTAATACATAAAGTTTTATGATATTTTGATAAAAAGACATGATGCATGATTTCAAGTAAATATTCCCTTTTAAATGCATATTTTTGCATTGTTGCCATATTTAGTGCATTCTTGTAGTAACTCCATTCTTCTCTACCTTTCTACACAAAGTGTAGGTTATGGATGCTTAAAGGATGTCTTTAATGGTGAGGAGCTTGATATGTGAGTCAAAGATCTAGGAAAGGAATCCTTAAGTCCAAGGATTTCCTAAGGTCTAGCTTACTGTAAAGTCTAGTAATATTTTACTTATGAATTATGTTGTAAGGGTCGTGTCCCCAATAAACTCTAATGACGTTGAGTCTAGGATGGAAAAAAGAGACTAGAATCTTAAACTATGTATTATGATATTTTGTATATATTTGAAGTGATGTTCTAGCATATGATGTGCTATGAAAGTTTTAAATTTTCCGCTAAATTTACCTATGACAATGCGATGAATGAAAACTATGGGCTTGTATAAGACCTCCGAGAGGTCAAGTACTCCATGTTACTTCTAGGGGATGCTCCCCGAATGTGACACATAATACATGTTAATCTACTCATAATAACCGAAAGGAATCCTAACAAATCAATTCACAAGATCAATTTCGTATTGGAAGAAAACCCACTTTAATTTAATCTTTTTTTGAAATCAACTTTGAGGAACAATTTGGGGAAAGAGATCCCAAATGCGAAAGGAATCCCATACCTTACTAATTGATCAAGTTTGATGGAGAAAACTTAATCTTTTGCAGCACTATAACCCTCCTTTGCTTGGTATTCTATGGGTTTTCTTTGGAAGAGATAAAGAACAGAGAAGGAAGAGCAATTGGGTTTTGGGAATTATGAGAGTTAGGTTTAGTTTAATTAGGCTAGGTCTTTATATAAAGGTCCTTAATTAACTTAATTGAACCTCCCCTAACCATTAATTAACTAACTAACCACTTAACTAATTAAATGAATTAATTAAAACGTGGTAGACAATATAGGGACCTGACCTACGAGACCCCGACTGACGGGCCGTAGGTCAGTCGACGCCCTAGTGCCCCTTCGTCCTGCACACCCTTCGTTGGTGACAAAGACTGGCCAAAACAAACCCCTCACAAAATTAACTAAAGGAACATCGACGGTGGACATCGATGACCTATCGATTGGCCTACGCCTCGTTGGTTGGCAATCGTCGATGGTACTATCTTTTGACAGCTTTTTACCAAACATGAAGGTCCTATTGAAGGACCCTTTTGTTGGTCCTTGGGGAGTCGTACCTGGGTGTTTCGAGTATAAACTAACTTTAATACGTTTTTTACACCTTACCACTAAATTTTATCATTTTATGACTCCTAAAACTTAGTCAAATAGGCTAAGGCACACTAGCACCTCTTGAACTAGTTTCCGGACGTCATGGACGTTCCTTGATGTTTTGATTGTAGAACTTCCTAAATGACTTTTATACATTGTAGTTGACTTCAAAACAGTGTTACAACTCTTAGACTCTCATGTTAGGCTCTATATTTGGCTTTAGACTTTCGGAGTATTACGTTATCCCTCCTTAGGAACATTTCATCCCCGAATGACACTAAATTTCTTTAAAGGGAAGGAATAGACTCAAGACTAGCAGCCCAACCACAACAACATACCAAAACATGAGCAGCTTAATCATGACATTGACACATAGCATTTCAAAACTTCAATTAGTACACATAAGAGCTCAAAAGCACAATATGAGGAATTTCATTCACACAACAACATAAGCTCAACATATGATTAGGGAATCAATTATTTTTTTTTGACAAAACTCAACCTATCAACATGCCTAATATCATTTCATAAAGACCCAATGTACCAAAGTCCACAATATAAACTCAAAACAAGTAAAAAAAAATATTTTCATTTTTAGGCATAAAAATTCACTATAACTCACTGTAACATGCACCTTTTTGCACAACTTCACCAAAAATCAAGGTAATTTCAGATAAGCTCATTATTTTCACTACAATTAGGAACAACTAACCATAGTTATCAAATAGATGAGGATAACGGGACTTCATGTCTGCCTCAGCCTCTCATGTTGCACCCTCAACTAGGTGATTCTTCTGTAACACCTTTACAGAAGCCACCTCTTTCTTCCTTAACTTATTTACTTGTTTATAAAGGATTTCAATTGGAACCTCCTCATACGAAAGGTTCTCTTGAACACCTAGACCTTCAATAGGACGAATAGACTCGGGATCACCGATACACTTCTTAAGCATGAAAACATGGAAAATCGGATGAACCGAAGCCAATTCACTAGGTAACCTCAACTCATATGCAACCTTACCAATCTTTTGCAAAATTTCATAGGGACCCACATAACGAGGACTCAACTTCCGTTTCATGTCAAATCTCACCACCCTTTCATAGGTGAAATTTTTAGATACACCTTATAACCTTCTTCAAACTCTAAATATCTTCTCCTATAATCTGCAAAAGACTTTTGTTGACTATAGGCTGTTTGCGACCGGTTCCTTATGATATGAACTTTGTCTAAGGTCTTATAGATCAAATCGGGATCAAGAAGCAAAGACGCTCTAACCTCAAACAACTCAATAGTAGACCTACACCTCCTACCAGACAAATCTTCATAAGGAGACATATATATGGATGAATGAAAACTATTATTATACGAGAACTCCACAAAAGGCAAATGCTCATCCGAATTTCCTTTAATGTAAATGATATATACAAGCTCTAAGCATATCTTCAAAAGTATGAATAATACGCTTCCCTTGACCATCCGTTTGAGGATGAAAAATGGTACTTAACTTCCCTTGAGTACCCAAACCTTTTTGAAATGACCTCCAAAGCCTAGATGTAAACTGAGCATCTCTATCTGATATGATGGACAAAGGAACCCCATAGAGAGTCACTATCTTGTCAATATAGATTCTTGCATAATATTCCGCTGAATAAGTAGACTTAATGTGAATAAGGTGAGCGGATTTAGTCATTCTATCCACTACCACCCATATAGAGTCATATTGCTTTCGAGTCCGAGACAACCCATCTACGAAATCCATGTCAACATCTTCCCACTTCCACGTAGGAATTTATATTTCTTATAGTAAACAACTCGGCTTTTGGTGCTTGGATTTTACCTTTTGGCAATTGGGACACTTTGCAACAAACTACATAATGTCCCTTTTTAGGCCATCCCACCAAAACCCCTATATAAGGTCATGATACATCTTTGTAGAACCCGGTAGAATAGCTTAAAGGTCTCCATGAGCCTCCTCAAGAATCCTATTCCTCAAATCATCCACACTGGGCACACACATTCTTCCTTGGTACCTAAGAACACCCCCCCGGAGGATGATTCGTTTATCTTTCCAAGGACCGATTCTTTCAAGTAAGTCAATAATGGATCAAGGTGTATCTTAGACTTAACCTTAACCACAAACGAAGACTCGGAGTTATGATGTACCACAACACCATCATTTGGATAACCTTCAATTTTCACCCCTAAATGAGGCAACCTATTAACATCCTTCACTAGGTTTCTCTTTGCTTTTTCTACGTGGGACACAGTTCCCATAGACAATAGACTTAGAACGTTCGCTACCATATTAGCCTTGCCGGGGTGATAGAGAACACTCATGTCATAGTCATGGTCTTAGTGTGGGTTAAAGGCTATAGTTTTCCTAATGTAAAAGTACAATGGAAGTAAATTAAGGACCCTAACTAGGATAACCTAAGAGTAATTTCTTAGTGTAGGTGGGGGTATGGGACTTCACCTATCCATTGCACAAGTGACTCTTGAGGGAAGTCCTAGGAAGGTGTTCTAATACATGTGCCTATGAATATGTTCCTTATGCATGACATTTTAGTATTGGTCTACTTGATTGTGATAAAATGCATGGTATGAGTCTATATAAATTGGTCTTGATGTGCATTCTTAATGTTGGTTTTAATGACTATATGATGAAGGTTATTGATATGAATGAGGTTGTCTTCAGTTAATATGTTGATGTATCAATTGAATGTTAAGGTTTGTGGTCTCATGAAGGGTTTACTAAGTATGTATGCGGTTATGGAGCTTCATATGGCATTTCACTAGTAGAATAATATTGGGGTCATGAACAAGGTCTTATAATGATGTATATGAAAAGAAGTATATATATGTGTAAATTAGTGTAGCTTATTGTAAAGCCGAAGGAGTCTTGACATAAATGTGTCTTTGATGTATTATTCTTTCATGATGATATGTTTTGGCTTATGTAGGTTGTATGTATGCTTTCTTTGTGACCTTAAGGTGATGCATTGCACCAAGTATAAATAGAGGGTTACCTGGGAGGTTATTATGGCTTATATTCTATATGTGATCTTATGTGATGTTTGGCCGCTGATTATGTTTCTATAAAGTACCTGAATGATATAAATGTTATTGGATAAAGTTAATATGAATATTTACTCAAAAGGCATGAAGTATGATTTCAAGAAAATGTCCCTTTAGATGCATGTTTTTGCGTGGTTGCCATACTTAGTGAATTCTTGTACTAACTCCATTCTTCTCTACTTTTTAAACAAAGTGTAGGTTATGGATGCTTAAAGGATATCTATGTGAGGAGCCTGATATGTAATTCCCAAGCTCAAGGAAATGAATCCTTAAGTCCAAGGATTCCTAGGTTATTTCTTTATAGTAAAGTGTATTCTTATTGTACTTATGTTTATGTTTTAAGGGTCTTGTCCTTAATGTATTCTAATGTTGATTGAGTCTAAAATTGCAAATATACTTAAGGTCTAAGTATGTATTATGATATTTTAAATATATACGAAGTAAATATTCCAGCATATGATTCGCTATGATAAGTTTTAAATTTTCTGCTAAATTTACTATGACAATGCGATGAATGATACCTATGGGCCTATATAAGACCTCCGAGAGGTCAAGTACGCCATGTTACTTCTAGGGGGTGCTCCCTATATGGGACAAGCGTGGTATCAGAGCATGAGGTCTATAAAGTGGTTTTAGGTTCTAAAAGTCTCATATTGCCACATCTAGTAGACTCTCGTGTTCATTGGTGATGAGTCTCGACATTGTCAAATACTATGAGAGTCTATAGGATGATAGAGTTTCCCTTCTTCATCACTATCATATCATGCTCTATAAGATCTCTCTCTTATGTTTTCTTGTCAAGTGGTATTTTAGATGTGATTTCTTGGATGAGATGGTATCTCATATTCTTGAGGAAGAAAAGGTGAGTTATTGCTTAACTTGGTTTTATGGTTTCATTGAGTATGTGTGAAGGTGACTTTTTGCATGTTTGGTTGATATGATGCCTTTTATGTTTATATATGAAGTTTATAAGCGATAACATGTTATGTTTGATAAATGTATGTCATGATATAGTTAAAGCATGTTAGAAGTTGTTATGGTGAAAATGAGTTCCTTTTTGGAATGATGTGTTACTTTATGATTTTACATGAGGACATTCTAATATTATAATTTGAGCTTGAAATGCTGAGTGACTACCTATGGAAGCATGCTATCCTAGGAATATGTGCTTAAAAGTTTTCAATGTTTCCTTTTGTATTTTTGTGGTCCTTGATAAGTTGCCTAGTAGGGATTTCAGTCCTTTGTATAGGCTTGATCCTAGGTGTGAAGGTAGTATACTTGTTTTGGTAGGGTGATGATGTGGGTTTCAGTGACCTAGAAGTCACCTTACTGTAATGTCTAAAGAAAAAAAAAAGATTTTTATGGCTAAGTCTCCTTGATGTTTTCCCTAATATTGTATGACCTTGGTGTCTACTGTATTGTATGAAAAAATATGTGCTTGAATGGTATGTCCTAACTTGATGATAGGGGATAAATTTGCATAGGTGCTAAAGTTTAGAATACCTTGGTTGACTTACTGAAATTCCTTCTAAATGGTAATCACTTTTAAGTGATGAAAATGAAGGTTGTTAAGTTAAGATCCTCTAAAGGTTGGGTTAAGTTGCTTTTAATTGGGTTTACCCTAAGTGGGGGATGGCGATGGCGTAGTAAGGTTGTAGATATTTTCTACCTTGACCTTCTATTTTTGCTTGAACATTGAAACTAATGAATTTTTAGTAATCTTGTTCATGAATATAGTCCTGCATAAAGTATGAATTATATGACCTTTATATGTTTGGTATGTATTGATTGACATTACCTTGAGGATATTTTAAGATTCCAAAGTGCATGAAGGGAAATGTTGATAAATTTTTCTGTTTTCTCATGTTGAATTGCATATTAACATGGTGATTGTGCATTTGACTTCATCAGATAAGGTAAGAAACATCGTTTTAGTCACTTGTGAGGTGTTCTGTTTAGCCTTATAATGTGAAGTTGAGTCTCTTTAAAATGAAATATGTTGAGTCTCTTGAATTATGTGACTTGTATGGTTTGGGAAGCATGATTGTGGTCTCACTCCTCAAATATGAAAGTATGTGTAGCTAATTATTCATGTGTGTGCCTATGATTTGTTTTGCTTTTCCGAAATGATGCTTACAGTGAAGGTGAGTACTATGTTAGAAATTGATATTTTGTAGAAATGATTTTCTATTTGTTGTGATGTGCTTTGTGGGACTTACCATTTGGTCTTCACTAGGAAGAAAACATGAGCATGTCTTGGTTTGTGAAGTTGAGAAGTTCTAATTTTAAAAGGAATTGACCTTGTGACTTTCTTGGGTGTGAACTCATGATACATGTACGTGTGTTGAGGAGAAGGACATTCCTCCATGAACACAACTAAACATGGTATGATTGAGTATGACCTTCATGACACTAGGTCTAACTAATAGGGATTTAATTAACTCAAGTCTCTGTGCATTGAAGTATGAGTGCCTACTTGTTTAGTGCTGTTGGAATCTGGCTTAGTGTGACCTAAAGATAACCGCAAGATGAGCTCTTAATAATTTAAGTGTAATGACCATGTTATGATTAGAAGAAGGATGTTCTTCCTATGAACATGATAAGAACCTATGTTTGATGCATTAAAGAGTGAGTTAATGAAGGTTTTGCTTGCTTGTGTGCATTGATTGCTAAATGATTTGAAGTTGTGTTCCTTGTAAGTTTTATGAATTAATTTGTATGTGATGATGTTATTAATATGATGAACTGATATATCATGCATTGAAGTCCTTGTAGTGATTAGAGGGCTCTAAGTGTCATTCGAGGACGAATGTTCCCAAGTGGGGGATATTGTAAGACCCCAAAATGAGTTTGGGAATCTAGAGCCTAACATGTTCTTCATAAGTTTCTAAGGTCCTAAATTGACTTATAATATGGTTTATAGGCAGTGTGTAAAGTTTGAAGTGATTTGGAAGTCAAACGTCAAGGGACGACCAAGACGTTTGACGACTAGTCACCTATGTGTCTCATGTGTCTATACGTGCTTATATTTGTATGAAATGATCTTAATAAGTCTTAAAATGAGTTATAATGACGTTGATAGACATTATATGGATTTTCGTGATGTTTGGACGTTAAACGTCCAAGACGTTCGAAAGATAGCTTTGAGATATGCATGTGTATGTCTTGATGGGGCCTAGCATGTTTGGACGTCTTACATGTATTTGTTTTAGGTGAAACTGATGTGGGAGGTCTAAAACTTGTCAAGGTTTGTATTTATGTTGGAAACGTCTAGGTAAGACTTCTATAAGGCCCCCAAAAAGGGCCCACAAGAAGGACTCAAGGCAGTCGAGATACTGCCTTGGCAATGTCAATCGACGAGCCAAAATGACGCCCTGTTGGTGGACTGACTCCCCGTTGATGGGGAGGCGTAGATGTTCACTTATCCTGGGGAAGGCTTGGCCAAATGAAAGCCTTATACCCAATCGACGAATGGCAAAAAATGACCCGTCGATGGACCAACGCCCCGTCGTTGGGTCGTTGATGCAGGCTGGTGCATCACTGCATGCGCACTGTTCCATTAAAGGGGTGAATGGGAAATTCACCCCACATTCTAAATTGACACTAGTTGATATATTTAGTGATTTTTCGGTGTATTTAAGGGATCAAACATGTGAACAACTCATTCCCAATCCCTTCTACACGAAATTAAACTTCCATCCAAAACCAATTCTCCCTTGAAACTTCCATTGTTGTTAAAGCTCAAGAACATATAGTAGATTGTATTCTCATGGGTTCTTCACCAATTTTTAGAGGTTTTCAACTAGACAAAGGTATGGTGATCCTTCATCTCTAGTTATCCTTCCATCTAGAGAGTTAATCCCAAAGTTTCAGAAGAGATTTCATGATCAAAGTTATTCTTCTTCAATATAGCAATGGATTCTTTCTAAAAATGTTTTAAATGGTTAAATCATGATGAACTTATGTAAATTTATTGGTTTTAAATTTATTTTAATCCAATTGAATGATGAACCCATATCCCTTCCCAAAAAAACCGAATTAGCCCTTACATGGGCATTGTGATCATGACTTGTTATTGATTGAATTGTGATTCTATTACGTTGAATTGTCTATATCTACTGTTATTTACGTTAATTAATGATTAATTAATGATGAAGTATCCATGTGGATCAATGTATGATGATTTGAACATGCGTAGCTTAGATTTCCATGATTCACTGTAACATTGCCCTTTTTATGATTAAATGTTGAATTCGAATAGGTGATATGATTAAAGCTTCTGGTTTAAGTTTATATTATGATTGAATTGTAATTTTAAATCATGTATGATCAAATTAAAGAAGGATTGATATGAATTAATCTAGTTTCTTCTAGTCTATTAAGTAGTAACTTGTGATCTCGATGATGGCTTGGTTGCTATATGATTCAATTATGGTTAATTGTCCTTAGATAATGCCTATATGTATAATGTGATGATAATTAGGTATAATTGATCTATTACAAATAGATAACCATGGAATTGGTAAAGATTGATTTAGATTCTTCTAACCTACAAATTGAATGTCGTAATGTATATGACATGATCAAAATGTTAAGGTAGATGAAACATGATTTCTTTTGAGTAATGATCTCTTTATCTACTGATCTACATGTTTATTGTTGACAAATTGTCATAGATGATCAATGCAAGAATATAGGGTTAAGGATCTATGTTCTTCTACTTTCTAGTATATATGTGATGTATTTTATTAGATTGTAATATGATCTTGTAGTAACTTGTACATGGTTTCTTTTATGATTATAGTACTTTATATACTTCCCTATACTTGCATTATTTATAATAGAGTAGTAATGGTCAATGATGACCAAAGGCTAAAGAATTGGTAAGAATTGCTCTACTCTTCTACTTCTCTATTTCTTTATAATAATATTAATGAAGTCTTGTATGGAATTGTGTGGTATGGTCCACTTATGGTGGCTGTGTTTATTTTATTTTCATTAAATATGCGTTGACCATGGTCTTGAAGGCAAATTCATGAATATATGAATGAGTGGTGATGATGATCACCTTATGTGTAACTTATGCCTAGTATTCTACTTTAGTTGTGAATCTAGGTTATGTTCATATTGTTATGAGCATGTGAATGTTTATGTAAGATCATGTGTAGGTGCTTTCATTAATGAACTGATAATTATTGATGACCCCTACCCATGTCTGCCTATGTAAATGTATGAATAGCTAATGTGAAGGAGTGTTACAGTGTAATATGAAGTTAGCTTGCCTCCTATGCTAAATTGTGTTGTGTGGTCTATGCTTGAATGTGTAATATGGTATTAAGAGGCTGGATTCCTCAATGTGTTGTTTATGGCCATTATGTGATCATGTTGACCAAAGTACATACACACTCACACTTCATGCATGCTTAAAAGGTAGTAAAGGTTCATGGTGTCTAAATGAAAGGTAGTTCTTATATTCACTAGTGTCTACTACTAGGCATGTTAAGTTTATGTGTATGCAAGTATGATATGTTTCCTTAACTAGAATGACTTGATAGGTTTAATAGTATGTGAAAGGGAATGGGACCTTGTTAGTGCATTGCACATGTGTCCCTTGATAGGATAGTTCCTAGGTTTGGTTTCTATGTGCATGAATATGAATGTATGGTCATGTGTGGTCTTAACGTGTTATGTGAAAGGTTTGCTCAAATATACACACACATGAATGATTATCTAGTCAATAAAGAAGCCTTGAAAGGTGTGCTAAAATGTATCTTAAACTAGATAGTGCTAATACATATGCTATGTCCGTCTGAAAGGATTTCTCACATGAAGTAGGTTGATGAACTCTCATCTATGACCTATGAGATAAGCATATGAGGGGATGATTCTCCTCAGCCTATGTTTTGTAAAGAAATGATAATAAAGTATTTTTCAATAAAGGGAACTTATCTTAGAACTGAGTGAACTTGTAGATGAGGGGGTTGCACCTTTCTAAGAAGGGAAGGATAAAGGGTCAAATAACGGTCCTCAAGGGGTGGATAGTATCATGACCCAAAAAGGGTGTAGAGTGATGTTTTCCTGACGACCCCCAAGTTCCATAAACTATGCTTGCCACATAGGATCTAGCAAGTGAATTCACTTAATATGCTAACATGTGTTAATGTTCTACCTTGGCTAGGCAGGAACACCTTCCATTGGTTTAAGGATCTACAACACCAAATTCCATGTTTAGCACCCATGGTCTTAGTGTGGGTTAAGGCTATAGTTTCCCTAAAGTAAAATGGACAATAGAAGTAAAGTAAGGACCCTAACTAGGATAACCTAAGAGCAATTGCTTACTGTAGGTGGAGGTATGGGACTTCACCTATGCAGTGAAGAAGTGACTCTTGAGGGAAGTCCTAGGAAGGTGTTCTAATTCAAGTGTCTATGAATATGTTCCTTATGCATGACTTTGCAGTATTGGTATACTTGATTGTGATAAAATGCATGGTATGTGCCTATATAAAGTGGTCTTGATGTATATGCTTAATTTTGGTCTTATTGACTATATGATGAAGGTTGTTGACATGAATGAGGTTGTATTCACTTAATATGTTGATGTATCAATTTAATGTTAAGGTTTGTGGTCTCATGAAGGGTTTACTAAGTGTGTGGAGTTATGGCGCTTCACATGTGTATTTCACTAGTAGAATAAGATTGGGGTCATGAACAAGGTATATAATGTTGTATATGAAAAGAAGTATATATATGTGTAAATTGGTGTAGCTTATTGTAAAGCCGAATGAGTCTTGACTTAAATGTGTCTTTAATGTATTATGCTTTCATGATGATATATGTTGGCTTATGTAGGTTGTATGTATGCTTTCTTTGAGACCTTAAGGTGATGCATTGCACTAAGTATCACTAGAGAGTTACTTGGGAGGTTAATAAGTAAAAGAGATGATAGTTCATTTTTAAGGGAAATTAGCTCACTTTAAAAGTGACCTCACTTATGGATTAAACTCTATATGTGATCTTATATGATGTTTGGCTTTTGATTATGTTTCTATAAAGTACGTGAACGATATAAATGGTATTGGATAAATGTTTTATGAAGATTTACTCAAAAAGGGATGAAGTATGATTTCAAGAAAATGTACCTTTAAATGCATGTTTTTGCATGGTTGCCATTCTTAGTGCATTCTTGTAGTAACTCCATTCTTCTATACTTTTTACACAAAGTGTAGGTTACGAATGCTTAAAGGATGTCTATGTGAGGATCTTGATACGTGATTCCCAAGCTCAAGGAAAGGAATCCTTAAGTCCAAGGATTCCTATGTTATGTCTTTACTGTAAAGTGTATTCTTATTGTACTTATGTTCATGTTTAAGGGCCGTGTCCCTAATGTATTCTAATGTTGATTGAGTCTAAGATGACAAAGAGACTTAAGGTATAAGTATGTATTATGATATTTTAAATATATATGAAGTAAAGTTTCGAGCAAATGATGTGCTATGATAAGTTTCAAATATTCTGCTAAATTTACTATGATAATGCGGTGAATGATAACTATGGGCTTGAATAAGACCTCCGAGAGGTCAAGTACGTCATTTTACTTCTAGGGGTGCTCCCCAGATGTAACAACACTGTAGTAGTTAGGGCAACCTTCGGATCGCTACACGGCGTACTCGACCTCTCGGAGGTCCTGTACAAGCCTCTTGACTTTATTACATAACATCATGCATATATGGAGGGAATTTAAAATTTTTCTTTAGACATAAACCGAAAAGGTATTTCATAAAAGCGCGAAAGCATCTCTAATAACATTGTCTCAAAAACCATCTTACTTCGACATGAATGAAAAGCATTGTGACGCAAAATCTAAAACATAAAGAAACACATAAAGGAAAATAATGGTTCGTCCTCGAAGCTATGATGACTCACACTTTCTTCTCTTCTTTGAAACCTTGGAAACTCTACCCTTCAAGTAACTCAATCTTCTCAAGACCCAACATAGACAACATCTAGGAAATATGCGTTCATACGATATGTACTAAGTATGAAAACTACATACCAACATAAGATATCTTAAAAGATTAGTCAATAATAGACATACTCATAAGAGATAAAGACATAAGCATATCCTGAATATCATAATCATATCAAATCATCATAAATCATTTAAAAATTCAAACTTACTTATTTACTTACTTGTCCTACTTACTCAAGTGAACTACACCAAGCTACTTCCAAGTATACTTAATCAACGCTAAGGTAGCATCCCATACTACTACCAAAGCTAAGTACCACTCTTTGGTCNGAAGGATCTATGAAAAGAACGTCCCACTACGAATTCCTATCCCATTAATAAAGTACAGATAAATCATATATTCCAAGTCTGACTTTTAAAGCATCTAAGTACCACTCTTTGGTCAATCTTGATCGTAATCCACTTACCATAATTAAAACCTATGTTCTTCATACTAAAGAGTACTATACCCTTATGGTCATCTCAAAACATGCTTGGGCAATGTAAATAAGGCATCCCATACTACCCTACATACTAATACTATCTTGAAAGCCATCCTTAACATGTTCACCCTCCATAACCTCATCATTACTTGACTTCATCCACTCATATTCTCTCATCTTTAGTCTACTATACTAGGAAAGAAAACTCTAGTTGTAACACTCCGAAAGTGTAAGACGTGTCTTACATCCTAACATAGGTGTAAAAAGGTTTATACACTTTTTCAAGATCATATATAATGTATATAAGTCATTTAGGAAGTTTAAGAACCAAAATGACAAGAAATCTCCAAGCTAGCCTAATTGAACTAGTGAAACATCCTTCGGTTATGGAAAGGTTTAGGAGTGGTGTATGATGTCTAAAGCTAGTACAATGACTTTAAATAGGTAAAACCATGTATATAGAGTAAAACCGTCCAGGTACGACCCCCCCCCCAAGGGTCACCTTAGGGGTTCATGACAGGACCCCAAACTTGGCTTGGCAAGCTTCCAAGGAAGCAACAAAATTACACATAGGTGAAACAAGTCCGAGTCGCGGACTTGGGTGGATTTTGGTCAAATCTCAAGTTCGCATCGCGTTCAGGTCCTGGACTCTAGAGTCTCGAAAATTAATTTAGAAATTCATATGGAAACAAGCTCCGCGTGGCGGATTTGTTCCCCGACAAAAATATGAAATTTAGATTTGAAGTTTGACTTCATTAAAGGGTCAACTTAAGTGAGGTGTATTTTGGGCATTTCATGGGGGGCCTATATATTGATTTACAATTATTTTTCCATCACATTTACTCACTAAAATCAAATCCCCAAATTAAAACCCAAATTTTCTCACCTCTCTCTAGTTTCTCTCTCTATTCATCCTCCATTGAAGGAATAAGAAAGCTTGAAGAAGAAAATAAATTTATCTAGAATTTCACTTCAATTTTGTGGGTTAAACTTCAGTAAGGTATAGGTTATTCACTATGCGGATTCCTTTCCCCAAGAGGTCCTCTCAAACTTGATTTCTAAACGACCCAATTCCAAGGGTTTTTCTATTGTAATGGGTTTTCGTCTAAACTTCAAATTGATGATAAATTGTGATAGACTATGAATAATTGAGTATATATTGTTGATTAATTGATGCCAATTGATGAAATTTCATGCTGATCATGTTCCCTTCCCCGAATTCCCCAAATCTTGGATCTTGGATCTTGGTCATGAATTGATGGTAATTGAAGAATGATTCGATTATTAGACTTGTTTTTATCTATTCTAATTAATTTATGGATTGACTAGGGTAATGTATTTTTTGGTATTGGATCTACTCCTTGACGAATTCATGATGAACCCTATTCCCCTAACCCTAGGTTATGAATTGAAGTTAATTTTGATAGTGATGATGCAATTGACCTAGATATTGTGATAATTACTATTGTGTGATGGTTTTACACCCATTGATGGGTTTAATTGGATGGTTGATGGTAAGACCATGGATGATGGATTGTGAAGGAGATTGGTGTAAGTCTTTATGATCCTAACCTTTGCTTCAATCATGATTACTTGTGTTTAGTGATGAAGTTACATTAAAGTATACCTTATGATGAGGTTGATAGGATTGGTATGATATTGAATTGAAAGGTCTTGACTATGGTTTGTGAGTTTTTGGATAATATGTAAATGTTGTAAGGTCATGTGCCTTATTATGCTGTGACTATAAAAAGGTGCAAATCTCATATGTAGGAATCGTAATGCAAGGACAATACTCATGCGATTCTTATTGAACTATAATTATGATGATTATATAAGGGATATACCCTATGACCTAATTAATATATGATCATTAATAAAGGCATTAAAGACATTTCAAAAGGGTCTCCAGATTAGCACTGAGTGAACTCGTAGATGAGGGGTGGTTTCTTGCTGAGGAGGGAAGGTAGGGTTCACCATAATACTCACGGGGTGGATAGACTCATAGTCCAAAAAGGGCATAGAGTGATTTTTCCATGACAACCCCCAAGATCAATAAGCAATGTTTCCACTATAGGAATACTAGCTAGTGGATCCACCTAAATGCTACGTTCATGTTTGGTACTACATTTTCCTGTAGCCCGCTTTCCATCGATGTAAGATTTACAACACCAGATTCCACATTTAGCTCTTGTGGTCTATGTTTGTTAAATCAAGCGTTCCCTAAAGTAAAACAAAGTAATGATGTGAACTCTAACTAGAGTGACTTGAGAGGTTGGCTTAGTCTAGGTAGCGGTATGGGACTCTACCTAGGCATTGCACTTGTTGGCTTTAAGAGATGTCCTAGGAGGATGTTCTTATGTTATAATGATCTTATAAATGTAAATATAATGCTTGTGTTGACTTTACGTGTTGATGATGCTTTATGATGTTAGTTTCATTAATGAACATGCTATCGGTCTATGTTGCTAAATATGATGATGACTACTATTGATGCCATGTTATGTTGAGTTGGGAAGTACTTGTGATATTTTGTTTGGTTTACTTCATTGTGTAAGGTTATGGGGCTTTACTTGGTCATTGCACTTGTAGACTGAATGGTGGATTATGAGCAAAGGGTCTTGCTTATATTATGATGTTATGAAATCTTGTATGTGTTGACTTGACTATTAATTGTTAATGTTGGTCTTGTGTCGTACATGGGTTTGACTTATGGATTATGTGATTATTGGCTTATGTGCCTTCTTTATTATGCATAAGGCTTTTCAAAGTACTTTAGCATGGTTTTGAACAAATGTCCTCTTTAGAATGATTTCACTTGTTTTATGTGAATATACCCATACTTCGTACAAGTATGTACTAATCCATGTTTGATGTTTACTACAAATGTAGGATCCGGCCGTTGATAATGGAGATGGCTTTGAACTCTACATGGATTCTTATCTTTCAAGTTAAGTAGGTCCTCACTTTTCGAGGACGATGCAATTATCTACCTATTGGATGTTGTTTAGTCTTTAAGACACGTTGTTCATTCTCTTTCATTTGGTACTATAATTGTAAAGCCTATACGTGGATATAATTGTTGATGTAAGGGCTATGCCCGAATTGCTATACTCTCGTCTAGGTTGTTTAATATGAGAGAATGTTATAGACTTTTTATGATATTATATTCATATACTACGTATGTGCAATAAAAGTAGAATATTGTATATTGTTCTTATACGAAGGATCTAGTATACTCGATATATATATATATATATATATATATATATATATATATTATGTGTAAGCGAGAGGTCTAAGTAAACCTCAATGTAGAAGTTATAAAAAAGTTTTAAATTTTCCGCATTTTAACTTATGAATGTAATGATGTCAGCTAAGAGACTAGTCCTAATTCTTTTCGAGGATGACGTTGTCGGTTACGCCTAGAGGGTGATCCCCGGATGCGACAAACTTAGTATCAGAGCAAGAGGTTGAATATGTTTACGAATGATGTCTCATTAAACCACGTCTATGTATATTATTCTTATTCATAATTGTGAAGCGCGCCACACTTATGAATGAGGAACTGTTTCATGCTTAGGAAACTCTCATCTTCTTGTAGTCTTATGTCGTGCTAGAGTCTACTTAGTGCTTTCACCTAAACCTTGTATGGTGGTTATAGGAATAGATACCCAAAGATGAGCCACAAAAAGTACCGAGGAAGGCGTTGCTAATGGGAGCACAAGTCAACCAAGTGCCTCCACTTGAAAAAGTTGATATGGAAGATCAGTTCTGGTTGCTCCTTCTCCTATGGAGGATGGGGATATAAGAGCATCTTTTCTCCAAATGGCCCAAGCCATTACAAATAAAGCACAAGCCGTCACTACTCAAGCGCAAGCTATGACAACCCAAGCTAATCGGGAGGTGGTACCCCAAGGAAACCAATAGGTTAGCACCATGGACTCCCGTTTGAGGGATTTCACTAAGATGAATCCCCCTACTTTCTATGGGTCCAAAGTTGAGGAACACCCCGAAGAGTTCATTAAAGAAATCTACAAAATTCTCTATGCTATGGGGTTGACTTCTAGTGAGAAGGACGAGTTTAGCCACTTACCAACTCAAAGATGTGGCCCAAACTTGGTACTTCCTATTGAGAGACAATAGGCCTCTAAGGGGTGGTTTGGTGACATGGGAGGTTTTCAAGAAGGCTTTTCTTGATCGGTTCTTTCCTAGAGAGAAGAGGGAATCCAAAGTGGAAGAATTCATAAAACTTCATCAAGGAGGTATGAGTGTACTTGACTACTCTTTTATATTTACTAAATTGTCAAGATATGCTCCTTATTTGGTTTCTGATCCTAGAAAATAATGAGTCACTTTGTGACGGGAGTGTCGGATGACTTGAAAGAAGAATGTCGTTTGGCTATACTACATGATAATATGAACATTTACCGTCTCATGGTTCTTCCTCAACAAGTGGGAAAGACTAGGGTGAAGAGGAAGAGTAGAGAAACAAATAGGGCAAAGTCTTTTGATGGTGGTTCTTCAAAGGGTAAACTTGATATCCAAGACAAGTCTAGGTTCAAAAATAGGTACTTCAATCAATATACTTCGAAGTTTTCTAAGGCTCGTGATGATAGGTTGTCTAATCCTAATAAGGGAAGGGGGACTAGTTCACCAAGTAAGAAGCCAACTTGTGGAAAGTGTGGCAAAAAGCATTATGTTTATTGCCTCATTGGGAAGGACAATTGCTTTTGTTGTGGTAAAAGTGGGCATAGAGTTTGATATTTCCCAAATATAAAGGGGAAAGACAAGGGTAGTGGTCAATCTCAAGCAAGTGGTTCTAATGATGCTCCAAAGAAGAACCATTTTATGCTCTCCGCTCTTAGAGGTGAGCAAGAGACTTCTCCCGATGTGGTGACTGGTATATTGAAAGTTTTTTCTATTGATGAATATGGTTTACTTGATCCTGGTGTTAATTTGTCATTTGTTACTCCTCTAGTAGCTAAAAAGTTTGACATTTTTCCCGATATCTTGAATGAACCTTTTATGGTGACTACCCCTGTGGGTGAGTCGGTTGTTGCTAAGAGAGTATATATAAATTGTCCTATTATGTTTCCCAACAAAGTTACTAATACGGAGTTAGTTGAACTCAATATAGTTGATTTTGATGTTATTTTGGGTATGGATTGGTTGCATGCTTGTTTCGCGTTTAAAGATTGTAGAACAAGGGTAGTGAAGTTTAACTTTCCAAATGAACCCGTTTTAGAGTGGGGGAAATTCTATTCCTAGAGTCATATCATTTCTTGTTTGAAATATTGTAGGATGATCCCTAAAGGGTGTTTATACCATATAGTAAGAGTTTAATATTTATACTCCGAAATTCCTCTCATTGAATTGGTACCCGTAGTGTGGGAATTTCTTGAAGTCTTTCCTAATGATCTTCCCGGTATTCCACCCGAATGGTAAATTGATTTTGGTATCGACTTGCTACCTGATACAAATCACACTTGAATTCCTCCTTATCAGATGGCTCCGGCCGAATTGAAAGAGTTGAAGGCTCAACAGAAAGACTTACTATACAAGGGCTTTATTCGACCTAATAATTCTCCATTGGGTGCTTCGGTGTTGTTTGTGAAGAAGAAGGATGGGCACCTTAGAATGTATATCAATTACCGTCAACTCAACAAAGTAATAATAGAAAACAAGTATCCTCTCTCTCGGATTGATAATTTCTTTGATCAACTACAAGGTGCGAGTTACTTTTCCAATATTGACTTGAGATTGGGATATCATCAACTTAGGGTGAGAGGTGAAGATATTCTAAAGACGACATTTTGAAAAATATATGGTCACTATGAGTTCTTAGTAATGTCGTTTGGTATCACTAATGCTCCGGCGGTATTTATGGACCTAATGAATAGGGTGTTTTGAAGTTACCTAGATTCATTTGTCATTGTCTTCTTTGAAGACATCTTGATAGATTTGAAAAATAATGGTGAACACATGGATCACTTGACGGTGGTGTTGAAAGAGCTTAAGGAACACCTATTGTTTGCCAAGTATAGCAAATGGGAGTTTTGGTTGAGGTTGGTAGAGTTTCTTGGTCATATCATATCTAGTGAAGGTGTAGAGGTTGATCCAAGGAAGACCGAAGTGGTGAAAAATTGTCCTAGACATTTGTCTCCTACGGATATTAGGAGTTTCTCAGTCCTAGACGGTTATCATAGAAGGTTTGTCGACGGTTTTGCATCCATTGCTTACCCCTTGACAACCTTGACCCAAAAGAATATGAATTTGAGTGGTCAGAGGCATGTGAAAAGTTCTTCCAAATGTTGAAGGATAGGATTATTTCCACTCTAGAATTGACTCCACCGGAGGGTACTAATGGTTTTGTGGTCTATTGTGATGCATCCCGAGTTGGGTTGGGGTATGTTCTTATGCAGCATGGAAAAGTTATAGCCTATGCTTCTAGGCAACTCAAACTTCATGAGAAGAATTACCTGACTCATGACCTTGAGTTAGCCGTCGTGGTATTTGCCTTGAAAATATGGAGGCATTATCTCTATGAGGTTCGTGTTGATGTGTATACAAATCATAAAAGTCTCCAATATGTATTCACTCAAAAAGAGTTGAATCTCCAACAACGGAGATTGTTAGAGTTAAATAAAAGACTATGACATGAGTGTTCTCTATCACCCTGACAACGCTAATGTGGTAGCAGATTCTCTAAGTCAAGTGTGTCCCTTATGGAAAATCCAAGAGAAACCTAGTTAAAGATGTTCATAGGCTGACTCATTTAGGGATTCAAATTGTAAGTTCCCCACATGGTGGTACATTTTAACTCTGAGGTGTCTTTGGTGGTTTAGATGAAGTCTAAGGAACACCTTGATCCATTACTGATGGATTCGAAAGAAACGGTTCTTGGTAAGATGAATGAGTTATTCTCACAAGGGGGATGGTGTTCTTAAATATCAAGGGAGATTGTGTGCGCCTAATGTGGATGATTTGAGTAGTAGGATCCTTGAGAAAGCTCATGGAGCCTGTTACTCTATTCATACGGGTTCAACAAAGATGTACCATGACCTTAGAGAGGTATTTTTGTGGGATGGTCTTAAAAGGGATATTGAGGAGTTTGATGCAAAGTGTCCCAATTGTCAACAAGTGAAGGCAGAGCACCAAAAGCCGAATGGTATACTAAAGGAAATCCGAACTCCTACTTGGAAGTGGGAAGATGTCAACATGGATTTTTTAGTAGGTTTGCCTCGAACTCGAAAGCTATTCACTCTATATGACTAATAGTGGATAGGATGACTAAATCCGCTCACTTTATTCCCGTTAAGTCTATTTATTTTGTGGAAGACTATGCAAAAATCTATATTGATAAGATAATGAGTCTTCATGGGGTTCCTTTTTCCATCATATCAGATAGAGGTGCTCAATTCACATCTAGGTTTTGGGGGTCATTTCAAAGAGGTTTGGGTACTCAAGTGAAGTTAAACACCACTTTTCATCCTCAAAAGGATGGTCAAGCGGAGCGGACTATTCAAACTCTTGAATATATGCTTAGAGGTTGTATCATTGATTTAAAAGGAAATTGGGATGAGCACTTGCCTTTGGTGGAGTTCTCATATAACAATAACTTTCATTCATCCATCTCTTTGGCTCCTTATGAACCCTTGTATGGTAAGAGGCGTAGGTATCCTATTGGGTGGTTTGAGATTGGCGAGTCTTCGTTTCTTAGTCCCGATTTAATCTATAAGAATTTGGAGAAAGTTCATATCATAAGGAACCAGTTGCAAACAGCATATAGTCGGCAAAAGTCTTATGCGGATCTTAGGAGAAGAGACCTTGAATTTGAAGAGGGTGATAAGGTGTCTTTGAAAATTTCTCCCATGAAAGCGGTGGTTAGATTTTGCAAGAAAGGGAAGTTAAGGCCTCGTTATGTGGGTCCCTATGAGATCTTGCAAAGGGATAGGTTGCTTATGAGTTGAATCTTCCTAGTGAACTATCTTTGGTTCATGCGGTTTTCTATGTATTTATGCTCAAGAAGTGCATTGGTAATCCCAAGTCCATCTTAAGAAGGAGAACCTCTCCTATGAGGAGGTTCCGGTTGAAATCCTTTATCGTCAAGTGAAGAGATTGAGGAACAAAGAGGTGGTTTTAGTAAAAGTTTTATCGAGAAACCACCTAGTTGAGGGAGCAACATGGGAGGCCGAGGCTGACATGAAGTCCCATTATCCTCATCTATTTACTAGTGAAGGTTAATTGTTCTCGCTAATAATGAAAATAATGATTTAATTTGAAATTGCTTTGATTTTTGGTAAAGTTTTGTAAAAATGCTTATGTTACAGTGAAGTATGCCTTTAGGCTTGAACATTTACAATTCTTCTTGTTGTGAGTTATATTGTGCATTTTGATATGGTGAGTCTTTATGAAGTGGTGTAAAGCATGTTGGTAAGTTAAGTTTTGGCATAGTTGACTCATATATGGTATGTGGAGCTCATGTTGTTGTGAGAAGGAAATTCTTCATATTGTGAGGTTGAGCTTATGTGTAGAAATTAGGGTCGTTCTATGTGTGAATGCCATGTTTGATATTATTTGCTGTTGGTTGGGCTGCTAGTCTTGAGTCATTTCTTTCCTTCAAAAAGATTTTAGTGTCATTCTGGGACGAATGTTCCTAAGGGGGATAATGTAACACTCCAAAATTCTAATATGTGTCCTAGAGCCTAACATAGGTGTAAAAAGGTTTAGACACTGTTTTAAGATCATATATAATGTATATAAGTCATTTAGGAAAGGTTTAGGAGTGGTGTGTGAGGGCTTAAACTTTTAAAATGACTTTAAATAGGTAAAAACATGTACATAGAGTAAAAACGTCCAGGTCCGACCCCCAAGGTTCGCCTTAGGGGTCCACAAAAAGACCCCAAACATGGCTTGGCAAGATGCCAAGGCAGCAACCAAATTACACATAGGTAATACAAGTCTGCGTCGCGGACTTGGGTGGCTTTTGCTAAAATATCAAGTTCACGTTGTGGTCTGGTCGCAGACTCTAATGTCTAAAAAAATAATTTAAAATTTCATGCGGGAACAGCTCTGCATCGTGGATTTGATCCCCTACGAAAATCTGAAATTTAGATTTGAAGTTTGACTTCATTAAAGGGTCAACATAAGTGAGGGGTCTTTTGGGTATTTCATGGGGGGTCTATATATTGAATTCCAATTAGTTTTCCATCACATTTACTCACTCAAATCAAATCCCCAAATGAAAATCCAAAAGCTCTCACCTCTCTTTAGTTTCTCTCTGTTCATCCTCTGTTGAAGGGAGAAGAAAGCTTGAAGAAGAAGATCAATTTCTCTAGGATTTCACTTCAATTTCGTGGATTAATATTCATTAAGATATGAGTTATTTACTCTTGAGATTCCTTTCCCCAAGATGTCCTGTCAAAGTTGATTTCTAAAAGACCCATTTCCAAGGTTTTTTTTTATTATAACGGGTTTTCTTCTAAACTTTAAATTAATGATAAATTGTAATTGACTATGAATAATTGAGTATAAATTGTTGATTAATTGATGTTAATTTATACAATTTCATGATGATCATGATCCCTCCCCCAAATTCCCCAAACCTTAGATCTTGGTCATGAATTGATTGGAATTGAAGAATGATTTGATTATTAGACTTGTTTTTATCTATTCTAATTCTTTTATTGATTGACTAGGGTAATGTATTGTTGATATTGACTTATTCTTTGATTAATTTATGATGAACCGTATTCCCCTAACCCTAGGTTATAAATTGAAGTTAATTTGAATAGTGATGATGCAATTGACCTAACTATTGTGTTAATTACTATTGTGTGATGGTATTACACCCATTGTTGGGTTTAATTGGATGTTTGATGGCAATACCATGGATGATGTCTTTTGAAAGAGATTGGGGTAAGTCTTTATGATCCTAACCTTTGGTTCAATTATGATTACTTGTTTTTAGTGATGAAGTTACATTGAAGTATACCTTATGATGAGGTTGATAGGATTGGTATGATGTTGAATTGAAATGTCTTGACTATGGTTTGTGAGTTATCGGATAAGATGTAAATGTCATAAGAATGGTGATAACTTACCGATGTGCCTTCCGAGGACGATGCCATTATATACCTATTGGATGTTGTTTAGTCTTTAAGACACTTTGTTCATTCTCTTTCATTTTGGTACTACAATTGTAAAGCCTATATGTGGCTATAATTGTTGATGTAAGGGCTATGCCCGAATTTCTATACTCTCGTCTAGACGGTTTAATATGAGACAATGTTATAGACTTTTTATGATATTATATTCATATACTACGTATGTGCAATAAAAATAGAATACTATATCTTCTTATATGAAGGGTCTATGTATACTCGATAATTATATATATATTATGTGTAAGCGAGAGCTCTAAGTAAACCTCAATGTAGAAGTAATAAAAAAGTTTTAAATTTTCCACATTTTTAACTTATGAATGTAATGATGTAAGCTAAGAGACTAGTCTTAATTCTTTTCGAAGACGACGACGACGGTTACGCCTAGAGGGTGCTCCCCAGATGTGACACTAGTCCAATCCTATCTTAAATATCTTCTTTATTAGTGAACATAAGTTATACCTTGTGCAATGTATTCATGATGTCCCATACCACCATTCATGGAAGCTAATTCTTTTGGATACTTTCTTTATTACTTCTGACCTTGGAGCCTAGCCCTTATCTTTATCTTTTGAACACTACGAATACTTTGTTAACTATGTCTAAGTTACTTTATCATATGGATCCTACGAGATACTATTAAAGGTATGTCTTAGTACCTTAATTATTATCGCTACGAGATAACCCTTGGGTATATCTAAGTTCATTCACACATTCTTAATAATACGAGATATCCCTTAGGCATTTCTAAGTTCATCTATTTCTTTGAGCACTACGAGATGATTCTCAAGCACGTCAAGTTCATAGGATATGGAGATCTCTACTGGGGTACCTTGACTCTACTACGTGAAAGACTCCCGCGTCATGATACCTAAGTGGATAATTGTCACATCCTGAGACCACACCCTAGAAGTCAGGACATAATCTCCGATTGTGACACGGCGTACTCGACCTCTCAGTGTTCTAATAAAAGCCTCTCATATCATTCATCGCATAAACATAATGAAAAATAGTGTGGAATTAAAACTTTTCATAAAACAATATCATAGTCTTTAAAAATTCTTTTATAATGAAGTAATAGGAAATGCTAAATCTCATCATCTTAGAACACAAGAGTACTTGGGACACGACCCATACGAATTATAAAACATATTACTATATAGTCCATTACCATACTTCATAAACGAAACAAAAAAGACATATATACCCTCGAGTTAAGTGAGGACACACTTAAACTTCTCTTGAACGATCTTATAAATCCAAGTCTTGTTCCCAAAATATCTTCACCTACCAAGAACTATATAGATAGATAAAAGCATGGAATTATTACAACCACATGTACTAAGTACGACTTATGCATAAAAATCATGAAAATGGAGATTTATTAGAAATATCCATCTTTTCATTTAGAAGTCATACTACAACCATAAGAATAACATTTATAAACTTAGAAATATATAAGTAAACCTTTAACCAAAAATCATAATTTTTGAACTCACTTTACAGTGAACTCAATTCACTGTACAGTGAAGTACCTCACTGTTACAGTGAATTCTTCTAATTTTGTTTTAAACATATTCTAGAATGTAGTCTTCACACTAAAGTTATCCTAAGATTAACTTAAGACACACAAATATAGAACGCCCATACACCCTTTCTAGATGTGCCTAAAGGATCCTTAAGATTACTTATATTGAGACACATACACACCTACAATACACAACCATACAAGACATACATAATATGACAATCTCCCCTACTAAGGCTATCAAAAGACTTACTTAAGTATTCATTGAAGAGAACGCCCATATATCCGCTTCAAGGCTACCTAAATAATCCTTAAGACTTCCTAAGTTGAGATCATGTCAAACATAAAAAGCAACTTCCCTAATTGGAGTAATCCTCAAGACTTCCATAGATAAGACATGAAGATATCATCCCTTATGCCCTCTTCACACTTTAACTAAGGAATCCTTAAGTCACTTTTGATTAGGTACTTATTAATTTACATACTTTACATCATTAAGTCATTAGTTCATTAACTCATTTAAGAGACATACTTCACATAAAGGCATTCAAATAATGGTCTTGGACAAGACCTATCGACTCTTACTAACATTTTCAAAGCCTATTGTGCAATGTCTAGATAGCGTCCCATAGCACCACCTAAACCTCATAGAACTTCTCTAATGCTAATATGTATTCCATATTATGAGAATACACAATAACCTACATAGACCATGGTAGCAAAGCATGGAATACAGAGTGGTAACCTACTCCGATGGAGGGCGTTTTACTTGTTAATGGTAGAACTTAGACACATCCCATGTAGACACATGTTCAAGGAAATAAGACGGTCATGTTTTGTAATCTAGCATCATTCTTTAACTAGAACTACTTCCCTTACCATACTCACTCGGTGCTAGCCTTCGTTCTCATAAATTTAATCACACTGAGTTTCATACAAATGGATCCCATATCATGTTAATGACCCAATTACATTTACCCTACCAAAGTAAGGGTAAATGTCAAGGAATTAGAAAAGGAGTGTTACTAGTGATCAAGTGCAACCTAGGTTCAAAAAGAGGGCTCAAATTCTAGAATAATCGAGGATTGCTAGGTTCAAGGTTGAGAAAGCAGGTAGTTCCAAAGATGGAAAACCTACATGTGCCACTTGTGGAAAGAAACATTATGGTAAGTGTCTATTGGGTACGGGTAGTTGCTTTGGATGTGGAAAAGATGGACACAAAGTTGTAGATTGTCCTAACATTTCTTTTAGAGGAAAAGAGGGTAACAAAGTTGATCCTAGTGTTCCAAAGGAAGATCCTCCAACAAGGGGGAGTTTCTATGCACTCCGGACTAGGGAGAGAAGTCGGATGAGAGTGATGATGATGTTGGTAATTCCTTGTCTTATTTCTCTTATTGTGATATGGGTTTTTTCTAAGCGGGGGAGTATGGCTAGATAGATGTGCTAGTTGTTGCATGTGCATGATGTTTAGGAGTTTGGGTGAAATTGAATTTCATTAACTTCTTGAATTGTGTATTCTATTGAGCTATGAGCATCTTGTAAGAGGTGTTTATATGATGTTACCTTGCATATTAGCATGTCTATTTCATGAATTACTTAAAATTTGCATTTTTGGAAAATTTGTTAAAATCACTGTAGCATTGGAAAACTGGCCACAGTAATATTTTTGGGAAATTGACTAATTGTTTCTTTGGTCTAAAATTATTGTAATATGGTTAGGACTGATGACTATGAGTATAATAATGAATATAAATGAATTTTTACTATTTGGAATGAAGCATGTGAGTATTGTAGCATAATGAGTTATAGAAGTGTATTCTAGTTTCTTTTTGTGTTGTGAATCTATCGACTGTGTGAAATTGATGTTTTCTCCTTGGTAATGTTTTATATTGATTGGTTATGTGCTGCTAGTTGATTATCTATTCTTGGAAGTGTTCGGAGAGTGGCAAATGTCATTCGAGGACGAATGTTGTCCATGTGGGGGAGAATGTAAGATCCTGAAAATGACATAGGTGAAATAGAGCCTAAAATTGTGGTCAAGGTGGTATAAGGTCCTAAATAGTTCTATTAAATGGTATTGAGGTAGTAGGTAAAGTAGTAGGTGCATTGGAAGTCAAACGTCAAGGGATGACCAAGACGTTCGACGACTAAGTCACCTATGTGCCTCGTATGTGGTCCTATGTGTTTATGTATGATTCCTAAGGTTAAGGTCCTTAAATGAGTTAATATGATGTATAAATTCAGTGTGTCAAGTTTCGAGAAGTTTGGAGTTCAAACACTCAAGAACGTCTATGACATTCGAAAGATGTGCCTTGAAATTTCCTTGTGTGTCTAGGCATGTTTCATTGAGTTTTACGTGTTCGTTTTCAGTGAAATTCATGTGATATGTCCTAAAAAAGTATACGCTCATTTTTGGGTTGGAAACGTCCCAGAAATCATCCCCAAGGACCATCCAAGGGTCCTTGAGGAAGGACCCAAACTGGTGTCCAAAACTGCCCAAGGCAGTCCACCTATGGATGGCAATCGATGGCTAGTGGCCTGGTCGAAACCACATAGGTGGTGAGCGTCGTTTGGGACTTAGAATGGGGAGATAAGCTCCCAAATCCAAGTCTCTGAACCCATCGAAGGAGGACAGGACGGCCCGTAAGTGGACCGATACCCCGTCGATGGGCACCGTCGATTAGCCTGTGTCCTGCGTGCAGCTTCACTGATAAATGAGGGGTTAAAGTGTAATTTTACCCCACTTCCAAATATAGATTTTGGCTGTTCCTAAGGGGTATATTGGTATTTTAAAGGTGTTTTTAGTTCATTAACAGTTAGAAGATTTCATTTTTCATAATCAAAACCCCAAAATCCCTTAAAAGTTCCCAAAGACTCCATTAAGTCCAAAGTCAAGGAAGAGCATGGTGTGACAAATTGAGTGAATATTATTCATCAAAGTGAAGAATAAGCTTCATTGAGTTATGGTTTTTGATCCTTGAAAATCGTTTCATCAAGGAGCCCAACTTTAAAGATGTTTTCTAAAGTTTTCAAAGATGAATTGTCCAATTTCATGATTCTACCAAGGGTTCTTGAATTGAAGATTTTTAATAATTGAATAGTGATTGAATTGTTGTTATTTAAATGATTTTAACTCAATCTACCTATGATCCTATGTAATTGATGAACCCTAGTTTTTGACTAATTTATGGGTTACATGATATTGGTCTAATGTTTATGAATTTATGTGTAGTTTCTTTTGGGATTTCTAATGATATAAGAATTGTATTCAATTGATGTCTAATTGGTCTTAGATTGTTGAATCTATATTTAATTGGTTTATATTTTATTGAGTATTATAGTTTGTGTATTGAATTGATGTTCATGGTCATGGGTAAGGGCCTTATGAGGTTGAATTGGATGATTTGCTATTGGCTTGAAGTGTCGAGGATGAAGAGGTGGTAGTATGCCCTATTTCTTCTTATTTAATGTTATTTTAGATTTCAATTATGTAATGATTGGTTTGGTCCACTTATGGTGGCGGTGTTATGTGAATTGATGTGGCATTGTCGGCGTTATTTTAAAGTATATTGATTATCATGGCCTTGTCGGCAACTACTTGAAGTTATATGGATATTTGTGTAGTATATTAGGTCATGTATGATAATATCTACTTAAATGTGAAAGTATGTGTTAGTCTATTGATGTTATATAGGAAAAAATGTTATGTTATGGCTCTGTGTTAAGTGTGTAGTCTTAGAGTTGATATATGGTTGTTTCTAACATGGCTTTATGAGTCTATATTGGTTATGTAGATGATATTAACGTAATGAATAGATTGGATAAATGATGTTAATAGTCATTATTGAGTGTCTAAAGATTGTACGTTATATTTGTTAAAGTGAAGTATGTGGTGTCTTGGTTAGGTAGACTTGTGTCCCTTACTTTATTCTTGTTTGAATATGAATATGTGATGTCTTGACTTAGGAACTTAAAGAGTCTTCGTCTTGAATGAATGAATGTTAGGTGAGACCTTGAATGATGATAAGAGGGTCCTTTATGTGAAACCTTGAACCAAGCGGTAAGGTTATGAAACTTGAGGTCGAAAGTTGTAATGGTATCCTTCATGTAATAAATGATGGACTTAAGGGTTATTGGCTGGAATGGCATCATATCAATTCTTAGTAAAGTCATGATGACCTTCTTGTCGCAATAGTGAAACAGCCCTAGTGGACATAGCCGTACGACATTCTTCCCTCACTAAGTTGTCTACACTCGTCACAAAGAGGCTCATTTCATCCCTTGGATTAGACATTAGGGATGGTGCATATCTAGATAATGTTGAGAACTTCAAAGAGTATTCCTCAACCTCATATTTCCTTGATTCAGATGGATAAATTCCTCTACTTTTACCTCCCTCCTCTCACAGGAGTACTTACGAAGAAAATCTTTCTTAAATTCTTCCCACTCAATAGGATCCGACTCCACCAACCGATTATCCATCCATTGAGTGTACAGAATTTGAGACACATCTCTCAATTGATACGAATCCAACTCCGCCTTCTCCCTTGATATAACCCTTGTAGCACTCAATACCTTTTACACACCATTAAGGTACTCTTGGGGATCCTCATCTACCTTAAAGCCAAGAAAGATCGAAAGATTCAACCTCACAAAGTCTCTCAACCAAAAGGTCATAGTGCTCTCCACAACTCTAGGCAACATACTCAAATTCACTTGAGTAGTTTTGGCTTGGGCTAATGCAATTAAAGCCTCTCTAATCTCTTGATTAGTCAATTTTGAGGGAACCACCGGAACCTGATTACCCCCTTCCACATTAGTAACATGATCTCTTTGGCGAGGCACTTGAGCACCTTGAGCACCTTGCCCATATTGAAGAACTTGCTCAACTTGAGGAGGAATCTCCTCATTCACCCTCTCCTCTTACATCCTTCTAGCAGCCATCCTTCTAGAGTTCATATCCTAGAAACACAAGGAAACACATAAGAAGGATACTCATAACATTTACTGTACCGCACGACATAGGAGTAGAAAAGAAGGGATACTCTATTGTCCTATAGCCTCTCGCCCATAGATGTGTTGCGACTTACACTGATGGTCAAGAGTCTACTAGACGTGACTTGATAAGACTTTTTGATTCCTAAGACTACTCTCATCAACCTATGCTCTGATACCAAGCTTTGTCAAATCCCGAGACCACACCCTAGAAGTTAAGACACAATCTTTAATTGTTACACGGCGTACTCGACCTCTCTGAGGTCTCATACAAGCCTCTCATATCATTCATCACATAAACATAAGGAAAAGTAGTGCAGAATTAAAACTTTTCATAAAACAATATCATAGTCATTAAAAATTCTTTCATACAGAAGTAATAGGCAATACTAAGTCTCAATCTCATCATATTAAGAAACAAGAGTACTTGGGACACGAACCATATGAATTTAAAACATACAACTATATAGTCCACTACAATACTTCATAAACGAAACATAAAAGACAAATATGCCCTGGAGTAAGGTGAGGACATACTTCAACTTCTCTTGAAGGATCTTCTAAATCCAAGTCTTCTTACCCAAAGCTCTTCACCTATCAAGAACTGTATAGATAGATAAAAGCATAGAATAAGTACAACCACATGTACTAAGTATGGCTTATGCATAAAAATCATGAAAATGGACATTTATTAGAAATATACATCTTTTCATTTAGAAATCGTATTATAACCATAAGAACAACATTATCAACTTAGAAACATATAAGAAAACATTTAACCAAAAATCATAATTTTGAACTCACTTTACAGTGAACTCAATTCAATGTAAAGTGAAGTACCTCACAGTTTCAGTGAATTCTTCTAATTTCGTTTTAAACATATTCTAGCATATAGTTTTCTCACTAAAGCTATCCTAAGATTAACTTAAGTCACACAAAGAAAGAACTCCCATACACCCTCTCTAGATATGCCTAAACGATCCTTAAGATTACTCATAATGAGAGACATACACACCTACAATACACCAACATACAAGACATATATAATATGGAAATCTCCCCTACCAAGTCTATGAAAAGACTTACTTAAGTATTCATAGAAGAGAACGCCCATACATCCTCTTCAAGGCTACCTAAATAATCCTTAAGACCTCCTAAGTTGAGACATGTTAAACATAACAAGATACTTCCCTAAGTAGACGCATCCTCAAGACTTTTATAGATAAGACATGAGGAGATCATCCTTTATGCCCTCTTCACACTTTAACTAAGGAATCGTTAAGTCACTTTACATTAGGTACTTATATTTACATACTTTATATCATTAAGTCATTAGTTCATTAATTCATTTAAGAGACATACATCACACAAAGAACATTCAAATAATGGTCTTGGACAAGATCTAAGGACTCTTAGTAACATCTCCAAAGCCAATTGTGCAATGTCTAAATAGCATCCCATACCACCACCTAAACCTCATAGAACTTATCTAATGCTAATATGTATCCCATATGATGAGAATAGGCAATAACTGACATAGACCATGGTAGCAAAGCGTGGAATAAAGAGTGGTAACCAACTTCGATAGGGGGTGTTCTACTTGCCAATGGTAGAACTTAGACACATCCCATGTAGGCACATGGATATGGAAATATGAAGGGCATGCTTTGTAATCTAGTCTCATACTTTAACTAGAACTTCTTCCCTTACCATACTCACTCGGTGCTAGCTTTCGTTCTCATAAAATTAATCACACTAAGGTTCATACAAATGGGTCCCATATCATGTTCAAGACCCAATTACATTTACCCTACCAAAGCAAGGTCAACTAGGGCTATCTCACTATGGCGACAAGAATCTCATCATGACTTTCCTAAGGATTAATATGATTCCGTTCCAGCCAATCACCCTTAAGTCCATTATTAATTACATGAAGGATACCATTACGGCTTTCGACTTCAAGTTTAATAACCTTACCACTTGGTTCATGGTTTCACATAAAGGACCCTCTTATCATCATTCAAGATCTCACATAAAATTCATTCATTCAATATTAAGACTCTTTAAGTTCCTAAGTCAAGACATCACATATTCATATTCAAACAAGAATAAAGTAAGGGACACAAGTCTATTTAAACATGACACCACATACTTCACTTTAGCACATATAACATACATTATTTAGACACTTAATAATTAACCTTAACATCATTTAGCCAATCTATTCATTCCCTTAATATAATCTGCATAAGCATTATAGACTCATATAGCAAAGTTAGGTACAACCATGTATTAACTCTAAGAATAAACACTTAACACATAGTCATAGCATAACATGATTTCCTATATAACATCAATAGACTAACATATAATTTCACATATAAGTAGATATGATCATACATAACCTAATAAACTACTCAAATATTCATATAACTTCAAGTAGTTGCCGACAAGGCCATGATCATCAATATACTTTAAAATAACGCCGACAAGGCCACATCAATTCACATAACACCGCCACCATAAGTGGACTAAAACAATCATAACAAAATTGAAATATAAAATAACATTGAGTAAGAATAAATAGGGAAGCATACAACCTCTTCATCCTCAACGCTTCAAGCCAATACCAAATCATCCAATTCAACCTCATAAGGCCCTTACCCGTGGCCATGAACATCAATTCAATACACAAACTATAATACTCAAATGAAATCTAAACCAATCCAATATATATTGAACAATATAAGACCAATTAGAAATCAATTGAATACAATTCTTATATCATTAGAAAGCCCATAAGAAACTACGCATGAATTCATAAACATTAGACCAATATCAAGTAACCCATAAATTAGTCAAAAACTAGGGTTCATCAATTACATGGGTTCATAGGTTAATTGAGTTAAAATCAACTTATTAACCACAATTCAATCACTTAACAATCATTAAAAACCATTAATGCAAGAACCCCCATGGTAGATCATGAATTAGGTCAATTCAACTTCAGAAAACATCTTTGATAGTTGGGCTCCTTGATGAAACGAGTTTAAAGGATCAAAAACATACCTAAATGAAGATAATTCTTCACTTTGATGAATAATCTTCACTCCATTCGTCACACCAATATCTTCCTTGAATTTGGACTTCAATGGAGTCTTTGGGAATTCTTAAGGGATTTTAGGGTTTTTATTTTGAAGAATGAAATCATCGAAGTGTTAATGAATTATAAACACCTTTTAAACACCCAATATAACCCTTAGGAACTTCCAAACTCTATATTTTTAAGTGGGGTGAAAGTAAACTTTCACCACTCATTTAACAATGAAGTTGCACGCAGGACACATGTCAATCGACGGTTGCTCACCGACGGGGCGTAGGTCTACTTATGGGCCGTCCTTTCCTCCATCTATTTGTTGAAAGACTTGAATATGGGAGATTACCTCCCCAGTATATGTCACAAAACGCGCACCACCTAAGGGGCGTCGACCAGGCCACTGGCCGTCGATTGCCATCCGTAGGTGGACTTCCTTGGGCAGTTTTGGTCACCAGTTTGGGTCCTTCCTCAAGGACCCTTGGATGGTCCTTGGTGATGATTTCTGGGACGTTTCCAACTTAAATATGACCATATACGAGTTTATTACCTCTCACATGAATTGCACTTAAAACTAACATGTAAAACTCAACGAAACATGCCTAGACACACATGGTCATTTCAAGGCACATCTTTCGAATGCCATGGACGTTCTTGAGTGTTTGGCCTCCAAACTTCTCGAAACTTGACACACTGACTTTATACATCAAATTAAATCATTTAAGGACCTTAATACCTCATGAATCATACATAAAAACATAGGACCACATACAAGGCACATAGGTGACTTAGTCGTCGAACGTCTTGGTCATCCCTTGACGTTTGACTTCCAATGCACCTACTACTTTACCTACTGCCTCAATACCATTTAATAGAACTATTTATGATCTTAGACAACCTTTACCACAATGTTAGTCTCTAGTTCACCTATGTCAGTTTTGGGATCTTACAATAGTCATCACAACTACTAGGTGTGGATCTCCATTCTACTTGGAGTCCGGATCCTTGCTAGATAATCCATATCACTTTTCATATCCTCTTGGAGTCAAGCAGATACTCCAAAGTTTTCTTGTCAAGCCTTTCTCAACCTTTATTCTCATGGAGGTATGTCCTAGACAATATTTCCATGATTAAGTAAATCTATCACTTTTATTCAATCATCCTAAATCTACAGCCAACGCAGCCATCCTATGGTTCATTATTAATCAATTCATTCTATCTTCATTCATAGGTAGATTATAGGATCTTCTATTCTTAGCTTTCTTCTCACATTCTTCAGTACTAGGTGAATATAACCATACTTCATTCTTTAAGGTTCAATTCCATCAAGACAATTCTAAATTAATCAAGTCTAGTTCAACTCATACCTAGGTGATTCAATCATAATCAATTAAGATGGATAAACACAATTCCTTTATGTAGCTGTCATGATCAAAATCTAGACCCGCAGACGAGACCGGCGTCGTTGACCTCTCAAAGGTCGCAGACAAGCCTACATACGTCATACTTAATTCATCTAGGTTAATTTTAGTGGAAAATTTGAAATTTTTGTTTTCTTATTTCATGCGAAACATATTATCCTTAAAATCATAGGCGTTCACAAAATCAACCATCTAATATAGAGATAATCAAATTTAAGAAGCAGTTCATAATTGAATTAAGCGTATACTTTCAAAAACGATACCAATATAAAGTCTGAAATGAAAGTTGAAATGAAACACTAGTGTATCATGCTCCACTAGCTAAAGTCTACATCTAAGCTACATAATAACAATACACATCCTCGAAAGCATTAGTGCCTACCAACTCCGGATGAAAGATCCATGTCCGGATAGCTGCAACGTCGTACTGTAAGATCTAACGTCCACCTGTGCCTGGATCTAAAAGTAGATATTGTATGGGATTAGTACACACTTGTACTAAGTATGGTTATATGCAAGCACACACCAAGGACATGCATGAGTAAGAATAGCTCTTTCCTAACAACATGATTTATGGAAAGTCAAGTCAGTATACTTGCCAAATTTGGACTAGGAAAGTTAGTGACCTGCCAAATTTGGATTTGGAAAGTCAGTGGACTTGCCAAATTGAATTAGGAAAGTCATGCCATGAGAGTAATATGCATCATCATGCGTATCATATTGCACATAGCACATAACGTCTTGCACATAGCACATAAAATATTGCATATAACACATAACATCTTCCATATCATTCGTTCATACACCATTAGATTTTGAAATCATGGACTTGACATCAAGTCTTCCCAAAAATGAGGGCTCAACATATGGGAACTCAACTAGGGAGCCTTCTTTAGCAAACACAGAGTCTTCTTCATTCATTCATACGTACTTCATTTTATACATTCATAAGCTAGTGTAAACACCAGGTATACCTAGGATGTAATTTAAGACTTTCATCGAGTTCGCTGTGCAATGATCAAGAATGACCTAGTGTCATTTCTTAAGTCTAGCCCACCTCTTGATTATCCTATCCTAACACCTTTGGTATCATTCATTTCATTATGTGCATCATTTGAGGCTGGCCTCATTCATTCATGTGGAACTTTAAGTTTAACCGACATAGATCATGTGAGAATTATGAAATCCAGTGTCTCCCCCACACCAAAAAGAGGTGGAATCACCGGCCAAAGTGACACAAAACATGCTAGCGTGCATGGGAATTGAACCCCGCCAGATCTCTATATTGGCAGTATAGGTTTGTAGACTAGGAGATATAAGGAGACCGATACACGACATGCGGGACAGTCTCATCTCATGAGTGTTGTGTGAACCTCCTCCCTTCCCAAAAGAAGGCATCACCACTCATACATAGTCTATCGGTGCTTAGTATAAAGTTCCATTACATTCTACTCATACGTAATTGAAGCATGCTTCTAGTATGAGGACATTATAGCTCAATAGATTAATTCTCATCTCATCATTAGTATTAAGTATGCATTAACTTCAATACTTTCATTAGAGTGTTCATAGAGACTGGTCTCTTTATTAACATTACACTCTCATAGGTGAGTACGTTTGGTAACATTTACTTAGGCTCATTTGAGATTGCTCTCATCTTTTACATTAGCCTCTTATAATGTTGTCACTACATTCATTAACTTTAGCACATTTGCTCTTCATAATAACTCACCCCTTATTACGTGAATGTTCATTTCATCATATGCCAATGAACTTGGCCATTTAGTGTGTTTCACACTATTACTTACCCTTCTAGGGTTTCATCATTTCATTGCATACATCTTAGGTTCACTGACATTTAAACTTATGCTAGATTTATGGGTCTATACATACAAGCCATGAGGCTTCATTCATAGTTCATTTAAGTGATTCATAACTTCCTAAGATTATGTGTACAAGACTTATGCATCTTGTATGTATGCCAAGATCTCAATTTCGATCTATGTGGGCAGCATTACTTTGAGCATTTATTGACGTATGACTTATGTATCAATACGGAGATTGGGCAAGGGAACCCAGTTTTGAATCCGTTGGTTAACACTTACATCTTTTTTATTTATTCTATTTTGATCCATACGTCTTGGGGACCCTAGATCGATCCCCAACGCCTTTGTTTCATTTTTCCTTATTTTTGTTTCTTTCTTACTCTCTTGTCTTGGCACCGAGGGGTTGTGGGATCGATCCCCACAGCCTCATTTCTTTTATTTTCTTTTTTCTTGACTTTTCCGAGTTGACCTTGAGGGTATGAGATCGAATCCCCACAACCTCACTTTATTTTTCTCTTTAATTCCCTTAATCAACCTAGAGGTCGTAGGTTTGATTCCCACACGCCTCAACCTCTATTTTCTTTTAATTTCTTAAGTCTGGCCAAGAGGTTGTGGGTTCGAATCCCACTCCTCTCATTTTTATTTTCACAGTTTCATTTTTTCAGTCAATGTCACGGTTCGAATCCCCCTTACCACATTCTTTTAACTTACATTATTTTATGACTTTTAACAAGGTGAGGTCACGGGTTCGATCCTTAGTGACCTCACTTATTTTTCTTCATTTTTCATAACATGTTAATTGACTTAATTTTGCCGAAACTAACATCAAAGTGCTGGAATTTTGATCACATTTTTGCAGCCTATTTTCTCACCTCTTTCACATTAAATGTGTATACGTTTAGAGTAGTTTTTAGTGATTTCCTTAGGTGAATTTTCAAGATAACATTCTATAAAGAGTTTGCACTCAAATAAGCATTTTTACATCACTTATCTTTGCCCAAAACTCATCAACAAGATGCTCGAGATTTTGTACGTTTTTAGCTCATATTTATCAACGTTTACATGTTAGTTTTTAGGGTAATTCATGGATCATTTAGTACATCTTTAGGTGCATTTTCATGGATTCATTTAGCTAATAATTTCCATTCAAATCAGCCACATTATACTTCATATGAACATCACGATTTATACAAGTTTGTGCATGTAAGAATACAAACATAACATGTCATTTCGAACTTCAAACCAAGAGTATATGTCACGGCTACACATTGCATACACATAAACACATAATTTCGGACAACATGCTTAACATTCACATAACTCTGAACATACATACATGAACATAATCAACACGAAAACACATTACATCTCTAATTTCTACCAGCAAACATACCCAACCTACAAATCGATGGGAGCAAGTGACAGGGAACATGTAAAGGGGAACAACCCTAGTTTTCGGAGTAGATTCATCTTAGTCCTAAGGGTCTCATGGGAAAGGGACCAAGAGTAAGAAAACCCATACCTTTTATGTAGTTCAAACCTTGCTTTTCTGCCCAAAACCTTTTACAAAAATCAAGTCCAAATCCCCTCAACTTCAACACCAATTCGACGGAATAATTCTCCCTCTTGCGTAACGTTTTTGATTAGTTGTTTGTTTGTAATTTTCGTTGTGAGTTCTTCAAGTGTGAAGAATTTTGGTTATTATTCTTTTCTTGTACGTTGTTTAGGCAGAACGTGAGAAAAAGAATGGTGTGATCGTGAGTGTTTCGGAGATAGACGTGAGAACTGAGAGTTTTCCTAGGATTAGGAGTTTTAGTTTGGGAATTAGTCAAACTAGGACTCTTTCAAATATTTAAAAAAATCTGATTTTATTTTTTATTAAATCGGCTAATAAATATTAAATAATTAAGTTAATTTACCAATTTAAATAAAAACAATTTAAATCATTACTTCTACCTAGGTTCGTACCCTGGTGGAGCAAGACTTCACTCGAAGGCCAATTTTCGGCCCTCTCTCCCCAAAATTCCCCTCCACCTTATTAATTAATTAATTACATATTTGGGGTAATTATTATACTACCCTTAGCCTGGAAAAAGAGCATTTTATCCCTAGACCCTCCAAACTTAAGATTTCCCCTTTTAAGTCCAGTAAAGACTCATCCGGGTAAATGTTCATAATCGGGAGCCCTACATGGCTGGACGCAACCTTTCCTAGCTCAACTAAGTCCGCAAGCTAGTTGGATTAGCTGTGGCAAGGGTTCAGAGGTCTGGTTCTATGCACATAAATCCGTGTGAACTCGGTTTAATCGTAGGCATTGTAGACACATTAAGCATTACTTAGCATATCAATTTTTAGGGTTGTTACATTATCCCCACTTAGGAACATTCGTCCCCGAATGACACTACTAACTATCTAACGTAATGCCAGTTAGATTATAACATAGTTACTATACACAATCAAGCAATAGCAACAATGAATGGAGATATCAGGAAACTTACATGTAAGAGTAGGAAGTCTAACCTCAAGGGCTGAAAAGATGAGGGTAGCGGGATCTCATATCGGCCTCGACCTCCCACGTAGCACCCTCAACAAGATTATTCCTCCACAATACGTTTAGGGTTGTTACATTATCCCCACTTAGGAACATTCGTCCCCGAATGACACTACTAACTATCTAACGTAATGCCAGTTAGATTATAACATAGTTACTATACACAATCAAGCAATAGCAACAATGAATGGAGATATCAGGAAACTTACATGTAAGAGTAGGAAGTCTAACCTCAAGGGCTGAAAAGATGAGGGTAGCGGGATCTCATATCGGCCTCGACCTCCCACGTAGCACCCTCAACAAGATTATTCCTCCACAATACGTTTACTGTGGCAACCTCCTTATTCCTTAGCCACTTGATCTGTCTGTCTAAAATATCAATAGGTACTTTTTAATAGGACAAGTCTTCATCGACCCCCAAACCTTCAACAGGTAAAATCGATGCTGGATCACCTAGGAACTTTTTTAACATAGATATATGAAAGACTGGATGAATAGAAGCTAGCTTCGCAGGCAATGCCAACTCATAGGCCACCTCACCCACACGCTGTAGGATCTCATATGGGCGAACATACCTCGGAATCAACTTCCCCTTCCTGTTAAACCTCATCACCCCCTTCATAGGTGATATCTTCAAATAGACCTGGCCACCAACATCAAACTCTAAGGGCCATTTTCTATTTTTTGCATAAGACTTCTGCCGACTGTAAGCAGTAGACAACCTTTCCCTAATCACCCTGACCTTCCCTAAGGCCTCATGAATGATCTTTGGACCCAAGATGGATGACTCTCCAACCTTGAACCACCCAACTACAGACCTACATCTCCTACCATAGAGTGCCTCAAACGGTGCCATCCCCATGCTGGAGTGATAGTTGTTATTATACGAGAACTCTATCAAAGGAATATTGTCATCCCAACTACCCCTGAAGTCAATCACACACGCCCTCAACATGTCCTCCAATGTCTTAATGGTGCGCTCTACCTGCGCATCAGTCTGAGGATTAAAGACAGTACTAAGCTTCACCTAGTTGCCTAAGCTCTTCTGGAAGGATCTCCAGAAATGTGAAGTGAATTGAGATCCTCTATCTGAAATGATAGACAAACGAATACCATTCCATTTCACAATCTCATAAATGTAGAGTCTCGCATAATCCTCGGCTATGTAAGTAGACTTCACAGGGATAAAGTGGGCAAAATTATTCATCCTGTCCACATTAACCCATATGGAGTCTTACTGTCTCCTAGTCTTCGGAAGACCAACCACGAAGTCCATATTAATGGCCTCCTATTTCTAAGTCAGAACCTCAATAATCTGAGTAAGACCGCCAGGCTTAATATGTTCTGCCTTAACCTGTTGACAATTAGGACACTTTGCCACATATTATGCGATGTCCTTCTTCATGCCATCCCACGAATAAATCTGCTTAAGATCATGATACATCTTGGTTGAACTTGGATGTATATAATATCTAGATCCATGGGCCTCTGCAATGATCCTGGTCCGCAAATCATCCACATCTGGTACACACAGTCTGTCTTGGTACCTAAGTATGCTTTCATCTCCCAAAGCAAAAGACTCATTCATCTTAATCAACACTGAGTCCTTCAGCTCCATCAACACATGATCAAGATGCTGACCCTTTTTTGACTTCAACTAGTAAGGATGATTCAGAACTAGAATGAACTGAAACACCCCCACTAGTAGAGTCAACTAACCTCACACGCAGTCTAGCCAGTCTATGTATATGATTTACCAAATCCTTTTTCTCATCCTCAACGTGGGATGTACTTACCATGCTCATCCTACTCAAAGCATCAACTACAACATTAGCCTTACCTGGATGGTAGTGGACATTCATGTCATAGTCCTTCAACAGCTCCAACTACCTCCGCTGACGTAGATTCAACTCCCTTTGTGTGAACATGTACTGCAGACTTTTATTGTCTGTGAACACATCCACATGCACTCCATACAAGTAGTGCCTCCACAATTTCAGTGCAAACACCACAACTGCAAACTCCAGGTCATGAGTGGGATAATTCTTTTCATGAAACTTGAGCTGTCTAGACGCATAAGCTATCACCTTACCACCCTGCGTAAGAACACAACCCAAAACAAACCCTAGATGCATCACAATAAACAATGTAATTCTCACCACACTTCGGCAAAGTAAGCACTGGGCTGAAGTGAGTCTGTCCTTGAGCTCCTGGAAACTCGTTTCACAAGTCTTCGTCCATTCAAACTTTTGCTTCTTCTTAGTCAAAGCTGTCATAGAGGCAACAATGGAAGAAAAACCTCTACGAACCTACGATAATAACCAGCCAATCCCAAGGATCTAAGAATATCTGTGGGAGTAAGAGGTTTTGGCCAGTTCTTAACAGCCTCAGTCTTCCTGGGATCTACCTCCATACCTTTGTCGGACACAACATGACCCGGGAAGGTCACCGATCTAAGCCAGAATTCACACTTGTTGAATTTGGCATACATTTTGATGTTGTCTAAGTTCCTACAAGGTTAACCTCAAATGTTGTTCATGCTCTTCCTTGGTCTTAGAGTAGATCAGAATGTCACCAGTGAATTGATACGCTCAAACTTACTTCTCAAATAAGAAGTAAAGCGGTAATATCAAGTAAAGAACCCAACTAATGAGGTTGGGATCGTTGCCACGAGGAAAATAGTTCAGACATAACTTTAATCTATTATTACTATTATTTAGTCAATTATTTCCTTAGAAAACAAAAGACAATAAAAGGGGGGTCTTTAGTTCTAAATTAATGAAAATTAACTACCTAAATTAAAGTAAACAACTAACAGACTCAAATCTTGGAGTTTAATCAATTAATAAATGTAACTAGGGTTTAAGTGTTCCCTACAAGTTCCTAACTTGATAATTCTAACTATAACAATTCTTTCCTAGTATCTTGCATGCAAAGTTATAAGTTATGTATTTCTAAATCCTTGGTCCAGCATCTAGAAAATTTCACTCCGCACCTTGGTCCGGCTACGTGTGTTGCTTTACTAACCCTTACCTTTACTCATATTAAGCATTGTATTCGATATTTGACTAAGTTATTACCTCGTACCAATCAACACTAGCCTATTAGATAGTTCACTAAGTCTATGTTGATACTTCTTTTCCTATTATCTACCTTCTTAGTCCGACAAGTAGCATTAAGGCGATTTCTAACGTTGGCCATCCGTTAAAAAGACTTCTAAACGAAAGAATTATCAATACATGCAAGACACTGTTCTAGAATTGTTATTTTAGTTAGGTTTTACCTCATTATTCACTCATGGTTCCCACAACCCTAGTTATGGAGTTTAGTTACCCATAGTCATAATCACAATATTCATATATGTAATATAAAAATTCATGCACTTACTTCAATGAGAAAGAATAAAATCCAAAAGTTCACTTGATTAATCAACAAACGCACCAACAATAAATTCCAGAAAAAGTGTCTCAATTACTGAAATTAATCGAGGACTAAAGATTCTCCAAAAGTATAACAATCACAAAGTCTAATATCCAAGAGTCTAACAACAAAGAGTCTACTAACAAAGAGTCTAACATCCAAAAGTCTAACCTTAGATAATCTAACCCCAAAAATGAGGTTTTTTGAACTATTTATACAAAAAAAAAACCTAATAAAAGAAGGACTCTAATTGCTGAAAATCTGTCAAAACGCGTCCAAGTCGACGGACCTCGTGACGGGCCGTCGTGGTCACGATGGGCCATCATGGCCTCTGTCATCCTATACTTTACAAATCCTTCTGCTGCTTTTTTCATTACCCTCGACGGCAGGTATGACGGACCGTTCCAAGCACGACGGTCCGTCGAGTGTCTTCGTTCCATAACACTAAAACTTCTTGGAATTTGGGTACCGGGACTACTCTCTGATCATCACGACGAACCAGCAGGACGGACCGTCGTGGCTATGACGGTCCGTCATGAACTTCGTAATCCCACACTTAGGTAAGACTTCCCCATCTTCCTTCAGCAGCTTCACTACGATGCCACCTACGGACCTTCACAAGCTCGACGGACCGTCACAAGCCCTGTAGGTTTCTGCATTTCTTGCTCAAAAACTTCCGCGTTCATCTTTGGACAGATTTCCTGCAAATAAAGAGAAACTTACATAAAAATAATACAAAAAGGCTTTTGGACACACACTAAACTTAAGGAAAAAGCATTAAAAATACCGTGAAACCACGGTATATCAACACCCTCAACTTATATTCGTTGTTTGTCCTCAAGCGACGCACTATGACTCACTACATAATCTTTGTACAATAGAACCCATATTTTAGCTTTCACAATCATTTGGCTATCAATCTCGATCAGTCTCATCATGTTTATGCATGTTATCACTATTAGGCTTGAATTATGTGGAATCAGACCATGACACAGACTCACCACGCACTGACACCTATCCTCTTTAATTTCTAACCGAGGTGCTAATATTTCTGATATTGCAACTAGTGTCCTCACTTCAAAACAACATCCTCATTTTTCACACAATGATTTCAATTTGAGTATAAGGATTTATTTTCAACACTCACTCTCAGAACAAATTCACAACTCATTCATACATATTGCTATAAGCTTGCCTTATTTTCACTGCTTTAAGTTCGCCATACAACTCTTAGGATCATGATAGGACTTTCTTAGCTTGTAACATAGGCTCAGGGTTAGGTAGCTTATATTTAGGTATACTTTAGTGACTTTTTTCCCTCCTTGACATATCGGCTAAACATACCACTTTTTATCATTTTATTTCGCGCAATTANTGCTTTAAGTTCGCCATACAACTCTTAGGATCATGATAGGACTTTCTTAGCTTGTAACATAGGCTCAGGGTTAGGTAGCTNAATAGCCACCCTCAATTCATGGCTTTGCCATGAGTCAAAGTACACAATACCCAAAGTTGGGTCAAGGCCATGAAAAGGTTGTTTACTGCATTAGCCACACTCAACTTATGCCTTTGGCCTAAGCTGAGGTGCACATGTCCAAGGAGGGACCAGGGCCAACGCATTATTCCCAAAAAAGATCAGTAGGAGTGAAAAAGAAAGGTCTAGTTTAAGCTCAAATCATTTGGATCAAAGAGGGATTAGTTTTATTCAGGTTTTTTTATTTAGGCTAAAAATTGGCTATATTGAACAAGGGCCTATGATCCTTTCCTAATTGTCTATTACAACTTACTTTTAGCACCACTAACCAGGCAATTTCTAGCTCAGTACCAACAGTGGACTATTCAAATTTTCCTCGCACTCTCTTGACATCTCATTACTCTACCAGATTATTAGATACCTAGTTCGAATTTTAGACTTAGGGTCATGCAGTGGTGTATCTCTATGTCATGCTTAGAGCCACACATTTATCAATTACTATGCCTAGTCATGCATCATTTTAATTACATCAGGATATCATTTTTGTTTTAGCCATCATGCTTCAGAGTTGTACTATGTACACAAGATATAGACATGCCGGTTCAACAATAAAAATAATCAGTCTCTTGGGGAAAAAGAACACATGTAAGAAAACCCCCAAAAGAGGATAGTGAATTGCGCTACTCAAAATTCACCCTAGCACTAACTTTACATTTACCCCACCCCAACAAAAAGATATGCAATTTTCCCCAATGCATAAAAAAAATTCAATTACGAGACTGGTAGGTGAAGTAAACCTGGGGCGCAAAGCGCCGACGATCAGCAAGCTGGTGGGTCCGGTTCCCCAGAACCCACTACCTCTGTAGTCTGGACACCCTCAGTAGTGTCCTCATCAGCAACAGCACTATCAGTAGTGCCTCCCTCGGTCTCCACATCTCTGGAGCTAGATGCCTCAGCAGCTGACTCGACAACCATGATCCGACGCGCCTCCTCATAAGCAAGCGAGGCTCTCCTCGCAGCCTCCATCTCACGATGCTCTTTCTTTTGTGCTCTAGCCTCATCCTCCTCTCGACCCTTGCACCTTTTGGCATGCTCTCGAGGGGAAGGTGGTGGAATCTTAGAAGTGGCGAATAAGGCCGCCATCACTGTGTCCTCAGCAGGCTCCGCAGAAGGGGCCTCAGACTCAGGCACCCTAGCCTATAGGATCATATCAATGTCCGCTCGTAGACTCTCGACTGCAGCTTAAAGGGTCGATATATCCACCTGAGGGGCTGGCCGGGCTAGCACCCGCAACTCAAAAGCGTCCAAGCGTGATGAACCTCAACGATCTTCCGCTCTGTGTGCTGGACCATTTTACGCTCCAAGCGCTCCTCTGCCTCAGAAATAGACCTCTGCACCCAAGGCTGGATGTGATGCAGAAGTGTAGCCATCTGTGCCTCTAGTTTCTGGACCCTAGCATGCGGGAACAGAGCGGGGAAAGGGGCTGAGCGAGAGGAGCTAGGGGCAGTGCTACTACCCGGGATAGACTCGACCGGGGTAGTGTCTGTGGTTTTGGAAGCAGCCTGCGTAGCCGTCTGAGCATGTGCTACCGTATCAGCCAGATTTTCATTAAGTGGACGCAACTCTGGACGGGGCCCTCTGCGTGGAGCCAACTCATTGGCCTCATCCCTGATGAGGCCGATATCAACAGTGCCCAGCGGAGTCTTTAGCTGATCAATGTGCCAGATGGGCACACCTGCGGACCTGCATAAGGAAAATATCATGCACGGAAACGGGTAAGTAGTTGTGACCTTGAAAGCCCTCTCGTGCATGACCGCCTATAGAAGCCAAGCGAAGTCCACCTCAAACCCGGCTATCATCGCCGCCATCAGAACTGTGCCATCCCATGTGACTATATTATCAGCATCCGTGGGGGAAAGGCAGTGGCGGACAATCAACCATAAGAACTTAGCCATGAAGGTCAAGTTAGCCTTCTTGATAGCACCCTTCGGCTCTGTCACCCAGTCGGCACCCTCTCCATCAATAGATAAATGCATGGCCATCCACCTCTTAGTGGTCTCTCTCAGCGTTGGCTCACGAAAGAATCGGCCCTCTTTTACAATTTGCCACCGGTAGTCGAACATGGAGGTGAGAGGGGTCCTGTTGGCATCAACATCCTCGCCGAATAGAAACCGGCGGATGGCTGGCAGGGAGATATCGACCTTTATGCCGCGTACCTTGACGTGCTCCAGTGGGGCCTGTTTGGCGGGGGCAGCCCGCCTATCAATCTGTGATCTAAGACTAGCCACATAATAGGCGTAAAACTCTCGGACTATCTCCTTACTATAGCGGCCTAAAGCACGAGCTGTCCACTCAAGCCGGTGTCTAGTGAAGAGATTGTGGATCTCTGGTATGGTGGGGAGACTTCCCGTAAGGACCCGTCTCTCTAGTGTAAGGGTCCGTCTCATGACGCCTTTATCATTTAGAAACTTGGCATCGGAATACACTTGATATTGACCGTCGACACACCACCGCTTCGGCTGGTCAGCAACCGGGGTGAGAGCACCAGTCGGTGAGCCTGGAGTGGAATCAGGACTGTCAGCCTCATCAAACAAGGCAGACTGTGCAGATGTGGCGGGTGCAGGGACTTCTGCGGACCTTGAGTCTTCCTCCGACCACGAAACTCCTAAGGAACCAGACGCTCCTTCTTCATGTGTAGCTGACCTAGAAGGTGTGCCGGTCAGTGTGTGCTCCTTATCAGACTGGGAGGCAGTGACTATGCCGGACGCCATCTTTTTGGGTGTAGCTCTGGTTGCCCGTGCAGCTCGTGATGGAGTGGCAGTGCCTGGGGGCACGTACTCGCTATCATGCTCATCATCAGAGCGTATAACCAGTCGGGCAGACGAGGCGACATACTTTGAACGCCCACGTGCGTAAACTCGATCATGTTTTGGTTCCATTAGAGATAGTACCTGTAAAGAATCAATGTTAGTACTAGAAGGAGCAAACAAGACAAGCAAAAATGACACAAAATAAATATAAAAGCAAAGATGTAATGACATCTCTGTAGTAACGGTGAAACACGACGGACCATGTGACGGCTCATCGTGAGTACGATGGACTGTCATGGGGTCCGTCATGTCTTACTTCAACTATTTTTATGTGGAGACCCCTGAAGGAAAGTCTCTAACAGTTATGACGGCTAAGCAGGACGGACCGTCGTGACAATGACGGTCCTTCGTCGATGTCCGTCGTGGGGTACTTAGAAAAAGGTATGAGACCCTTAGGAGAGGGGTCTCTGACCGTCACGACGGTTGTGCAGAATGGATCGTCGAGGGTATGAAGGTCCGTCGTAGATGTCCGTCAGAGGACACTTAGAAAAAGTGGGAGACCCTTAGTACAAGGGTCTCTGACAACCATGACGGTTGTGCAGGACGGACTGTCGTGGCAACGACGGTCCATCGTAGATGTCCGTCACAGGTCACTTAGAAAAAGTATGGAGACCCTCAGGAGATGGGTCCCTGACCGTCATGACGGTTGTGCAGGACGGACCGCCGAGGGTATGATGGTCCGTTAAAGATGTCCGTCAGAGGACACTTAGAAAAAAATAGAGACCCTTAGGACAAGGGTCTCTGACAACCATGACGGTTGTGCAAGATGGACCGTCGTGGGTATGATGGTCCGTCGTAGATGTCCGTCAGGGGACACTTAGAAAAAAAATGGTGACCCTTAGGACAAGGGTCTCTGACAACCATGACGGTTTTGCAGGACGGACCGTCGAAGGTATGATGGTCCGTCGTAGATGTCCGTTAGAGGACACTTAGAAAAAGTTGGAAACCCTGAGGAATAGGGTCTTTGACAACTAGAACGGTTGTGCAGGATGGACCGTCGTGGGAACGACGGTCCGTTGCATGTGTACGTTGGTGGAAACTTTAGAAAAAACGAACAGTGGGGTGTTGGAGCAGACCCTATGACGGTCCGTCGTGGGTGCGACAGCCCGTCATCAGGGTCTCGTTCGGTCATTCAGTTATAGAACTGAGGATGCCACATTCATCCTCTGTGACTCAAATGGAATACATCGTGTTAACCTATAACCAAATACCTAGCAAACTAGCAATGCTAAAGCACCTAATTCTAGCGTTTGAACGAGGCAATTTGAGGATTCTCAACCTAGGTCAGAAAAAATTAGATCAAAGAATGAAGACCCATCAGTAAGAAATAGGTTGATACTAATTGAAAAACAAAAATACAATGTAAAATGGGTAGAAATCAGAGACACATACCTGAGAACATAAGAAAGACAGGCAAGTGAGGCACTTGGCTAGCAAGAACAGAACCACAGCAGCAGACTCCGACCAGTAGAGAGTAGATTTTAGGAATTGGGGAAGTGATCAGTTGATAGAGAAGAGAGGTAGGAAGTTGGAAGTTAGAAAGGGAGGGAAATGGGAGAAGGAGGGAACGAAATGGGTTAAATGAAGGGGTGGGTTTTTTAAATGTTAACAATTTTTAAAATACCCCCAACGGGGTTGGGTCGGTTACTCTCATTAATAACGCAACAAGTCCCCGATGACGGTCCGTCACAGATGCGATGGTCCGTCATTGGTTCCTTCGCGTGTGCCCTAGAATTGAAAATAAATGAAAGACGTACCTAGCACGACGGATTCATGCGACGGTCCATCGCAAGCGTGACGGACCGTCGATGTATCCGTCAGTGACTGTTCCAGGGTGATTTTCTGCAGAATTTCCTGGTGATGTGCCTGCAAATTTAAAAACCATTAGTAGAAAATGGTACCATTACTAGAAAGAAAACTATAAGTATTGGGTTGCCTCCCAACAAGCGCCTGATTTAACGTCGCGGCACGACTGAAGACACTTGATTACTCAGACTTCATCATGATGGTATGCCTCGATTACTTCATTTGCTGATTCAGCATGCCCGGAATAGGTTTTTATTCGTTGTCCATTTACCTTAAATCGCACACCCTCCTTGGTTTCCAACTAAACTTCTCCATGAGGGAATAGTTGGGTAACCAAGTAAGGGCCAGTCCATTTGGACTTAAGCTTGCTCGGAAACAAACGCAACCTAGAATTGTATAAAAACACCAAATCCCCAACCATAAACTCTCGTTTTTTAATTTTTAGGTCATGGTGCTTGTTCATCTTATCTTTGTAGGATATAGCAGATACCGATTGGATCTCACGACTCTGCCTGATGGACCTACAAATGTTGACGGTCGCTTCTTCATTGTTCAACCAAAATTTCATCTGCCCCTTTTCCATATCAACTAAGGCTCTACCCGTAGCAAGGAATGGCCTCCCAATAATAATAGTCACTTCAAAATCGACTTCACAATTAAGAATAACAAAATCTGCCAGAAATATGAACGACTCCACTTTTACTAGTACATCGTGGAGTATCCCTATAGGACTTTTTACTGTTCGATCGGCCATCAGTAGCCGGCCGCATCGCAGTGGGCTTTGGATCACCCAAACCCAACTTCTTCTAAATCGAGAGGGGCATGAGATTTGCTTGCCCCCAGATCACATAATGCTTTCGCAAAATGTAATGACCCGACTGTACAAGGAATAGTGAACGCTCCCGGATCTTTTTTCTTTTGTACTAGAGATCTAGTAGCAATAGCACTACAATGCTGCATTCTGTCATCATCCTCAAAAGTGACCGATCTTTTCTTTGTAACCAGATCTTTCATAAACTTGGCATAACCGGGCATTTGTTCTAAAGCTTCTACCAAAGGGACATTAATAGAAAGTTGCTTCAACATTGTTATAAAACACTGATATTTACCATCCTCGGTCTTTTTCATTAATCTTTGAGGAAAGGGTGGTTTTGGTTTAGGCATGGGGATTACCTTTGTAGGCACTTCAGCATCTTTTCCATTTTTTTCTTCTACTTCACCACTAATCTCTACCAGTTTATCATTATCTTTTATCACCTTTTCCTCATTAGACGGCATAGGTGGGTCAATGCTTTGCTTACCACCCCGAGTAGTGATTGCCATACAGTGTCCATCATTTTTCAAATTTTGGAAAGTGTTGCTTGGAAGAGTGCCCGGTTGTTGTGTGTTCACGCTTGTAGATAATTGGCCATTTGCAACTCAAGCTGCTTAATCGATATTGCATGTGTATCGACTTTCTGCCCAATACCCGCTAAATAACTCCATAACTCTTTAATGTGCTCATCACTAGCATCGAACCTCCTCATCAATTTGTGCAACATATCCTCAACTCGCGCCATACTATCTCCACCATCCATAGGAGTAACTTCACAATATTGAGGAGGGACATAGGGCCCATTCCTATCATTTCTGTTACCATAGTGACCCTTGTTGAAGTTGTTGTCACGGTTGTAGTTTCCATCTCGGACATAATGACCCTCACAGTTATAGTTAACATAGATCCGACCTTGGTTTCCTTGACCTTGGCGCCAATTCTCCTGACTTGAGACATGGGCACTCGGTCGGAAACCCCCCGTCTGCTCATTTACCGCATAGGAATTCTCCACATGATAGCATTAATCATTTGGTGGTGGTGGTTTAGAAAAGTAGTTAACTGCCTTTATCTTTTCTGCACCCCAGTGACATGTTTTAATACCAATCCAAGCTCAGTTCTCGTCTGAGCCATCTCTTCACGAATCTCATATGTTGCTGGGTTGTGAGTGGATTGCACTGCGAAAGTATTTCTCCCAGTATATGACTTCCTAGTACTCAAAGCTTTATTATTTCGGGAGATTTTCTCTAACTTCTCGGCAATCTCGGTATAAGGACACTCCCCGTAAGAACCACCCGTTATAGTATCCAATACCGCTTTATTATTATCATCCTGTCCCCGATTGAAGTATTCCTTCAGTGACCTATCATCTATGCGATGATTGGGGACACTTCTCAAAAATCAAGTGAATCTATCCAAAGAATTACTAACTGACTCTCCTGGTAGTGCCACAAAGTTGTTCACTCTGTCTTTGTGGTTTAGTTTCTTGGAGACCGAGTAGTAACGTGCTAAGAAAACGTCCCTTAGTTGGTTCCAAGTGAAAATTGAGTTATAAGGGAGCTCAGTGAACCAAATAGCAGCCTCTCCCGTCAGTGAGAGAGGAAATACTCTTAGCCCTATTACATCAAAATCAAATTCAGGCCTCCCTACACAACTTTTACACACTGCCCTTACCTTAGCTATATGGGCATGTGGGTCCTCAGAAGGTAGCCCTGAAAACAAACCTCTAGTAGTGAGAATTTGCATCAGACTACTAGTTACCACAAAGATGTGGCCTTGTGGTAGAGGGGGCTAGACAAGTGGCCCATCAGAGTCTACAATATAATCATAGCCTCTGTAGTATTCTTGAGGACGTAGAGCAGGATTTTGTCCCCTTTGTTGATTTTCACCCGGATCATCGGGTAATAATTGACCATGAACATCAACTGGAGCTGGGATGTTCTGGTTTGGATCATCATCATTAATACCCAAGTTTTGATTCATATTGCATAGTGTACGCTCTAATTCGTGATCGTAGGGAAACAAGGGTTCTCTTCCTCTCCGTGTATTTGACATACAAGGAAGATAGTTCTGCAAGAATCAAAAACAATAAAAAAAGTAAAATTAAGAAAATATTCACTAAAATTTTGTAATAAGTTTAAGTTAATCTAAAAGCTACTTTCCCGGGCAGCGGCGCCAAAATTTGATACGCTCAAACTTACTTCTCAAATAAGAAGTAAAGTGGTCGTATCAAGTAAAGAACCCAACTAATGAGGTTGGGATCGTTCCCACGAGGAAAATAGTTCAGACTTAACTTTAATCTATTATTACTATTATTTAGTCAATTATTTCCTTAGAAAACAAAAGACAATAAAAGGGGGGTTTTTATTTCTAAATTAATGAAAATAACTACCTAAATTATAGCAAACAACTAACAGATTCAAATCTTGAAGTTTAATCAATTAATAAAAGTAACTAGGGTTTAAGTGTTCCCCACAGGTTCCTAACTTGGTAATTCTAACTATAACAATTTTCTCCTAGTATCTTGCATGCAAAGTGATAAGTTATGTATTTCTAAATCCTTGGTCCGGCATCTAGAAAATTTCACTCCGCACCTTGGTCCGGCTACGTATGTTGCTTTACTAAACCTTACCTTTACCTCATATTAAGCATTGTATTCGATATTTGACTAAGTTATTGCCTCGTACCAATCAACACTAGCCTATTAGATAGTATACACTAAATCTATGTTGATAATTCTTTTCCTATTATCTACCTCGTTGGTCCGGCAAGTAGCATGAAGGCGATTTCTAACGTTGGCCATCCGTTAAAAAGACTTCTAAACGAAAGAATTATCAATACATACAAGACACTATTCTAGAATTGTTATTTTACTTAGGTTTTACCTCATTATTCACTCATGGTTCCCACAACCCTAGTTATGGAGTTTAGTTACCCATAGTCATAATCACAATATTCATGTATGTAATATAAAAATTCATGCACTTACTTCAATGAGAAAGAATAAAATCTAGAAGTTCACATGATTATCAACAAACACACCAACAATAAATTCCAGAAAAAATGTCTCAATTACTGAAATTAATCAAGGAATAAAGATTCTCCAAAAGTATAACAATCACAAAGTCTAATATCCTATAAAAGCACAAAAACCTAATAAAAGAAGGACTCTAATCGCTGAAAATCTGTCAAAACGCGTCCGAGTCGACAGACCTCGTGACGGGCCGTCGTGGTCACGACGAGCCGTCATGGTCACGACGGGCCGTCATTGCCTTTGTCATCCTATAGTTTATAAATCCTTCTGCTGCTTTCTTCATTACTCTCGACGGTAGGTATGACGGACCGTTCCAAGCACGACGGTCCGTCGAGGGTCTTCGTTACATAACACTTACACTTCTTGGAATTTGGGTACTGGGACTGCTCTCTGATCATCACGACGAACCAGCAGGACAGACCGTCGTGGCTATGATGGTCCGTCATGAACTTCGTAATCCCACACTTAGGTCAGACTTCCCCATCTTCCTTCAGCAGCTTCACTACGGTTCCACCTACGGACCATCACAAGCTCGACGGACCGTCAGAAGACCCGTAGGTTGTAACTTTTCTGCATTTCTTGCTCAAAAACTTCCGCGTTCATCTTTGGATAGATTCCCTGCAAATAAAGAGAAACTTGCATAAAAATCAATACAAAAAGACTTTTGGACACACACTAAACTTAAGGAAAAAGCATTAAAAATACCGTGAAACCACGGTATATCATGAATACTATGACGAAAGAGTCAAGGTATTCACGGAAGACCCTATTAATGAGATCCATAAATGGAGCAAGTGCATTCGTGAGACCAAATGACATAAATAGAAACTCCTAATGACCATAATTGGTACGAAAGACTGTCTTTGGGATACCTTCATCCCTAACCCCCCTAAGACTTGAGTGCGAATAATCGTTGCCTCCTTGGAGCCTTTTCACTTGAACCATTCTGTTGAACTTTATCCTTCCCTTTTTCTCGACCTCTCATATACGGACAATCCTTCTTCATGTGACCCGGTTTGCTACAACTGTAACAAGAGTTAGAGCCCCTCATACACTCTCCTCCATGAAGTTTGCGACACTTCTTACAAGGTGGCCTCTCCTGAGGTATATATACTTCACTGTTTCTCTTAACTCTGGGCTCGGAATCCCTATCATAGCGACTCTTGGATGAACTTGACTCCCCTTGGCGGGAGAGTCCCTTCTTAATCTTGGGCTTATCCCTGATTTCAGTACTACTTTTCCTTGAAAAATTCTTCTCCGCTTGCCTTGACCTGTTCCCTGCCTTAGTGTGCTTACTCTTCCTGTTTTTTCCACTTGTTGGACATGCACCATAAGCCTGGAAAGGTCCATGCTATCACGCAACATAGCTTCCCTACACTCCTCCTCGAGATCCTCAGCATTCTTAGATCTAGTATAAACAGGAGGATTCATCCTCGTGAAGTCCTTTAACCTATTAGTCATGGTACTGGAAGGTGGGTTGTCCCTGTGAACACCTTGTTGCTTCGCCTGGGCTGTCATAGTCTGATCTTGTAAAGTGATGGCTTGGGCCATTTGTACCAAAGTTGTCTAACTTCTCCATCTGTCAACCCAGTTGGGTTAACAGGCATGTCCATTCCAGCAGCTGGAGGTTGGGGAAAAACTTGATTTACCCCTGCAGTTGCTCCTCCAATCTCTCCGCCTACGCTTCTCCTCGTATTCATCTTTCTGAATATCGAGAGTTGATGTTAGATACACTCTTAACACCAAGAAATCAGACATTTGAAAAGGCATGATAAAATAAGAAGAAGGGAATTTTTCCTACGCATCATGCAGTCTCTAATTCAAGATAGTGGTGCACTTCACTACCTTGACTTAAAAACTACTCAATGTGGTTGATGTGAACTTATTATACTCAGAATTTAACCTAGGGCTCTGATACCAACTTTGTCACAACCGAAATCTAGACCCTAGACGAGACCGGCGTCGTTGACCTCTCAATGGTTGCAGACAAGCCTACATGCGTCAAACTTACTTCATCTAGATTAATTTTAGCGGAAAATTTGAACTTTTTGTTTTATTATTTCATGCGAAACATATTACACTTAACATCATAGGCGTTCACAAATCAACCATCTAATATAGAGATAATCAAATGAAAGAAGCAGTTTATAATTGCCTTAAACGTATTCTTGCCAAAATGGTACTAATACAAAGTCTGAAAAGAAAGTGGAAATGAAACACTAACGGGACATGCTACACTATCTGAATCCTACATCTAAGCTAGATAATAACATTAGACATCCTCGAAAGCATGAGGGCCTACCATCTTCGAATGAAAGCTCGACGTGCAGATTGCTGCAACGTCGTACCGTAAGCTCTAACGTACACCTGTGCCTTCACCTAAAAGTATATATTGTATGGGATTAGTACACACTTGTACTAAGTATGGGTATATGCAAGCAACCACCAAGGACATGCATGAGCAAGAATAGCTCTTTCCTAACAACATGATTCATGGAAAGTCAAGTTAGTAGACTTGCCAAATTGAGATTAGGAAAGTTAGTGGACATGCCAAATTTTCATTATGAAAGTTAGTGGACTTGCCAAATTGGATTAGGAAAGTCATGCCATAAGAGTAACATGCATCATCATACTTAACATCTTTCATATAATTCGTTCATACGCCATGAGATTTTGGAATCATGGACTTGACATCAAGACTTCCCAAAAATAAGGGCTCAACATATGGGACCTCAACTAGGGAGCCTTCTTTAGCAAACACAGAGTCTGCTTAATTTATTCATACGTACTTCACTTCATACATTCATAAGCTAGTGTAAACACCAGCAATACCTAGGATGTAGTTTAAGACTTTCATCGGGTTCGCTGTGCAATGATAAAGTATGACCTAGTCTCATTTCTTAAGTCTAGCTCACCTCCTAATTATCCTATCCTAACACCTTTGGTATCATTCATTCATTATGTGCATCATTTGAGGCTGACCTCATTTATTCATGTGGAACTTTAACTTTAACCGACATAGATCATGTGAGCATCATGAAATCCAGTGTCTCCCCCACACCGAAAAGAGTTGGAATCACCGGCCAAAGTGACCCAAAACATGCTAGCATACATGGGAATTGAACCCCGCAGTATAGGTTTGAAGACTAGGAGATATAAGGAGACACATACCCGGCATGCCGGACAGTCTCATCTCATGAGAGTTACATGAACCTCCACCCTTCCCAAAAAAAGTCATTACCGCTCATAGCTGGTCTATCGTTGCTCAGTATAAATTTCCATTGCATTCAACTCATAATTACTTTAGCGCATTTGTTCTTCAGAATTACTCACCCCTTATTACGTGAATGTTCATTTCATCATATGCCAATGCACTTGGACATTTAGTGTGTTTCACACTCTTACTTAACCCTTCTAGTGTTTCATCATTTCATTGCATACATCATAGGTTCACTTACTTTTAAACGTATGCTAGACTTATGGGTCTATATATACAATCCATGAGGCTTCATTCATAGTTCTTTTAAGTGATTCATAACTTCCTAATATTATGTGGTTCGAGACTTATGCATCTTGTATGTATACCAAGATCTCAATTTCGATCTATGTGGGCCGCATTACTTTGAACATTTATTCACGTATGACATATGTATCAATACGAAGTTTGGGCAAGGGAACCCGATTTTGAATCCCTTGGTGAACACTTCCATCTTTTTTATTTATTCTATTTTGATCCATACGGCTTGGGGACCCGAGATCGATCCTCAATGCCTTCGTTTCATTTTCCTTATGTTTCTTTCTTTCTTATTCGCTTGTCTTGGGACCGAGGGGTTATGGGATCAATCCCCCACATCCTCATTTCTTTATTTTCTTTTCCCTTGACTTTTACGAGTTGACCTTGAGGTTATTGGATAAAATCCCTACAGCCTCATGTTATTTTTCTCTTTAATTCCCTTAATCAGCCTAGAGGTCGTAGGTTCGATTCCCACACGACTCAACATTTATTTTCTTTTAATTTCATAAGTCCGACCAAGAGGTTGTGGGTTCGAAACCCACTCATCACAGTTTTATTTTCACAGTTTCATTTTTCCAGTCAAGGTCACGGTTCGAGTCCCCATTACCACATTCTTCAACTTACATTATTTTATAGCATTTAACAAGGTGAGGTCACGGGTTCGATCCTCACTGACCTCACTTATTTTTATTAATTTTTTCATAACATGTTAATTGACTTAATTTGACCGAAACTAACATCAAAGTGCTGGAATTTTGATCACATTTTTGCAGCCTATTTTCTCACCTCTTTCACGTTAAATGTGTATGCGTTTTGAGTAGTTTTTAATGAGTTCTTTAGGTGCATTTTCAAGATCACATTCTATAAAGATTTTGCACTCAAATAAGCATTTTTACATCACTTATCTTGGCCGAAACTCATCAACAAGATGCTGGAAATTTTGTACGTTTTTCAGCTCATTTTCATCAACGTTTAGATGTTAGTTTTTAGCGTAATTCATGGATCATTTAGTACATCTTTAGGTGCATTTTTATGGATAAATTTAGCTAATAATTTCAATTCAAATCAGCCACATTATACTTCATATGAACATCACGATTTATACAAGTTTGTGCATGTAAGAATACGACCATAACATGTCATTTTGGAACTTCAAACCAAGAGTATATGTCACGGCTACACATTGCACACACATAAACAAATAAATTTCGGACAGCATGCTTAACATTCACATAAATCCGAAAATGCATACATGAACATACTCAACACGAAAACACATTAAATCCCTAATTCTACAAGCAAACATAGCCAACCCACAAATCGATGGGATCTAGTGACAGGGAACATGGAAAGATGAACAACCCTAGTTATTGAAGTAGATTCATCTGAGTCCTAAGGGTCTCTTGGGAAAGGGACAAAGAGTGAGAAAACCCATACCTTTTATGTAGTTCAAACCTTGAGTTTCTGCCCAAGACCTTTTCCAAAAATCACGTCCAAATCCCCTCAACTTTCACACCAATTCGACGAAATAATCTTCCCTCTTGCGTAGCGTTTTTTATTAGTTGTTTGTTTGTAATTTTCGTTGTGAGTTCTTTAAGTATGAAGAAATTTGGTTATGATTCTGTTCTTGTACGTGTTTTAGGCAGAACGTGAGAAAAAGAATGGTTTGATCGTGAGTGTTGTGAGATAGACGTGAGAAGCGAGAGTTTTCCTAGAATTAGGAGTTTTAGTTTGGGAATTAGTCAAACTAGGATTCTTTCAAATCTTTAAAAAAATCTGATTTTCCTTTTTAATAAATCAGCTAATAAATATTAATTAATTAAGTTATTTTACCAATTTAAATAAAACAATTTAAATCATTGCTTCCATCTAGGTTCGAACTCGGGTGGAGCAAGACTTCACTCAAAGGACAATTTTCGGCCCTCTCTTCCCAAAATACCCCTCCACCTTATTAATTAATAAATTATTTACATATTTGTGGAAATGACAATACTACGCTTAGCCTGGAAAATACCATTTTACCCTTAGACTGTCCAAACTTAAGATTTTCTCTTTTTAAGTCTGGAAAAGACTCATTCAGGTAAATCTTCATATTCGGGAGCCCTACATTGATGGACCCAACCTTTCCTAGATCAACTAACTCCCCAAGTTAGTTGGCTTGGCTGTCTCAAGGGTTCAGAGGTCTGGTTCTACGCGCATCAATCCGTGTGAACTCGGTCTAATCGTAGGCATTTTAGACACATTAAGCATTACTTAGCATATCCATTTTTAGGGTTGTTAAAATAGGCTCTTATTGCCTATGATCACCATGATCACCTTCAAATTCAATTACTATAATTCACCATAAAAATTCCATTAAAATAGTATTTAATCATTATATAATCATAAGTGAATGTTACCCACTTTATTGGGGTCACAAACACACCTTACCCGCAATGCAATCACAACCCTCACATGTTTGGGGTTCTTTAGATAGTCAATTGTAGGGAAACTAGGGGGGATTCGTGGAAGGAGGAGTCCATGAATGAATAAGCTTCACATACCTTAGATTAGATCCTTAAATTCAGCTTCAAACATTGGTAAATTCGTCCTAAAGTTGCTGCAATTTTTCTTATTCTTCAGTAATGACTTTTGGGAGAATTTTAAGAGAGAAAAGTTTTTGATTTGGAGTGTAGGGTATTGTTGGATTTTGTGCTGCTTAAATACTCTTCAAATGCCTAAAATAATCGCCCATAATTATTCCTTAAAGTTCGCAAAATACCCCTGCAACAATTAGACATTTTAACCAACTGAAATTTGACTTAAATATGACGCCACCAAATCTAAGCACTTACTTCGCGTCACGGAGGCATTTTTGATTCTTGGTTCAGAAACTAGTTTGCGAAAGAATGGTTCGTTATTTCCCCGTGTCGCAGGGAAAAAGTTGACCTTTGTATGATGGCTCCGCGTCGTGCAGCAGCCTCCACATCTTGGCTGCCTGGCAGCTTCACAGGCGTATTTGTGTGTCCTCCTCGGAGATCCTTAGGATGGTCCCCGGGGCATCGTTCTTGGACATTTCGACCCTTTAAATTTCAGTCTATGTATAGGAACCATATATACTAAATTTAACCCTCAAACCATCCTCCAAAACTCCACTACAAAACACTAGACACACAAGTTCAACTTCTACTAATTTTTGGACGTCTTGGGCGTTCTTGGGCGTTTGATCTCCAAACTCTCACAAATTTTATATACTGAATCTTAACACTATTCTAGTCGTTAAGACATTATAAAATCATGACACTCATGTTAGACTCTAGATTCACCTTGTTCATTTTGAGGGTGTAACAAACAAAATTGTCACCACATTGGGAGAAGTCTCTTACTCACCCCTAGTGCGGAGAGCATAGAATCGATTATTCTTCCGAGCATCAAAATTTGAACCACTTTCTTGAGATTGACCACTACTTTGTATTTAACCTTCAAATTTGGGCAATCCATCAACTTGTGGCAACTCTTTCCACACCCAAAGCAATTCTCTGTCCCAATGAGGCAATCACCATAATGCTTGTTGCCACACTTTGCACAAGTTGGCTTCCTGATTGGGGAAACTTCTTTACTTTTGAGACTTAGGGTTAGACACCCTATCATCATGAGCCTTAGGGAACTTGGAAGGAACTTCATTAGAGAACCTCTTCTTGAACCTAGTCCTGTCTTGGATATCAAGCCTATCCTTTGAAGAACCGCCATCATAAGACCTTGCCCTATTGTCATCCCTACACTTTCTCTTAACCCTTGTCTTCTAATGTTGTTAATCATGAACCATGAGATGATAAATGTTCATATTATCATGTAGAATAGCCGAACGACACTCTTCTTTCAAGTCATCCTACACCCCCATCACAAAGCGGCTCATTTCATTCCTAGGGTCAGAAACCAAAGAAGGAGCATACTTTGAAAACTTAGTACATTTAAAAGAGTATTAAAATACACTTATACCTCGTTGACAAAGGTTGATTAATTCTACAACTTTGAATTCCCTCTTCTCCGAAAGTACCTATCAAGAAAAGCCTTCTTGAAGATCTCCCATGTCACCGGTCCACCTCTTCAAAGCCTACTATCTCACTCTTGAACGTACCAAGTTTGGTCCACACCTTTGAGTTGGTAGGTGGCTAACTTGGCTTTCTCACTTGTAGTCAACCACATAGCATAGAGAATCTTATATGTTTCATCAATGAACTTTTGGGGGTCTTCCTCCACTTTTGACCCATAGAAAGTAGGGGGATTCATCCTAGTGAAATCCCTCAAATGGGAGGCCATAGTGCCAAGATTTTGGTTTGCTCGGGGTACCACCTCCCGATTGGCTTGGGCTGTCATGGCTAGTGCTTGAGTGGTGACTTCTTATGCTTGTGTAGTAAATGCTTGGCCCATTTGGAGAAAGGCTTCCTTTTATGTACCAATCCATCAAAGGCGGAGTATTGACCGAAGATTGATCATCATTAGCAACTAGAGGGACTTGATTGCCCTGGGAGGAAATTATGCATTGGAAATCTCTTCATCAAGTCTTTGAGCGGTTGATCTTTGAATATTCATTGCCTATAATCAGAATAAAAGGATTAGATTCTAACGCACATAGACTCAAGAATCTCGAGGCACGATATTGGATTTCCAAGAAAATTAGAGTTTCCTAAGCATCATATAGTTTCCTATTCATAATTGTGGCACACTTCACAATAATGAGTATGACTCTAAATGGACGTGGTTGAGTGAGGCATCAACTCTAAAGATATTCAACTTCATTCTCTGACACCAAGTTTCTCACATCTGGGAAGCACCCCCTAGACGTAACCACCATTGTCGTCCTCGAAGAGGACTAAAACTAGCCTCTTAGTTTACATCATTACATTTATAGGTTAAGAATGCAGAAAATTTGAAACTTCTCTTCTATCTATCATGAGGTTTACATAGACCTCTCCATACACATAATATATTCATAAAGAGTATACATAGACCCTTATTATAAGACAATAAAATAGTCTTATACTTTTATGGCACATATATATATAAGATATAACATAGTCTTAAAACGGATGTCTCATCTCATAACCATCTAAACAAGAGTATAATAATTGGGCATACACCATACATCAATACATTAAATCTACATATAGTCTAAACAATCTTTAGTACTCAAGTGAAAGGAAATGAACAAAGTGTCCTTAAGACTAATCAACATACAATGCTAGAAAGTGGAATTTTCCCTCAAAGTGATGAGGACCTACCCAACTTGGAGAATGAGAATTCCGAGTCTTCCTTTAATAGTCGTCACAAGCCCTTCAACGTCTCAAACCTAAAATGTTTGGGGAAAAAAGGAGAAATGGGGTTAGGACATCACTTGTACTAAGTATAGGACCATATGTACACACAACATAAAATCATGCTAAAAAGGGACATTCATTAAAGCATGCTATTTTACTTTGAAAAGCCTTATGCACATTCAAGAACCATACCAATTAATAGTACATATTTCATTAAGTCAAGACCCATGTACCTCACAAGACCAACAATACTAAGTCTAGTCAAGTCACATGCATATCAACATAATTGAGCACATAATCAAGACAACTCTATCATCAAGTTATAAAATCAACAAGCATGTATAAGACTTCATAACATCCTAACCAAAGAAAGACCATTACTCATGAACCCTCGTTAAGTCCACTAGTGCAAGGACTTAGCAAATCCCCATAACCTCACTCAATCAATTAAACCCAACAAGAACCATAAACAATGTCCAACTTCAAATAGCATATCATTAAGAGTATATAACATCGTACTTTAGAAATAGGGACCAAACCTATGTTCATAAGTGAAACCAACGTCACATAGTGTCATTAACTTGTAAGATCATCATGTATAGATCATTTATATTTATAAGCATATACATAGATAAGAACATCCTTCCAAGACTTCCCTCAAGTACATATAGTGCAATGTAGAGGTAGGTTCCCATACACCTACCTAGACTAAGCTAAACCACTTAGGTCATTCTAGCTAGAGTTCACTTCATTACTTTGTTTTACCTTTTGGGTAAATCTTGCCTATCCGACATAGACCACTTGAGCTAATATGGAATCCTGTGTGATGGAACCCTACACCGAAAGAAGGCGGACTACTTGCCAAGTTAGTATAAAAACATGAACATAGCAACTATGTGGATCCACTATATAGTATTCCTATGGGGAAACATAGTTCAAGAACTACGAGATGTAGTTGGGACCCTGTAACGCCCTAAAACGAACTAAGGTGAACTAGAGCTTCATGGTTAATTCTTGAGTTAATTTTAAGTTAATTGAATTTAATTAATTTTATTAGTTAGTGTGTGAAGTTTGGTTATGTTTGGATGTTAAACGACCAAGAATGTCCATGATGTTCGGAAAGTGTGCCTTAGAAAGTACTTGTGTGTCTTGGGTGTTTGAGTGAGTTTTACGTGTTCGTTTTGCTTGAAACTGGTGTGAGATGTTCCTAAGACCTATATTTATTATCTTAGGGGTTTAAATTTTGAGTATGACCCCACCAAGGATCCACAAAGGGACCCTAGAGAAGGGCCCAAGACTTGGACCAAACTGCCAAACGACCACCCAAAGGACGGTCCATTGGTACACCAACGGTCTGTCAACCAAGGGAGTCAATTGTACCTGCAAGGACGGATTTCCTACTTGAAAATGGTGATAAGTATCAAAAAAATATACCCTACCAACGGTCCGTCGTTTGACAAACGATCCGTTGGTGAGACAGCCCCAACAATTGTTAAGAGGCTGCCAAGTCTTGGGGTGTTTGGTAAATTCACCCTCAAGTATTTTATGAACCTAGGAATTTATTTTTAGGGTTATTTATTTATATTAATGTATCTCAAATCCTAATACCTAATTTTAGACCTCATTTCGTAAAACCCCAAAACCCCTCTATCTTAGAATTCTCTGTCAAGTCTCTTTGGAAGCTAGAAGTCAAGAAGATGTAGGAGGGATGTTGGTGGGCCTTTCTTCATCAAAAATATTTGGTATTCTCTTATATATGGTATTATATCCATCCTTTAACCCTCTTCCAATCAAGGAGTCACTTCCAAAAGATTTCAAAAAGGGTTTTCAAACTCTGCTTTCTTCTATCTTTGATTCTAAGCATAGGTCTTCTTCAAAAACATGTTTTAATGATTCAAATGTGTTTATTCTAGCATTAATTGATGATTATTCTGTTGAAAACCTAATGAACTCATGTTCATGCATATTTCAGACTTTCAGCTTAAGAAATGGGTTAAATGAGCATGTTTGTGTAGAGAATGAGCTTTGGTTTTGTTGTGTCGTTATTTTGGTTTACCTACTACCCTCAGGGACTTATTATGATGAAATATTGAGAAATTGGTTATAGGTGATGATGTTTTAGTTAAATTGTGAGTTGCTTATATTGTATAGGTCTTATTATAAATTGCTCTTTAGTGGTATGGTCCACCTTCTTGGTGGCGGTGTTTATTTGATGAACTTGATATTACTTAGTATGTATTGGAAATGTGGTTTTGAAGTCCTAATGGGTGAAATGAAGTGATATTGGAAATGAGTCTTGTATTGTGTTCTGTGAAGCTAGAATTGTATATTTGACCTAGATTATGCCTAAATGAAGGATATGATTATGTGAAGTATGTAAAGTGTGTGAATTATGAATGAAGGTCTAAAGCATGTATAGAATTAAAGTGAATGAAATAATGCTTATATAAAAGGTGTGCTCACATGTACACACACATACTTATATGATTGTATGATGCTAAGTTGAGTAAAACGGGGAGTCTTGGGGTGGACACTCTTCGTGAGTTGAGATGAAGTGTGTAACTACATCCTAAGGTCTTTCTAAAATAGGTCAGAGGATGAATACCCTTCGTGAGTTGATATGTTGTTTTCACTAGTTATCCTTAACCTATAATTTATAATGTTGAGAATCCGAGGGGAGTTATGCCTAGCACCGAGAGGATATGAAGAAGAGGTGGTTACACTTCGTGAGTTGAGATTTTGTATTCCAATTTACCTCTTAAGATGAGTACTCCTCCTTAGTAGCAAATGAGTTACTTAGTATCAATATCCTTATCCCTTAACTATGTGCCTGCAGAGGTGTAGCTATTGGGAAAGCCATGTAAAAGCTAAAAAGTATGACCTTACTCTAGGCAAGTGAGGATCCCTTATACGGTAGGGGTTAATATTGGGATTTCATGTCTAGCTCTCATGGTATTTGTCGGTTAAGCTAACCCCCACAAAAGCAATAAAAGTATTATGTCATATAAAAGAACGTGCTACTTATGTGAATGGAATGAGGTTAGTCTTCTAAAAGAACGTGCTACTTAGGATAGGTGGTAGTATTGGACGCTATCTATCCATTGCACTAAGTAGGACCTTATGAAAGGGACGACTTGGTGCCAAACCTTCTAAAAGAGTGTACTACTTAGGTTAGGTGGTGGTATGGGACGGCATCTACTCATTGCACTAAGTAGGCATTCCGAAAGGAAAGTCTTTGGTGTTTTATTGAGTGTTCTTCTAATGTCTTGTGATTGAGTGGTGACTTGTTCTCCCGAGGTAAGTAAGCTCATGGTAGGTTGTTTTAAGGAACTCCTTTGTGTGTATTGAAGGAGGTTGTTAGACGTTTTCTTCATATCATACCTTGGAGAGTCTTAGGATAGCCTCGGTTAGAGAATTCCTACGTAAATGAGTTCACTTCCTCATTGGAAATACCTTGGAAGTTCACCATTGTTGGAGTCTTTTAGTTCAATGTAATGTCCTAAAATAGTTCACTATAATGTTCAACTAGTTCACTATAAGAAATTGGTAAAATACTTTAAGATATTTCTTTGGTTAAAATTATGGAAATCTTTTTTTAAGTGTTTAATGATGTTTCTTATGTTGTTTTGTTCCTAAATTCATGAATGTTTTACTTATTTGGAATGAAAACTTATTTTACTAGAATGTCCCATTTTTACATGATTTTTCATATGCCATACTTAGTACATTGTTTTGTACTAAAACCCATACTTTTCTATACTCTATAAGTATAGGTTTGAAGATTTTTAAGGTTTGAAGGTGAAGCATGGGAAAGTTCCTCTCAAGACAAAGTTTATTCTCATATATTCGAGGGCATAGTCCTTTTCTTAGTTTCATATTTAAAGATTTATTAAGTATTTCTCTTTTAATGAAAAGGATCGTGCCCCTAAGATATTATGTCGTGTCTTATGTTTGGCTTGTGACGATGAGATCCTCTAAGTATTATGAAAGACTTTCTTTATTAAATCATTCGTGAAAAGTTTTAAATTCCGCACTACTTTTAATATTTTATGTAATGAACGATAGTTAAAGGTCTTGTACAAGACCCCAAAGGGTCAAGTATGCCTGGTATGATCCGAGGGTTATCTCTAGCTTCTAGGGGGTGCTTGAGGGTCGTGACAGAACCTCTTTATGCTACATGCATTATAGTGTCCTATCTCATGAGTACGTACTAATACTACCTTTCCTATCTGTGAAGGGACACTCCGCACTCTAGTTCACACATTGCAAAGCGATAGTCCCTTTTTGAAAATGTCTTTAAGCTTTTATTAATGATCATAGATTAATTTAGGTCATAGGGTCTATCCCTTATATAATAATCATCATAGCTCAATGAGAATTGCATGACTATTTTCCTTTCATTACAATTCATACATGTGAAGTTAGCACATTTACATAATCAAATCATGATAAGGCACATTGGTAAGTTATCGCCATCCTTATAATATTTACATCTTAGCCAAAAACTCACAAACCATAGTTCAAGACATTCCAATTCAACGTCATACCAACCCTAATCAATATTAATCATAAGGTATACTTCAATATAACTTCATCACTAAACACAAGTAATCATAATTGAAGTAAATAATTGAGATCACAAGACCTACCCCAATCTCCTTCACGAGCCATCATCAAGGTCTTACCATCAACCATCCATTTCAACCAAACAATGGGTGCAATATCATCAAACAATAGTAACCAACATGATAATAAAGTCAATTGAATCACTACAGAACAATTCATTGCTAGTTTATAGTCTAGGGTTAGAGACTTAGGTCAAATTCATGATCTACTTCACAACGAAGGTTAATTACTCAAAAACTAGAAGAATTGGATTACAATATATGACAATCTACTCATAACTTGGCATAATGACAACAAGAATAGTAATTCACACATAAACCAAGAAAATTGTATCAATAGAAAATAATTAAATTCAATATCACAACCTAGGGTTAAGGGGAAAAGGTCATCTTTCCACATCTAGGTCAATGCATCAAGAAGTAGTATAATTGAGTCATAATGTAAGACCCAAAATGATTTAGGGTGTCTAGAGCCTGACATGTTTTTCATAAGGGTATAAAGTACTAAAATCGTGTAGAATATGGTATTGAGGAAGTGACTAATGATTTAGGTGAATTGGAAGTCAAACGTCAAGGGACGTCTAAGACGTTCGACGACTAGTCACCTATGTGTCTCATGTGTCTATCTGTGCTTATTTTGTATGTCATGAGCTTATGAGGTCCGTATATAACTTATAGTGCTGTTTATAGGCATTATGTAAAGTTTCATGAAGTTTGGAGGTCAAAAGTCCAAGAACGTCCAAGATGTTCGAAAGTTAGCCCTTGAGACGTTCATGTGTGTCTTAAGTGTGCGTAGCATGTTTGAAGGTGTTGCGAGTTGTTGTTTTGTGTGAAACATCTGTGGAAGGTCCTTGACATGTTAAGGTATATATTAATCTTGGAAATGTCCAGGTACAACACCCCAATGGCCTCGCAAGAGGCCCTCAAGGAGGACCCAAAAACTATTGATTCACTGCCTTGGCAGTGCCAATTGATGAGATGAAAGGATGGCTCGTCAGTCCACTAACGGCCCGTTGATGGTGAGGCGTTGATGGACACTTAGCCTGGTGAAATCTCAATGCAGTTGTCAATCCTTAGACCCAAACGACAGCCTGCACTACTGTCACGACCCGCAAGTACTCTTTAGAAGTTATGGAGAACCCTTGGATCCATACGAGGCGTACTTGACCCTTTGGGGTCTTGTACAAGCCTTTTAACTATCGTTCATTACATAAGGAGTTAAAAGTAGCGGAATATAAAACTTTTAACGACATTTAATATAAGGAATTCTTTCATAAATACTAAGAAAATTTCATCGTCATAAGCCGAACTTAAATACACGATATAATAACTTAGGGACACGACCCTTTACATTTGAAAGAAATACATAATAACAACTTATAAAAAACTAAAAGAATTAAGAATTATCCCCTCAAATATATGACGACATACTTTGTCTTGAGAGAATCTTTTCCAAGCTTTGCCTTTTAAACTTTAACCTTGCTTCAAAACCTATACTTATAGAGAATAGAAAAGTATTGGGTTAGTACAGATAATGTACAAAGTATAGCTTATGCAAAAACATGCAAAAAGAGACATTTTAGTCAAATAAGCTTTAATGCCAAATAAGTAAAATCTTCATGAGTATAGAAGTAAATCAACATAAGAATAATCATTTAACACTTAGATAAGGATTTCCATCATTTAAGCAAAAATAACCATGTTATAGTGAACTACCCAAAAAGTTACAATGAATTACTTTGCATAACAGTGAACACATTTAATCCCAAAACAGTGAACTCCCAAAGTCAAGCCAAGAGGAAGTGAACTCATTTCTGCAGGAGTTTGCCTAGCTAAGGTTAACCTAAGACTCACCAAGGTAATACATGAAGGAAACACCCATACACCTCCTTCAATACACACCTAGGTAATCCCCAAGACTACCCCCTCTAGGCTTACTCGCCTCGGGAGAACAAGTCCGCACTCAATGAAAAACATTAGAAGAACACTAAAAAAACACACCAAGACTTCCCTTTCGGAATGTATACATAGTTCAATAAGTAGATGGTGTCCCATTCGACCACCTACCCAAAGTAGTACACTCTTTAAGAAGATGTAACTCATCCAATTCATATAAGACTCACAAAGACTCCCGTTTCGGAATGCCTACTTAGTGCAATGAATAGATAGCATCCATTCCACTACCTACCCCAAGTAGTACACTCTTTTAGAATACTTAGAACTTTCATTACTTTTGTGGGGGTTAGCTTAACCGACATAGACCATGAGAGCTAAGCATGTAATCCTGATACTTCCTTTATCGGAGGAGGGTCCCCTCACTTGCCTAGAGGGAGGTCTTACTTTTAGCTTTAACATGGCTTTCCCAATATCTACACCAATACGGGCGCATAGTTAAGGGATAAGGAGATTTCTACTAAGTAACTCATTATCTACTAATGAGGAGTACTCATCTCATGAGGTACATTGGAATACAACTTCTCAACTCACAAAGTGTAACCACTCCTTCTTCATATCCTCTTGGTGCTAGGCCTAACTCCCCAGGGGTTCTCAATATTATAAACTATTGGTTAAGGATAACTGGTGAACACCACAACTCAACTCATGAAGGGCATTCATCCTCCAACCTATCTTAGAAAGCTCTTAGCATATGGTGAGGTTGCTACTAAACACTTCATCTCAACTCACGAAGAGTGTTCATCACAAAACTCCCCTTTTTACTTAACTTAGCTTCATTAATTCTTTCCTTTAAGTGTGAGTGTGTGTACATGAGAGTACACCTTTCACATAAGCATCATTTCATTTGCATTGCATTCTATACAAGCTTAGACCTTCATTCATCACATCATACTTTCACATACATCACATAATCATATACTTCATTTCGGCATACTCTCTATCCTACTTCACATAATAAGCTTCATAAAGAATATTTTCAAGAATAGCATCAATTCATCTTACTTGACATATTATGCCTTCATGGCCTCATTCACAATACACAGGTAACTTCACATTCATATACGTCAAGTTATCATCACCACCATAGGTGGACCATACCACTCAAGAGAAGTTCATAGTTAAAGCTAAACCACATAACCAACTTACACTCTAATCCAAGATCCATCACCTATAAAATTTTACTCAACAATTCGTCATAATTATCCCTTAGGGCAGTAGCTAAACATCAATAACAACACAAGTAAAACAATGTTGAAAGACTACAAAACAAGGATCATTTAACCCATTTCTTAAGTGAAAGTTTGATAAAAATCTTTAACATGATTTCATTCAAGTTTTAGAATTAAAATTACCAACTAACATTAGAAACATCATATTTGAATCTTTAGAAAAGTTTTCATGCAAGACCCATATTTTGAGGTAAAGATAGAAGAAGTTAGGGTTGAAAAACTCTTGTTGAAGTTTCTAAAAAAGGGGTTCCTTGAATGGAAAAGGGTTCAAGGTTGAATAACATACCTCAAAATAGAATAAGCCCACTGATTTTTTATGAAGAAACACGCCCAACCAGCCGTTCTAGCTCTTCCTTGAGTTTTAGCTCCAAAGGTGATTTTGAGAGAGTTTAAATATTTGAAGTGAGGGTCTTATATAGGTCTAGGAATTAAAATAATCTAATATATCTTAAAACCCTAAAAATATCATCCTAGGGTCATAAAAGACTTGGGGTGAATTTACAAAACACCCCAAGCCAATGCTGCAAAATGTGACAGCTTTTAGCAGTCTACACAAACGACTCTAACGAATGGACCATTTGTCCATCAACGGCCCATTCTTTGGGGGGTCGTTGGTTGGTACATATCTTCATTAGGATCAGGATATTCTGCCTTGCAGGTCCACTCGAAGCCCATGGTCCGTGGACCGTTTGTTGACAAACGGACCTGTCCCTTGGGTCGTCGTTTGGTCACTGCTTTGTAGCTTCTGCCACGAGTTGGGGTCCTATTATAGGGCCCCTCGTGCATCCTAGATGGGATCGTAACCCGTACTTTCAATCCCTAAACATAGTCGTCTTGGTCTTAGGAACATCCCATGCCAATCTCAAACAAAACGAACACGTAAAACTTATTCAAACACATAAGAACACAAAAGCAATTTCTAAGGCATATCTTCTGAACGTCATGGATGTTCTTGGACGTTTGACCTCGAAAAATAACCAAACTTCACACTCTTCCTAAGGACATCAATATAACTAATTTTAACACAACATTAACTTTGGAAACATTCACGAAGCTCTAGTTCACCTTAGATTATTTTAGGGTTTTACAAGTACGATCTTTAGATGGACCTAATGGGTGTCGAGGGGTCCGTCGATACAGGCTGCGACATCACAACTATGGATGCTGTTTTATTTTAGGGTGAATGGGAAATTCACCTCATGTGCTAACTTGACCCTAGGTGGTTGATTTGGTTAAAGCATGCTAGGAGTTATTATTGTTAAAATGATTTTCTTTTTGAATGGTATGTTTTATATGGTTTTGCATGAATATGGTCATATGATATAGTTTAGACTTTAAATGCTTTAGTAAGTTTAGTAAATGGACAAAAATGTATGTTGCCTATATATGTATGTTTAATAGTTAAAATGATTCCCTTTGTTTATGAGTGGTTATTTATAATTTGCTTGTATGGATTGAAGACTTTTGTGTAGGCTTGATCCTATAAGTGAGGGTGGAATGTTTGTCTTGGTAGGTTGATGATGTAGGTTTCATTGACCAAGAAGTTGCCTTACTGTAAAATATAAAGAAGATAAAGAGTTCTTATGGTTAAGTCTCTTCTATTGTTTCCCCTAAATATTGTATGACCTTGGTATCTATGGTATTGTTAAAAACCTTATGTGGTTGGGTAGTATAACTTGATGATTGGAGATAATTGGCCTAGATGATAAGATTTAGAATGCCCTTGATATCCCTTTGATGTGTTACTGTAATTCCTTTTTAATTTGGTAAATCACTTTTAAGTGATGATAATGGAAGTTGTTAAGATCAAGATCCTCTTGAGGTTGGGTTAAGTTGATTTTAGTTGGGTTTAACCTAAGTGGGGGATGGTGATGGAATAGTGAGGTTGTAGATATTTATATCTTGTCCTTCTATTCTTACTAGAGCTTGAAATTAATGAATTCTTAGTAAGCTTGTTCATGGTAGGACCTTTGCATAAAGTATGAATTGCATGATGCTTGGTATGTCTTGATTGACACTATCTTAAGGATATTTTTGAAGATTCTAAAGTACTTGAAAATAATTGTGATTAAATACATGTTTTCTCATGTTGATTGTGCCTCTTGACATGCTAGTTCTGCATTCAACTTCATGAGATAAGATAAAAATAATGGTTGTAGTCACTTGTGATGTGCAATGTTTATCCTTATAATGATAAATTGAACCTCTTTAAAGTGAATAGTGTTGAATCTCTTGAAATTTGTGTGACTTCTATGGTTTGGAAAGCATGATTGTAGGTTAACTCTTGAAAAGTGAAATCATATTTAGTTAAGTGCCCTTGTGTGTGCCCATAAGTTGTGTTATATTCCCAAACTGATGCTTGCTTATGAATGCTAGTGATAGCTAGAAATTGAAATGTTGTGAAATGACGCGTCCTATTGTTGTGATGTGTGTGGTGTAAAATACAATTTTGACCTCACTAGGAATAATGTTTGAGCATGTATTGGTTAAAAGTTGAGAAATTCTCACTTAAAAAGAATAGACCTCTGTGCCTTGCCTTTGAAGTTATGATACATGTAAGTGTGTCGAGGAGAAAGATATTCCAGTATGGAGACAACTAAGCATGGCATGGTTGAGTATGATGTGCATCATGTATGATGGGATATTTATAAAATGAAGTGTAATGACCATGTTATGATTAGGAGAAGGATGTTGGTCCTACCAACATGAGAAGGGCCTAAGTGTTTGATGCATTATACATGAGTGAGTGAAGTGTGGCTTGCTTGTGGTTCATTAAGTGCTAAGTGGTTTGAAGTTTGTGTTCCTTGTAAGTTTGGTGCATTGACTTCTAAGTTATAATATTATGAATATGATGATCTGCTCTATGATTCATTGAAGTCCTTGATGTGATTAAAGTGTTCCAAGTGACATTCGAGGAAGAATGTTCCCAATTGGGGGATACTGTAAGACCCCAAAATGTGTTAGGGTTTCTCGAGCCTAACATGTTTATAATAAGGGTCTAAGGTCCTAAAATTTTTTATAATATTGTATTAAGGCAGTTACTAAAGATTTAGGTGAATTGGAAGTCAAACGTCAAGGGACGACTAAGACGTTCTACGACTAGTCACCTATGTGTCTCATATGTCTATACGTGCTTATTTTTTTAGGTCATAAGCATATGAGATATTTATATGATTTATAATGGTATTTATAGTCAGTATGTAAAATTTCATGAACTTTGGAGGTAAAATGTCCAAGAACGTCCATGATGTTTGAAAGTTAGCCCTTGAGACGTTCATGTGTGTCTTGAGTGTGCCTAGCAGGTTTGACGGTGCTGCGAGTGGTTGTTTTGGGTTAAACTGATGTGGAAGGTACTTGACATGTTAAGTTATATATTCACGTTGGAAACGTCTGGGCGCGGCTACCGAAGGGCCGCACAAGAGGCCCTCAAGAAGCACCTAAAGGTTGTCGAGACACTTCCTTGGTAGTGTCAATCGACAATGCCAAAGGATGGCTCGTCAGTCCACCAACGACCTGTTGATGGTGAGGCGTCGATGGAAACTTATCCTGGTGACAGCTCAAGGGAGTGTTCAAGCCCAGACCCAAACAACGACATGCAGTACGGTTCGTCGATGGACCTAGTGGGCGTTACGGGTATTTTAATGTAGGCTGCAACATCATAGCCATGCACGCTGTTTTATTATGGGGTGAATGGGAAATTCTCCCCACGTGATAACCTGGACCTAGGTGGTTTATTTGTTTATTTTGGGTGTATTAAAGTTATTAAAAAAACGTGACAACCCCATTCCCAATTCAATTCACAAAAAAATCAAACTTCCATCCCAAACCAAAATCTCTCTAGGACCTCCATTGAAGGTGAAAATCAAGAACAGCTTGGAGCTTTGATTCCTATGGGTTCTTCACCAAGTTTTTGAGGTCTTCTTCTTTATTAAGTTATGGTGATTCTTCATCTCTAGTTAACCTTCCATCTAGAGAGTTATTCTCAATGTTTTCAAATAGAGAATATGATCAAACCTCTCCTTCTTCAATCAACCTATGAGTTCTTTATCAAATTGATTTCAAAAGCATTGTTATGATCAATTATGGATTAGATACCTTTTATATTGAAGTTTTCAATCCAATTACATGATGAACCCTTGGTCTCTTCCAAACTCTCGATTTAGCCTAAGTGTGGGCTTTTTTATGTGACTTTAGGTTGATTGAATTATGATTCTAGCATGTTGAAATTGATTATATCTATTATCTACATGGTAATGTGATGATGAATTATGTGACATTGGATCAATGTGTATTGATGCTTGAAGAAATTGATCTCTACTTCTTAGTGATTGTTAAAGAATGGCATTCACTGTAATCTCTATTCTATAGTACATATATAGGATTCGTTTTTGTAAAGAAAATTATAGCTACTGCCTTATATTGATACTATTGATGAATTATGGGTATGAATATTTGATGATTAAAGCAAATTAGATTAGGTAGGGATTGATTTATATTCTTCTAGAATAAAGATTAATAATGCTATGGACATGATGTGATCTCAATTTTAGGGTAGATGAAGCATGATTTATACTTGGTTATTATTTCTTTAGCTACTGCCCTAGGGTTGCATCGTTGGATAATTATGTATGTTTATCATAATGCTCAAAGTAAAGGATATTAGTAATTGATCTATGTCTCTCTACTTTCTAGAATAATGGCGATGTATTTTACTAGGTTGGAGCATGATCTTATAGTGACTTGTGCATGGTTTCTTTTTTGATTAAAGTACATTGAGCTACTGCCCTACACATTAATTGTTGAGGAAAAAAGTACATGTAACATTCAATAAAATTACATGTCTAGTGATGATCCTAGTAGGTTTTGAAGAATACGTATGGAGATACATAGGCATCCCAATGCCCAATATTGAGTAATATTGGACATATTAGAGAATATTGGCTTAAGGGTGTTAGCCAAATTTTATGTGTTAACAAGTATCTAAAATATAATCCAAGCTTGTATAAGAATTGTACCTGCAATGAACACACTAAGCTAAAATATAATTATTCTTCACACACATCCTCATTAGGTACTAGGTATCCAAGTGTCAAGCCTAAGTACCATAGAACACAATCATTTAAAATAACCATGTAGATAAAGCAGTGCCCAAGAACATACTGAGGATCATTGGGACAATAAGTTAACATTCCAAATGAACCTTAAAAAATAATTAGTTAGGAAAGTGCACGCAATACATGTGCAAGCACATCTGCAACTGGCCGAATGGACCAAGTTAACCGATTCGGTTAAAGTGGTTGGGGACATGCGCGCGTCCGGGTCAGTCCACATGGGGCTAACATCCAAAAATTGTCCTAGACCCTAACTTACTGACCTAAATAACTGACTAACCTAGAACAAACCAAAAATAACTAACTAAGGGACCCGACAACCTAAGACCTAGACGGGTGACACCAAACCGTGTAACTAACTAAGAGACAACCTAGTACCTAATCTAGGATGGTCATAATGGTTTGTTATGGTCCTAACAACTTAGGGGTACTTTATTAATTACCCTACCTTAACTAATTAATTAAATTAGAAATTTAATTAATTAATTTAAATGGATAAAACAAAAACCACTAAGAAAATTCCAAATTTCTGTTAAGTCAAGGTTCTCCTATATTTAGTCAACTTAGGAGGGCCGTTTTGGTAATTAGCTAATTTGTCTAATTTAATTAAGTTATATAGTCTAAGTTTACTTAGTTAAAATTTAGTTCTTAAAGAACTAGTCTCACGTTATTAATCATAAAATGCTACAACTAAAGACAACTAAAGAACGTAACAGAACCCTAGATGAAAACAAGCATTCTTCAAGGTTTTCGTGCAAAGTGCAATGTGATCTTCATAGATTTTATTCTACGGTAAGGTATGGGTTTTATCTCCTAGAATTCTTTCTCCAGGAGGCTTTTCAAATGTTTTGACTTCAAGAATATCAAAATTAGGGTTGTTCCCCATCGCATGTTCATCTCCGTAATTCTCCCAATTTCTGATTCTTGTAGTTTGTATGATGTAAACCTCGATGCATGTGTTTGTATGTGGTGCTAATTATTCTTTATGTTATGTTTTAGTGATTTATATGTCGAATGAAAACCTACATGTTAGATCCGCATAGGTAGGGTGTTATTTACATGAACGTTAGATGTTGTAATGCCTACTAGTGTTCGAAAAGATGAAATTATTATAAGTTGCGCATTGAATTGTTTCAGAGGCTAATCAAAGGTTAAAAGGTTTGCTTTTTTAACATGATATATTATCATAATGTATTTATGAAGTAATTGGCAAGGCTAGTGATATTATTATGACAATTATGTAGTGAAATAGTGATTTATAACATCAAATTGGCTAGCAAAACTATGTCCAATCATATTACTTCCAAATCATGTAAAGTCATACCAATCTCTAAATCAATGAACTCATAACATACGGTATGCCAATAAATGGGACAAGTCCCAACATACTCTATCCACACGAACTTGTGAACGTAATAACATTGAATAAGTAGTTATAACTTTCATAAAGAATTGTACAAAACTACCAATAAACGTTGAACAAGTTAAGGTGAGTAATGAAATAACCAAAAGCTTAAGTTATGGAAATTGACCTAATATAGAGTGTTAAAAGAAGTGAGACAAGTCTCAATTACTCTTAATCGATTATGTCAAAAATACTCACATAAGAGGGTGCTAGAATCCATAAGGAAAGTCTCACTCGCACCATGATGATAAAGCAAGACTTAAGTTCATATTCATAAAGTAAATAAAGGGATGACCAGTTATCCATAGAGTTAAGTATACCACATAAGAAGAAGCAAGCTTCCATAATGTTTGAGTCAACTCTAAAAGATAATAAAGTAAAATAGATCTGAGCTTAGCACCGATAGACTAGCAATGAGCTTGTGCCAGCACATGTAAGCCTCACGAAACGAGATCACCAACTTGATTAGCACCGGTAGATTATCAAAGTGTTCAGTTTCACTTTGGCTGGTGATTCCATCTCTTTTCGATGTGGGGAAGAAATGAGATTTCATGTTTAGCTCACATGATCTATGTCGGTTAAATCTCTAGAAAGTATTCGGTTCATTATAGCCTTGAATCCCTCTTTTCGGTGTGGAGAATACAGTAACTTGGTTTAACTTTAGCCGGTGAACCCTCCTTTTTGGTGTGGGGTAGACACAGAACTTGGTTGACCTTAACCGGTGAACCACTCCTTTTCGTTAATGCTAAAGAATTATTCAAAAAAAATAAAGAAGAATAAAAGTAGCATGTTCAAAGTGAACAACGGATCAAAGAAGTAGAAACGTAAGTTCAAAGTGAGCTAAGTAAGCAAGAGCTTAAGAATGTCAATAATTAGTGTTTGATAAGAATAAAGTCTTAACAAGATAGTGGTTTTTGATAATATTAGAATATGAATACATGCCTCAAAGATTATTATAGGTTAACAACCAATTAATGGGCATAGCCAATTAATATTAGCTTATAAATATATTTATCCCCATTTAACATGAATAAATAAATATAACTTGTAAGCAATGTAGCCAAAATCATTTCCATAGTCTTGTGAATTACTTACTCGACTCATTGTAGGTATGGGACTACAATGAATCATTGCACTTGTAAGTAAAACATAGGATTAAAGGAGATCATTTATCTACAAAACAACAAGAAGAAAAGACTAAAAATAATCTAAGCCTGAGAATAGGAGCTCTCGACCTCAGAGGATCAAAATAAAAAATTTTGTTTAAGTTTTTCTAAAATTATGTTCATGATTCCAAGGTTAATATAGAAAATAAATTATGTGGCTTAATTTCATGAGAAAATGTCATATTCATAGCATCAATCATAAGTAACAATTTATGAAAGTAAAGTGACTTAATATTCCAGAAACGACATGTTGCTTTAGGAAGAGATTTCTTTGATCATGCGTATTCCTTATGTTTTTATGTGCATACACCCATACTTAGTACAAGTGTGTACTAACCCCGTATATTATTACTATTTTTGTAGGCACTGGTCTGAGAGAAGATTGAAGATTCAACGAAGCAGTTTGGATTAGTGATCTACAGACTTTGGTAGGTCCTCTTGAGTTATAGGATGCTACATTTATTATTCTAGCTTGGTACATTAGACATAGTTAGTGGAGATAGTCCCTAGCATTTCAATTCAAACATTTGTTTCAAGCGTTTGTAATAAGGCCGATTGGAATACTATTATTATTATTATTACGATCATTTATTTAAATTGTTTAATATTTTATAGATGGTTGTTTAGTTTTAGCTATTAGAATATAACACTTATGCATTACTATATGAAGTCTATGTATACTTCGATAAGTATTAAAAAGTTTTAAATTTTTGGCTAATTTAACTGTATGATTGTGATGAAAGCTAAGAAGAGGCTTGTCTGTGAATTTTCAAAGGTTACAAAGCCAGGTATATTTGGATTCCTGAATTCGCGTGTGACAAACTTGGTATCAGAGCATGAGGTTAGATTACATAGGATCTAAGATTCAACACAACCACATTGCATAGTATCTAACTTATGGTTGTGAAGTGCACCACTATCAAGACTTAAAGACTGTGTCATATTAGGAATTTTCCCTTCTTCTACTCTTTATTGTGCTGTCTAGAGCTTTGGCATTTTCTATCATTCTAGTATCTAACTTCCTTCTTGTGTCTATGTGTATAAAATGAACACAAGAAGAAACTGAGGCAGAAGAGTTGACGAAGCAGTTGCTGGAGGCAACCAAGCTCCTGCTCAAGCCCCAGCTGCTGAAGTACAAGTGCCTGTCAACCTAGTTGCGATGACGGATGGAAAAGTGAGGGAGGCACTGCTTCAGATGGCCCAAGCCATCATTCTGCAGGCACATGCTATCACGATCCAATCCACTAGAGAGGGTGCTCCAAGGGAGAACCCGCATGCTAGCACCATGCCTAGTAGGTTGAGGGATTTTACCTGAATGAATCCTCCAGTATATTATGCGTCCAAGACCAATAAGGATCCGCAAGAGTTTGTGGATGAGGTTCATAAGATTATCTACGCTATGGGTGTTAGTGAAGAGGAAAAGACTGAGTTGGCTGCCTACCAACTCAAAGATGTGGCTCAGGTGTGGCACAGGATGTGGGGAGATGGTCGAGCACCAAGAGAAGTCCCCATCACTTGGGACGTTCTCAAGACTGCATTCCTAAATAGGTTCTTTCTCAGAGAACATAGAGACGCTAAAGTTGAGGAATTCATCAACTTACGACAGGGAGGTATGTCAGCCAGGGAAACTCCATGATGTTTGTTAAGCTTTCCAAATATCATTTTCTCTGGTGTCTGGTAGTAGGGATTACATGAGCAGGTTTGTGACTGGTGTATCACAGGATTTAGAAGAGGAGTGTCGGGCAGCCATGTTTCATGATAACATGGACCTTGTTAGGTTGATGGGACATGCACAACAGGTTGAGGAGAGTCGTCAGAGGAAGAGAAGATGAGAGATCAAGAAATATAGGCCCTTGGATCAGTCCGGTTAGAGTAATGGTAAGAATTCATTTGGAGTTTGGGATAGGCCCATGTTCAAGAAGGGGCACAAGCACTCAGGTAACCCTACTCCTTCGAAAAACACTATGCCAAGGAGGTCAATGATAGAAATGCCCACCATGATAGAAAGTCGTGTGATAGGTGTGGTTGGTCGCATAGAGGTGAGTGCATGGTAGGTTTTAATGGATGCTATAGGTGCGGTAAGTATCGGAACGTGATCAGGGACTTCCCACATACGAAGAATCAGCCCGAGGAAGATACTTAGCCTCGACCTAATCCCACTGTTGCAGCCGAACCTCCAAAGAGAAACCGGTCTATGCGTTGAAAGGAAGAGAGGAGCAAGAAGAGTCCGCGGATGTGGTTACTGGTAACTTGCTTATCTTTTCTTTTCCTGTTTTTGCATTAATAGATCAAGGATCTACCTTGTCTTTTGTTACTCCTTTAGTAGCTAGTAAATTTGACTTGTTTCCTATGATTTTGCATGAACCATTTCTAGTTAGTACTCCCATAGGAGACAGTGTTAGGACCGGAAGAGTATATAGAGATTGCGCAATAACTGTTCTTGATCGAGTTACTTATGCGGACCTAATAGAATTAACCATGCTTTATTTTGATAGAATTTTATGTGTGGATTGGCTTCATAAATGTTATACTACTATAGACTCTCAAAACAGGGTAGTAAGGGTTTAGTTTCCAAAAGAGTTAGAACTAGAATAGGAAGGGCATGGTTCAAATCCAATAGGGCAAATAGTTTCCAATCTTAAAGACCATAAGATGTTATCTAAGGGGTACTTATGCCACTTAGTCAGAGTCAATGACTTAGAAGAAGAAGTTCCTTCCATAGACTCTGTCTCTGTAGTAAATGAGTTTCAAGATGTCTTTTCAGAGAATTTACCAGAATTTCTTCCGAACGCAAAATTTACTTTGTAGTGGGGATGATCACTTGCCACCGATTGAGTTCTCTTATAATAATAGCTACCATCCCAGCATTGGGATGGCACCATTTGAAGCACTCTTTGATAGTAGATGTTGGTCTGCCATTGGTTGGTTTGAAGTAGGAGAATCTGCCATCCTTAGTGTCGAGATCATACATGAGGCTTTGGAAATTGTGAGAATGATCAGGGCTAGATTGGCTACTGCTTACAGTCGTAAAAAATCATATGCTGATAACCGAAAGAGGGTTCTTGAATTCGAAGTAGGTTATCAAGTATACCTAAAGATATCACCCATGAAGGGGGTAATGAGTTTTGTAAGAAAGGGAAGTTGAGTCCGAGGTATATAGGTTCTTATGAGAACTTATAGTGAGTAGGAAATGTCGCCTACCAACTCAAGCTACCGAATGACTTGGATTTTGTTCATCCAGTACTTAACGTTTTGTTGCTTAAAAAGTGTCTAGGCGATCCAGCGTCCATTCTAGCTATCGAGGGGTTACGAGTCGATAAGAACCTTTCTTGGGAAGAGGTTCCTATTGAATTTTAGATCGTCCAGTGAAATGGTTAAGGAACAAGGAGGTTGCCACCATAAAGGTGTTATGGAGGAACCACCTTGTTGAGGGAGCCATATGGGAGGCTGAGGCCGATATGAGATCCCGTTACCCTCACTTTTTTAGTTCTAGAGGTTAGATATACTCTTCCTAAGTCCAATTTTAATGAGACTCTAATTTTAATGCATTAGGCGGTTTTTGTGTTCTAAGTCCATAACTGTGTGTTTTATACTTGCACTATATGAGTTAATATAAGTTCATGTTTGCAGTCATGTTGGTGTTTTTGTATAGCATGTGCATGATTTTGTGTTGCATGAGTGTGATGTGCATTAAGTTAGAGTGAGATTGAGAAGGAAGTTGCTCAGTCTCAGAGATGAAACTTCAGTTAAGCTTTGAGTAATGTGCATCATCCAGAGTAAGTAGTGAATCAGATATTCACAAAGAGTAAAGTTTCAAGAATGTTAATGTTTTTTTTTTGAAAATACCCTCATTAGATTCAAATGATGTGTAGTGTCACTCGGGGATGAATGTTCCTAAGGGTGGGATAATGTAACATTCAAAAAAATTACATGTCTTGTGAAGAGCTTAGTAGTATTTTAAGAATACGTAGTGGGATACATAGGCATCCCAATGCCCAGTATTGAGTTTGGGCATATTAGAGTATATTGGCTTAAGCATGTTAGCCAAATTTTATGTGTTAACAAGTATTTAAAATATAATCCAAGCTGTATAAGAATTGTACGTGCAATGAAGACCAAACTCTAATATATAATTATTCTTCACACATATCCTCATTAGGTACTAGGCATCCATGTGTCAAGCCTAAGAACCATAGCACATAATCATTTAAAATGACCATGTAGATTAAGTAGTACTCAATGACACAGTGAGGATACTTGGGACAATAAGTGAACATTCCAAATTAGCCTTCCAAAATAGTTAGTTAAGAAAGTGCACGCAACACATGTGCAAGCACATGTGCAACCGGCCAAGGGGACCTAGTTACCGGTTTGGTTAGAGCGATTGGGGACAGGCGCACGTCTGGGTCAGCCGACGTGGGGCCAAGATCCCTAACCGGTCCTAGACGCTAAACAACTGACCTAACAAACTAAATTACATAGGAAAAACAAAAAATAACTACCTAAGGGACCCGACAACCTAAGACCTAGTCGGGTGACACCAAACCCTGTTACTAACTAAGAGAAAACCTAGTACCTAACCTAGGATGGTCCAAAGGGTTGGTTATGGTCCTAACAATTTAGGAGTACTTTATTAATTACCATATGTTACCTATTAATTGAATTTTAAATTTAATTAATTAAATTAAATTGATAAAACAGACACCACTAAGAAAATTCCAAATTTCAGTTAACTCAAGGTTCTCCTATTTTTGTCAACTTAGGAGGGTCGTTTTGGTAATTAGCTAATTTTTCTAATTTAATTAAGTTATATAGTCTAAGTTGAATTAGTTAAAATTAAGTTCTTAAATAATTATTCCCACATCATTCATCATAAGATGCTACAACTAAAAACAAATGAAGAACGTAAGAGAACCCGAGACGATAGCATGCATTCTTCAAGGTTTTCATCCAATGTGCAAGGTAATCTTCGTAGATTTAAATATCAAGTAGGTTATGGGTTTTCTTTACTGTAATTCTATCTCCAAGAGTCTTTTCAAATGTTTTGACTTCAAGAATATCAAAACTAGGGTTGTTCCCAACAAATCGCATTTTCATTTCCCTAGCTCTCCCGATTTCCGATTCTTGTAGTTTGTATGATGTAGATCTCGATGCATGTGATTGTATGTGGTTCTAAATGATCATTATGTGTATGTTTTAGTGATTTATATGTCGAATGAAAACCTACATGTTAGATCCGCATACATAGGGTGTAAATTTACATGAATGTTAAATGTTGTAATGCCTACTTGTGTTCGAGAAGATGAAATTGTTATAAGTTGTCCATTGAATTGTTTCAGAGGATAATCAAAGGTTAAAAGGTTTGCTTGTTTAACATGATAAATTACTATAATGTATTTATAAAGTAATTGTCATGGCTAGTGATATTATTATGACAATTATCTATTGAAAATGTGATTTATGCCAATAAATTGGCTAGCAAAACTATGTCCAATCATATTTCTTTCAAATCACGTAAAATCATACCAATCTCTACATCAATGAACCCATAACATAGGGTATGCCAATCAATGGGACAAGTTCAAACATACTCTATCCACACGAACTTGTGAACGTAATAACATTGCATAAGTAGTTATAACTTTCATAAAGAATTGTACAAAACTACCAATAAACATTGAACAAGTTAAGGTGAGCAATGAAATATCCAAAAGCTTAAGTTATGTAAATTGACCTAATATAGAGTGTTAGAAGAAGTGAGACAAGTCTCAATTACTCTTAATCGATTATGTCAAAAATACTCACATAAGAGGGTGTTAGAATACGTGAAACAAGTCTCACTCACACCATGATGATAACGCAAGACTTAAGTTCATATTCATTAAGTAAAGAAAGGGATGACCAGTCATCCATAGAGTTAAGTATAACTCATAAATATAAGCAAGCTTGCATAATATTTGAGTCAACTCTAAAAGATAATAAAGTAAATTAGATCTGAGCTTAGCATAGATAGACTAGCAATGAGCTTGTGCTAGCCCTTGTAAGCCTCATGAGATGGGATCACCACCCAGGTGGACCAGGGTCTCCGTATCTCTCCTATTCTTTGAACTATGTTTGCCAGCATAGGGGAACTAGCTAGTGGATGCCTCGACCTAAGAATGCTAGGCAATTCAGTTTCACTTTGGCCGGTGATTCCACCTCTTTTTGATGTGGGGAAGACATAATTTCATATTTAGGTCACATGATCTATGTCGGTTAAAGATCAGGAAAGTATTTGGTTCACTATAGACGTGAACCCATCTGTTTGGTGTGGGGAAGACACTGACTTGGTTTCACTTTAGCCGGTGAACCCCTCTTTTCGGTGTGGGGTAGACACAAAACCTTTTTGACCTTAACTGGTGAACCACCCGTTTTCGGTGTGGGTGAGACACTGAATTTAATGTTAGCTCGCATGATCTACTTCCGTTAATGCTAAATAATTCTTTAAAGAAAGTAAGGAAGAATAAAGTAGAATGTTCAAAGTGAATAACAGATCAAAGAAGTAGAAACATAAGTTCAAAGAGAGCTAAGTAAGCAAGAGCTTAAGAATGTCAATCATTAGTGTTTGATAAGAATAAAGTCTTAACAATTAGTGGTTTATGCTAATATTGGAGTACGAATACATGCCTCAATGATTATTATAGGTTAACGACAAATTAATCGGCATAGCCAATAAATATTGGCTTATAAATATATTCATCCCAAATTAACAAGAATAAAGAAATCTGACATGTAAAGATTTGACAAAGTAGTTTTGATTAACGATCTCCAGACTTTGGTAGGTCCTCTTGACTTTGAGGATGCTACATTTATTATTATAGCTTAGTACATTAGACATAGTTAGTGGATATAGCCCCTAGCGTATGAATTCAAACATTTGTTTCAAGCGTTTGTAATAAGACCCATTAGCAAACTATTATTATTATTATTACGATCATTTATATCAATTATTTAATCTTTAATAGATGGTTGTTTAGTTTGAGCTATTAGAATATCACTTTCATGCAGTACTATATGAATTCTATGTATACTTCGATAGGTAATAAAAATTTTTAACTTTTCCGCAAATTTAACTGTATGATTGTGATGAAAGCTATGAAGAGGCTTGTCTGCGACCTCTGAGAGGTTAACGCCACCGGTTATATTTGGATTCCAGAATCCGAGTGTGACAGTACATTGATCACTGATGATCAAATATTGATGAATTGGTAAGAGTGGCTCTTTCCTTCTACTTTTATAGAGTTGGTAGTTGATGAAGCCTCGTATGGCATTCTGTTGTGTGCTTCACTTATTGGTGGAGGTGTTTACTTTATTATATATATATATATGTGTGTGTGTGTGTGTGTGTGTGTGTATGTGTGTGTGTGATGTGATCATGGCCATGAAGGCAATTATATTACAAATGTGTGTTGGTGATGATCATCCAATATGAAGCCTCATGCCTAGTTTCCTATTGTAGTTGTGATCTAGGTTGCATGGTTATTGTGTATGCATGTGTATAACTATGTTAGGTATAGGGTTAGGTGCTGAAATTTATAAGTTCTGGCGGTTGATGTTCCCTTACATATGTACCCCTATGTGAATGTTTGAATAGCTAAGGTTAGGATTCTTAAGTCTAATATGAAGTTAGCTTGTCTCCTATGCTAAATGGTGTTGTGTGGTCTATTCTTGAAGGTGCATTATGGTACCAAGAGGGTGGCTGCCTCAATGTGTTGTTGATAGCCATTAGGTAATCATGTTGACTAATGTACACACACACTCACACATTATGAATGCTTATAATGTAGTAAAGGTTCATGGTGTCTAAATGAAAGGGAAATTCTCATATGCCCTAATGTCTACTGCTATGCATGTAAGGTATTTGTATATGAAGCATGTTATGTATTACATTAACTAGGATGACTTTATAGGTGTACAAGTATGGGCAAGGGTATGGGACCTTGTCTATGCATTGCACATGTGTGCCTTGATAGGATAGTTCCTACGTTTGGTTTCCTATGTACATGAATATGATTGCATGAGTTATTAAAATGTGTGGTCTAAAGGTGTTATGTGAAAGGGTTACTCACATGTTCTTATTTATTTAGTCAATAGAGGGGCACTTGAAGGTGTTCTTAAGGGTACACTAAACTAGATGGTGCTTGACATGTGCTATGTCCATGTGAAGCGGTTTCTCACATGATTTAGGTAAATGAATTCTCATATATAACCTATGAGATAAGCATATGACTAGTCAATCTCCTAAGCCTATGTTATATAAAGTTATCTGTAATAAAGACTTTTCAATAAAGGGAACTTAGCTTAGCACCCAGTGAACTTGAAGATGAGAGGTGTCCCTTCCCACTGTAGTAAGGTAGGTCACCAAAGTCCTCACGAGGTTCTTAGCCTCATATCCAATGGCTTAGAGTGATATTTACATAAGTGAATAACTTTAATGCCTCAATAGGCCTAAAGAGCGTTTCCACATGTACCTCCAAGTTCCATAAACTATGCTTTCCATATACGATCTACCAAGTGAATTCACTTAGTATACTCGCATGTGTAATGTTGTACTTTGTCTAGGTATGAACACCTTCCATTGGTGTAAGGCTCTACAACACCGAATTCCATGTTTAGCACCCATGGTCGTAGTGTCAATTAAGGCTATAGTTTCCCTAAGTAAAATGGACAATGGAAATAAATGACTAGGACCCTAACTAGGATGACCCAAGGGCGGTTACTTAGAATAGGTGAGAGTAAAGAACTTACCTATACATTGCACAAGTATCTCCTTATGAAGTTTGAGGAAGGTGTTCTAAGGTGTATAATTATGGTTATGTCTTTATGCATGGCATGGTAGTATTTTTCTACTTGTATGAGAATGTGCATGGTATGAGTCCTAATGGGTCTATATGATGAGGTCTCTTCTTATATGCATAATGTTGGTATTAATAACTATATTATGAAGGTCTTTCTTTGCATGAATGAAGTTATCTATGCTTGACATGTTAATGTATGGAGTAACTGTTAAGGCTTGTGGTCTCATGATAGGTTTACTAAGTATGTGTGAGGTAATGGGGCCTTTCATGTACGTTGCACTAGTAGACTTATATTAGGGTCATGTGTAAGGTACTATGTTAAGTCTAATGTGAAGTATGTGCCTTGTTATATGAGATTGTCCTATGGTTGTATGGGTTGAGTATGACGGTTTTATGTATGGTTTCCTTCTGGTCTTAAGGTAAAGCTTTAGTTTGGATAGTGTTATGGGACATTATATATGCATTGCACCAAGTGTCACTAGAGGATTACTTTGGAAAGGCAAGGAGTTAGGATAAAGGAGTTCACAATAAAGTGAATAACTATGAGCTTACTGTAAAATGTTTCAAAATGTGACTTAAATTTTATGTGCTATTATGACTATGATATATGCCAAAATGATGTATGTAAGTTGTATGATGCTTAATACATCATGTTTTATGATAATTTCATAAAAAAGCATAATGCATGATTTTAAGAAAATTGTCCCTTTTAAATGCATGTTTTTGCATAGTTTCCATACTTAGTGCATTCTTGTACTAACTCCATTCTTCTATACCTTTTTACACAAAGTGTAGGTTATGGATTCTTTAATGATGTATTTAATGGTGAGGAACTTGATATGTGATTCGCAAGTTTCAAGAAAACGAATCCTTAAGTCCAAGGATTTCCTAAGGTCTAGCTTACTGTAAAGTCTAGTAACATTTTACTTATGAATTATGTTGTATGGGCCGTGCCCCTAATGTACTCTAATGACGTTGAGTCTAGGATGGAAAAAATATACTAGAGTTTTAAACTTACATTATGGTATTTTGTATATGTTGGAAGTGATGTTCTAGCATATGATGTGCTATGAAGGTTTTACATTTTCAGCTTAATTTACCTATGACAGTGCGATGAATGATAACTATGAGCTTGTATAAGACGTCCGAGAGGTCAAATACGCCATGTTACTTATAGGGTGTGCTCACGGATGTGACACATAATAAATGTTAATATAATAATAATAACCAAAAGGAATCGTAATAAAGCAATTAACAAGGTCAATTTCGTATTGGAAGAAAACCCACTTGAATTTCATCTATTTTTGAAATCAACTTGGACGAATTCTTTGGGTAAAGAGATCACAAAGGCGAAAGGAATATCATACCTTACTAATTGATGAAGTTTGATGGAGAAAAATTGATATTTTAGAGCCCTAGGACCCTCCTTTGCTTGGTCTTCTATGGGGTTTCTTTGGGAGAGAAAAAGAAGAGAGAAGCAAGAGCTATTCAATTTTGGAATTATGAGAGTTAGGTTTAGTTTAATTAGCCTAGGTCTTTATATAGAGGTCCTTAATTAACATAATTGAACCTCCCCTAACCCTTAATTAACTAACTAACCACATAACTAATTAAATGAATTAATTAAAACGTGGCAGTCAACATAGGGACCTGACCTACGAGACTCTAACTGACTGGCCGTAGGTCAGTCGACACCCTTGTGCCCCTCTGTCCTGCACAGCTTTCGTTGGCGACAGATACTGCACAAAACAACCCTCTAAAAAATTGACGAAGGAACCATCGACGTTGACTATCGATGCCCCATCGATTGGGCTATTCCTCGTTGGTTGGTAATCATCGATGGCACTGTCTTTTCACATCTTTTTGCAATACATGAGGGGTCCTCTTCAGGGACCCTTTGGTTGGTCCTTGGGGAGTCGTACCCAGACGTTTCGACTATAAACTAAATCTTAAACGTGTTAGACACCTTATCACCAAATTTCATTATTTTACGACTCCTAAAACTTAGTCAAATAGGATAAAGCACCCTAGCACCTATTGAACTAGTTTTCGGACGTCATGGACGTTCCTTGATGTTTTGATTCTAGGACTTCCTAAAAAACTTATATACATTTTAATTGACATCAAAACAGTGTTACAACTCTTAGAATCTCATGTTATGCTCTAGAATAGGCTTTAGACTTTCAGAGTATTACATTATACCCCCTTAGGAACATTCGTCCCCGAATTACACTAAATTTCTTTAAAAGGGATGAATAGAGTTTCAACTTAATCATGACATTCACATATAGCATTTAAAAACTTCAATCACTACATATAAGAGGTCAAAAACACAATATGAGGAATTTTCTTCTCACAACATGAGCTTAACATATCATTGAGGAATCAATTTTTTTGACAACTCAACCAATCAATGTTGCTCAATATCATTTCATAAAGACTTAACATACCAAAATGCACAAAATAAACTCAAAACAAGTAAAAAAACATTTTTCATTATTAGGCATGAAATTCACTATAACTCACTGTACCATGCACATTTTTTCACAACTTAACCAAAAATCAAGGCAATTTCAAATAAAGTCATTATTTTTACTACAAATAGTAACAACTAACTTTATTCAAAAATGGATGAGGATAACAGGACTTCATGTCGGCCTCGACCTCCCATGTTGCACCCTCAACTAGGTAATTCTTCATAACACCTTTATGGGAGCCACCTCTTTGTTCCTTAAACTCATTACTTGTGAATCAAGGATTTCAACCAGAACCTCCTCATAGGAAAGGTTCTCCTGACCACCTAGTTTTTCAATAGGAAGAATAGACTCGGGATCACCGATACACTTCTTAAGCATGGAAACATGGAAAACGGAATGAACCGAAGCCAATTCACTAGGTAAATTCAACTCATATGCAACCTTACCAATCTTTTGCAAAATTCCATAGGGACCCACATAACGAGGAATCAACTTCCCTTTCATGCCAAATCTCACCACCCCTATCACAGGCAAAATTTTTAGATACACCTTTATCACCTTCTTCAAACTCTAAATCTCTTCTCCTATGAGTGGCATAAGAATTTTGCCAACTATAGGCTGTTTGCAACCGTTTCCTTATGATATGAACTTTCTCTAAGGTATTATAGAAAAAATCGGGACTAAGAAGCGCAGACTCGCCAACCTCAAACCATCCAATAGCATACCTACACCTCCTACCATACAAATCTTCATAAGGAGCCATAGATATGAATGAACGAAAACTATTATTATAAGAGAACTCCACCAAAGACAAATGATCATCCCAATTTCCATTAAAATAAATGATACAAGTTCTAAGAATATCTTTAAGTGTTTGAATAGTACACTCCGCTAGACAATGCGTTTGAGGATGCAAAGCGGTGCTTAACTTCACTTGAGTACCCAAACCACTTTGAAATGACCTCCAAAACCTATATTTAAACTGAGAACCTCTATTTGATATGATAGACAAAGGAACACCATTAAGAGGCACTATCTTGTAAATATAGATTCTTCCATAATCTTTCGCCGAATATGAAAACTTAACGGGAATAAAGTGAGCAGATTTGGTAATTCTATCCACTACCACCCTCATAGAGTCATATCACTTTCGAGTCCGAGAAAACCCAACTACGAAATCCATGTTAACATCTTCCCACTTCCAAGTTGGAATTTGGATTTCTTCTAGTAAACCACTCGGATTTTGGTGCTCGAGTTTTACTATTTTGCAATTGGGACACTTTGCAACAAACTCTACAATGTCCTTTTTTAGGCCATCCCACCAAACACCTCTCTAAGGTCATGGTACATCTTTGTACAATCATGTTGAATAGAGTAACGAGCTCCATGAGCCTCCTCAAGAATCCTATTCCTTAAATCATCCACATTGGGCACACACAATCTTCCTTTGTACCTAAGAACACCATCGCCCCTTTGGGGGAAGACTGATTCATCTTCCCAAGGACAGATTCTTTGAACTCCATCAATAATGGATCAAGGTGTTCCTTCATTAGGTTTATCTTGGCTTCTTATACATGGGACACACTTCCCATGGAAAATCTACTTAGAGCGTCCGCTACCATATTAGCCTTGCTGGGGTGATAGAGAACACTCATTTCATAGTCTTTCAACAACAATAATCATCTCCTTTGCCGGAGATTCAACTCATTTTTAGTGAATACATATTGAAGACTTTTATGATCCGTATACACATCAACATGACCCTATAGAGATAATGCCTCCATATATTCAAGGCAAATACTACGACCGCCAACTCAAGGTCATGAGTCGGATAATTATTATCTTGAACTTTGAGTTGCTTAGAATCATAGGCTATAAATTTTCCATGTTGCATAAGAACACACCGTAACCCGACCGGGATGCATCAAAATATACCACAAAACCCTTAGTATCCTTCGATAGGTTCAATACCCGAGCGGAACTAAGCATATTCTTCAAAATTTGGAAGCTCTTTTCACATGATTCCGGCCACTCAAATTTCACATTCTTTTGGGTCATGGTTGTCAAGGGAGAAGCAAGAGACGCAAACCTGTCGACAGACCTTCTATAATAACGGGCTAGGTCTAAGAAACTCCTCATATCCGTAGGAGCCAAAGGTCTAGAAAATTTTTCACTGCTTTGGTCTTCTTTGGATCAACCTCTACAACCTCACTAGAGATAATATGACCAAGAAACGCTACCGATCTGAACCAAAACTCACATTTGTTATACTTGGAAAACGATTAATGTTCCTTAAGAACTTGTAAAACCACTTTCAAATATTCCATCTGGTCACCCTCATTTTTCGAATATACCAAGATGTCATCAATGAAGACAATGACAAATGAATCTAGGTAACTTCGAAACACCCTATTCATTAGGTCTATCAACACCACCGCATCGTTAGTGAGACCAAAGGACATTACAATGAACTCATAGTGCACATATCTTGTTCGAAATTCTATCTTCACCTCTCGACCTAAGTTGGTGATAAACCGATCTCAAGTCAATCTTGGAAAAGTAACTCGCACCTTGGAGTTGATAAAATAAATAAGAAATCTGAGGAAGAGGATACTTGTTCTTGATTGTGACTTTGTTGAGTTGACGCTAATCGATACACATTCTAACGGACCCATCCTTCTTTTACATGAACTAAACAGAGCACCCCATGGAGAAACTAGGTCGAAAAAATCCCTCATCTAGTAAATCATTGAGTTGAGCCTTCAACTCTTCAATTTGCCCATATCAATCCGATAAGGAGGAATTGAAATGAGAGTTGTATTCGGTAGAAAGTCAATACCAAAATAAATTTCTTTTTCGGGAGGATATTACGAAGATCATTAGGAAATACCTCCGGAAATTCCCTCACTATGGGAACAGACTCAATGGGAGGAATTTCGGAGTCTAAATATTTGACTCTTACAATATGGTATAAACACCACTTAGAGATAATCATACAAACTTTCAAAAAAGAAATGATACAACCTCTAGGAATAGAATTTCCCCTTTTTCACTCTAAAATAGGCTCATTTGGAAAGTTAAACTTCACCACCCTTGTCCTAAAATATATGAAAGTAAAGCAAGCATGCAACTAATCCATACCAAAAATCACATCAAAATCAAACATATTAAGTTCTACTAGTTAAACCACAATATAGAACAATTTCTATGCACTCTTTTTTCAACAACGGAATCACCCACCAGGGTAGACATTGAGAAAGGTTCACTCAAGATATTAGGCAAAATGTCAAACTTTTTAGCTACTAGAGGTGTAACAAATTACAAGGTAGCGCCGGGATCAATTAAAACATCTACATCAATAAAAGGACTTTCAACAAACCTGTCACCACATCGGTAGAATTCTCTTACTCACTCCTACAGCGAAGAGCATAAAAGCGATTCTTCGTCGGAGCATAAACATTAGAACCACTTGCTTGAGCTTGAACACTTCCTTGTCTTGAACCTTCAAATTTGAGCCGTTCCTCACCTTGTAGCCACTCTTCGCACTACCAAAGCAATTGCCTTTCCCAATGAGGGAATCAAAATAATGCTTCTTTCCAGAATTTCCACAAGTTGGTTCTTGGTTGGTGAACTAGTACCCCCTTCCCTTTTAAGACTTAAGGTTAGAAACCCTATCATCATAATCCTTAGGGAACATGGAAGGATCTTGATTAGAGAACCTCTTCTTGAACCTAGTCTTGTCTTGGATATCAAGCCTACCCTTTGAAGAACCACAATTATAAGACCTTTCCCTATTGGCATCCCTACACCTTCTCATAACCCTTGTCTCCTCCACTTGTTGAGCATGAACCATGAGATGAGAAATGTTCATATTATCATGTCGCTTAGTCAAACGACATTCTTTTTTCAAGTCATGTGACACCCCCATCACAAAGCGGATCATTTCTACCCTAGGGTTAGAAACCAAAGAGGAGCATACTTTGACAATTTAGTAAATTTTAAAGAGTATTCAAGTACACTCATACCTCCTTGACGAAGGTTGAAGAATTCTTCCACTTTGGCTTCCCTCTTCTTCCGAGGAAAGAACCTATTAAGAAAAGCCTTCTTGAAGATCTCTCATATCACCAGTCCACCCCTTAAATGCCTATTGTCTCTCCATAAAACATACCAAGTTTGGGCCACACCTTTGAGTTTGTAGGTGGCTAACTCGAATTTCTCACTAGTATTCAACCCCATAGCATAAAGTGTGGTGTGCTTCACAATTGTGAGTAAGAATCTACATAGACATGGTTGAGTGAGACATCGACTCTAAAGTATTCAACCTCATAATCTGATACTAAGTTTCTCATATCTTCAAAGCACCCCCTAGACATAACCAGCGTCGTCGTCCTCGAATAGGACTAATACTGGCTCTTAGTTTACATTATTACATTCATAGGTTAAAAATGCTGAAAATTTAAAAATTTTCCTCTATCTATAATGAGGTTTACATAGACCTCTCGCATACATATAATTATTCATATTGAGTATATATAGACCCTTCATATAAAAAGATTACACAGTCTTCTACTTTTATGTAACATATATATATAAGATATAACATAGTCTTAAAACTGATGTCTCATCTCATAACCATCTAAACAAGAGTATAATAATTGGGCATAGACCATATAATAATTGGGCATAGACCATACATCAATACAATAAAGCCACATATATGCTATACAATCTTTAGTACTCAAGTGAAAGGAAATGAACAAAGTGTCCTTAAGACTAATCAACATCCAATGCTAGAAAGTGGCATTTCTCCTCAAAGTGGTGAGGACCTACCCAAGTTGGAGAATGAGAATTCCAAGTCTTCCTTCAAAAGTCGTCACAAGTCCTTCAACGACTGGAACCTAAAATATTGGGGAAAAAGGGAGAAATGGGGGTTAGCACATCACTTGTACTTAGTATAAGACTATATGCACAAACAACATAATGCTAAAAAGGGACATTTCATTAAAGAATGCGATTTTACTTTAAAAATCCTTATGCACATTCGAGAACCAATACCAATCAATAGTACATATTTCATTAAGTCAAGAACATGTATCACACGAGACCAACCATACTATGTCTAGATTAATCACATGCATATCAACATAATTGAGCACATAATAAAGAAAACTCTATCATCAAGTTATAACATCAACAACCATGTATTAGAGTTCATAACATCTTAACAAAAGCAACACCATTACTCATGAACCCTCGTTAAGTCAGCTAGTGCAATGACTAAGCAAAGCCCCATAACTCACTCAATCAAGTAAACCCAACAAGAACCATACACAATTTTAAAATTCAAATGTAATATCATTAAGAGTACATAACATCATACTTTAGCAATAGAGACCAAACCCATGCTCATAAGTGAAACGAACATTACATAGTGTCATTAACATGTAAGATCATATGCATATACTTTACATTTATAAGCATATATATAAATAAGAACATACCTAAAAGACATCCCTCAAGGCACTAGTGCAATGTTTACGTAGATTCCCATACCCCTACCTAGACTAAGTTAAACCCCTTAGGTCATCCTATTTAGAGTTCACTTCGTTACTTCGTTTTACAAAATAGACCATATGAGTTAATGTGGAATCCGATGTCATGAAACCCTACAACAAAAGAAGGAAGACTACTTTCCAAGTTAGTACCGAAACAAGAACATAGCAACTATGTGGATCCACTAGCTAGTATTCCTATGGGGGTAACATAGTTCAAGAACTAGGAGATGTAGTTAGGACCCTCTTTATGATACATCCATTATAGTCTCCAATCTCATGAATATGTTAGTGATACTACCTTCCCTATGTGGGAAGGGACACTCCTCACTCTAGTACACTCGTTGCTAAGCTAGATTCCTTTTTCAAATGTCTTTAAGCCTATATTACTGATCATAGCTTAATTTAGGTCATAGGGTCTATCCCTTATATAATCATCATCATATCTCAATAAGAATTGCATGAGTATTTTCCTTTCATTACAATTCATACAAGTGAGGTTAGCACATTTACATAATCACATCATGATAAGGCACATTGGTAAGTTATCACCATCTTTATAACATTTACATCTTAGCCAACAACTCACAAACCATAGTTCAAGACATTACAATTCAACATCATAAAAACTATGATCAATCTTAATAATAAGGTATACTTCAATAGAACTTTATCACTAAACACAAGTAATCATAATTGAAAACAAAATTGAGATCACAAGACTTACCCCCAATCTCCTTCACAAGCCATCATCAAGGTCTTACCATCAACTTAAGACTGGTCAACGGACCGGAACGGGGTCACCGGACCGGAATGAACCGGTACCGGACCGGACCGGAATCCGGTGACCGGAATGTTGACCGGTACCGGGATGAACCGGATCGGAATTACCGGGATGGTTCATCGGTGCCGTCCCGTTCCACTATATACCGGGATGGAACCGAAATGAACCGGAACGGACCGGGATGGAATGGGACGGGATTAACGGGACGAATAGGAGTATCTGAATTAATATTTATAGGACCGGGACGGGAAAAACTAGTTTCATTCACATGAGTAAATTCATCTGTATTTATTCTAACAAGAGGAATTTTAGATTTAGAAGAACTAGCACCTTTATTAGTTTTTTTAACTAAATTTTTACTGATTCTACTAGACCTTTTTTACTTCCACTTTTTCTAGAAGACTCCATGATATAAAATTATAAATTATAAAATACGAAACTTAACAAGAACAATAATATAACAAGAACAACTTACAAGTTAAATAATAAATACAAAAAATAAATATAAGATTAGAGAGTGGAACGAAGTTACCAAACGTTTGTGTAAGAACAAACGATTATAATGAAAATTAAAATATTGATGTCGAAACTTGAAATTTGAAGAAGATTCCTCCTCCGAAATACACCAAATGACCAAATGATATAAAGAATTTAGAACTGAATTGAATATTGAAAATTTGAAATTTTAGAATTTATAATCTGTAATTGCTAAATCTTATAAGTTATAAATATGAACGTAATTTTGAAATATATATTCTCTCAAATACTCAGACTTATATTTGTAAGTTGTAATTTGTATATAAAATTTTTACACACAACTCTAATTTATAAAATAAAAAAACTAGCCGTTTTAAATTTTTCCGTTTAAAGCCGTTGGTCCGGGTCTCGGGAAAAGGGTAGGGGCTGGCTGCAGGCTGCAGCTGCAGTGCACTGCAGCTTTATGCAGAGTGCAGACTGCAGACTGCAGGGGCGGGCAGGGCGGGGCAGGGGCGGGCAGGGGCG
>NC_028645.1:40344285-40362691 GCF_001406875.1 Solanum pennellii | reverse complement strand
GGGGCGGGGGGGCTGGCTGCAGGCTGGAGCTGCAGTGCACTGCAGCTTTATGCAGAGTGCAGACTGTAGACTGCAGGGGCGGGCAGGGGCGGTTAATTTTAAATTTGAATTATAAAATATAATTTATAAAAAATATAAATATAAATTTTATAAAATATAAAATATAAAAAAAATAATATATATTAAATAAACCGGACTGGAACCGGACCGGAACCGGACCGAAACCGGAATGAACCGGTACCGGTACACCGGTACGAAATTACGGTTCCGTCCCGTTCCGTGTACCGGTTTAGACTATCCCGGCCCGTCCCGTAGGCAACCGAAACGGGACGAACAGGAACAGTACCGGTACGTCCCGTTCCGTTGCCCAGGGGAAAAGGCCATCTTTCCACAACTAGGTGAATACATCAAGAAGTATTATAATTGAGGCATAATACATCTTAATCTAATAATAATAACAAAGAGGAATCATAACAAAGCAATTCAAAATATAAATTTCGTAATGAAAGAAAACCCACTTGAATTTCGTATTTTTTTAAAATCAGCTTGGAGGAACCCTTTGGGGAAAGATATCCCAAAGGTTAAAGGAACCCCATACTTTCTAATTGATGAATTTTGATGGACAAAACTTGATCTTTTGCAGCCCTAGAATGTAACACTCAAAAGTCTAAGACGTGTCTAGAGCCTAACATGAATGTTTAAGGATTTTGTCAATGTTTTAATGTCAAAAATAGTGTATATAAGTCATATAGGAAGTTTGGAACTCACAAGATCAAATAACGTCCATGACGACTGAAACTAGTTCAAGAGGTGCTAGTGAGCCTTAACCTATTTGACTAAGTATTAGGAGTCGAAAAATGATGAAATTTTGTGTAAAGGTGTAAGATCCTGAAAATTACTTAGGTGAAATAGAGACTAACATGGTTTTCATGATGGTATAAGGTCCTAAAATGGTCTATAATGTGGTATTGAGGCACTGTATAAGATTTTAGGTGCATTGGAAGTCAAACGTCTAGGGATGACAAAGACGTTCGAACAACTAAGACACCTATATGCCTCATATGTGTTTATGTGTGATTCCTGAGATTATGAGGTCCATAAATGAGTTATTATTGTGTATATAGGCAGTGTGTCAACTTTTGAAAAGTTTGAAGATCAAACGTCCAAGAACGTCCATGACATTCGAAAGGTTTACCTTGAAACGACATTGTGTGTCGAAGCATGGTCTTTTTGGATGAAATTAATGTGAGAGGTACTAAACTCCTATAAAAGCATTTTTTGGTTGGAAACGTCCAGAAAAACATCCCCAAGGAACATCCAAGGGTCCTTGAGGAAGCACTCATGTTTGTGGCCAAAATTGCCTAAGGCAGTCCCACCTACGGATGGAAAACGATGGCCAGTAGCCTGGTCGACGCCCCGTACGTAGTGGTGTCAATGGGTAATTAGCCAAGGGATATCAAGATCCCAAAATAATGTCTCTGAACCAAATGAAGAGAGGACAAGATGATCCATTGGTGGACAAACGGTCCGTCGACTGCCAGTCGTCGATTGTACTGGTTTCGTGCGCAACTTCATTGAACTGTTAGAGGTGAAGTTGTAAATTCACTCCACCTCCAAATTATAGAAATAGAGGTTAATTAAGGGTCTTTTGGGCATTTTAAACATGCTTATAAGTCTTTAATACTTAAGAGAATTCATTTTTAAAAATCAAAACCCAAAATATAGTAGAAATTCCCTAGAACTCCATTGAACCCAAAACTCAAGGAAGAGCTTGGATTGGAGATTTGAGTGGTGATTCTTAATCAAATTTTATTATTAAATTGAGAATCTTTTTTTTTTTTGACCCTTGAAACTCTATTCATCAAGGAGCCCTAATTCAAAGAAGTTTTCTAAAGTTTTCAACGATGAACTTGTCCAATTTTATGATCTATAAATGGCTTCTTGAATTAAAGGTTTTAAATCATTATTTATTGATTATATTGTTGTTATTTATATTATTTTAACTCAATTAATCTATGAAACCATGTAATTTATGAACTCTAGTGTTTGACTACTTTATGGGTTACTTAATATTGACTTAATGCTTATGAATCATAGTGTAGTTTTGTATGGGCTATTGAATGATGTAAGAATTGTATTCAATTGATGTATATGTTGTATTATATTGATAAATATATATTTAATTGACCTTGTTTCATTGAGTATTATTATTTATGCATTGAATTGATGTTCATGGCCATGGGTAAGGGCCTTATAGTATTGAATTGGATGGTTTTGACATGGATTGAAGTGGAGAGAATGGATTGGTGGTACGCTGCACTAATTATCTTTAGTTTAAGTATTTTAGCTGTTGAATTATGTTGTGATTGGTAAGGTCCACTTATGGTGGTGATTTTATGTGAATGATGCGGCCTTGTCGGCGTTACTTTATGTATTATGATGATCATGACCTTTTCAGTACTACTTGAAGTAATATGATAATTTGTGTAGTTGATTATGTGAAGTGTGATCATATCTACCTATATGTGATGTAATGTGAAAGTATGTCGTTTCTTTTATTGAAGTTGTTAGGTGATCATGTTAGACTATGACTATGTGTTCATGTGTGTAGTCTTAGAGTTGATGAATGGTTGTTCCTACTTGACTATATTAGTCTATTTTCACATCCGGGGAGCACCCCCTAGAATTAACATGGCGTCCNATATATATATATATATATAATATAAGTCATAATACGTATTAAGACCTTAAGTATCTTTTCCATCATAGACTCAACATCATAAGAGTTCTTTAGTACACGACCCTTACAACATAATACATAAGTATAATACAAAAGAACTATTCAATGAACTAAACATTAGGATATCCTTGGACTTAAGGATTCCTTTCCTTGAGCTTGGGAATCACAAATCAAGCTCCTCAATTATATAGACATCCTTTGATCATCCATAACCTACACTTTGTGTAAGAAGTATAGAAGAACGGAGTTAGTACAAGAATGCACTAAGTAGGGCAACCATGCAAAAACATGCATTTAAAATTGAAATTTTCTTGAAATCATACTTCATGCCTTTTTGAGTAAATCTTCATAAAACCTCTATACAATAGCATTTATATCATTCACATACTTCATATAGAGATATTGGCCGAAGATCATATAAGATCACACATATAAATTATCCCATATTTGAGGTCACTTTACAGTGAGCTCTTTTTACATTACAGTGAGCTATCTTTTCTTTACCATATTAACCTCCCAAGTAACCCTCTAGTGATACTTGGTTAAATGCATCACCTTAGGGCCACAAAGAAAACATACATCCAACCTACATAAGCCAACACCTATCATCATAGAAGCATATTACATCATAGACATATTTAAGTCAAGACTCTATTGCATTAGAGTGAACTCTTAGTCATTTTGCACATATAATTATTTTATGTCACATAAATAATTATAAAACCTTGTTCATGACACCAATATAAGTCTACTAGTGAAATATAAACGTAAAGCCCCATAACCTCACACATACTTACTAAACCCATCATGAGACACCAAACATTAAGATTCAATTCATACATCAACATATTAAGTGAAAACTTCATTCATGTCAATACAAGACGTTATATAATCATTAAGACCAACATAGTGCATGTAAGGATAAGACCACATCATATAGACTCATACCATGAACATCTTCATAACTACTAGACAAATACTACCATGCCATGCATAAAGACAAAACCATAATCATACACCTTAGATCACATTCCTAGAACTCCCTCAAGATCCACTTGTGCAATGTTTAGGTGGGTTTATCACTTCCACCTATCCTAAGCAACCTCCCTTAGGTTATCCTAGTTAGGGTCTTAGTTATTTCTTCCATTGTCCATTTTACTTTGGGGAAACTATAGCTTGAACCGACACTAAGACCATGGGTGCTAAACATGGAAATTGGTGTCATCCCTTCAAACCAAAAGAGGGCATCTTACTTGACAAGGTAAGATATGAGTATCATTCTAGCATATTGGGTGATATCACTTGCTAGATCCAATGTGGCAAGCATAGTTTTTGGAACTTGGGGATGTCATGGAAACATCTGTCTACACCCATTTTGGGTCGTGAGGCTTTCTAGCCCGTGAGGACCCTGAGTGGACCCTTTATCCTTCCCTCCTTAGAAAGGTACCACCCCCTCAACTACAAGTTCACTCGTTGCTAAGCTAAGTTCCCTTTATTTAAAATCCTATATTATCGTTTCTTTATAAAAGAAAACAAGCTCAGGAGATTCATCCCCTCATATGCTTAGCTCATATGTCATAGATGAGAATTCATCAACCTAAATAATGTAAGAAATCATTTCACATGGACATAGCATATGTATTATCACTATCTATTGAAGGATACACTTAAGCACACCTTTCAAGACCCCTCTATTGACTAGGTCATCATTGATGTGTGTGTGTGTACTTGTATGTGAGCAAACCTTTCACATAACACATAAAATGTCACACATGTTCACATATCAATGCATGAGTCTATAGGCGTAACTATATGAGCAACCCATTCATATCAAAATATTAAGATACAATGCACATTCATATTTCACCATATCATATACTTAACATCACAACATGTAAATCATATTCATAACATGCCCATACATTCATTTTCATGTAGAAAGAAACCAAACCTAGGAACTATCCTATCAAGGTACACATGTGTAATGCGTAGACAAGGTCCCATAACCTTTCCCATACTAGTACACCTATCAAGTCATCCTAGTTAATAGAATACATAACAAACTTCACATACATTTAGCTTACATGCATAGTAGTAGATATTTAGTGAATATGAGATCAACCTTCCATTAGACACTATGAACCTTTACTACATTGTAAGCATGCATAATGTGTGAGTGTGTGTTTATTGGTCAACATTATCACATAATGTCATTCAACAACACATTGATGCAGACACCCTCTTAAGACCACATTACACTTTCAAGCGTACACCACACAACATAATTTAGCATAGGAGGCAAGCTAACTTCATATTACACTTTAAGATGCCTAACATTAACTATTCACATATTTTTATAGGGGTACATGGCTTGGGGTCATCAATCCTTAAAAATTTATTAATGGCAGAACCTACACATGATCTTCACACAACTATTTACATGCTCATAACAATAAAAACATAACCTAGATTAACAACAAAAGTAGAAGACTAGGCACAAGTTACACATAAGGTTATCATCATAACAACTCATTCATATATTCATCAATTTGCCTTCAAAGCTATGGTTAAAACATATATAATTACAACAACGTACACACCGTCACCATAAGTGGACCATCACACACAATTCCATACAAGGCTTCATCAACTACAATAATATTGGGAAGTAGGAAATAGAATAGTAGAGAAATTCTTACCAATACTTTAGCCTTTGGTTATAATTGAAGATTAATACTCTTTCATCAATAAATCAAATATAGGGAAGTAGCTAAAGTACCATAATCATATATGAAGTCATGTATAAGATACTACAAGGTCATGCTACCACTAGTACAAAACATCACCATTTTTCTAGAGAATAGATAGACAGAGTTGATCAAACAATTTACCTAGTCTTTATCATTAATCAAAATTCATCAATAATGCACGTGTAGTTAAGTAGCTTAAAGAAATCATAACCTAGACGGGATCCTACTGCAATTGCCAATAAATTCAAGATCATTGTAAGCATGCTTCATATTAGGAATTCATGGAAGATAACTTTACATAGGTTAATCCTATTCAAACTAAAATGAATTGATCCACATTGGATCCATTACATATAATTAATAATCACATTACATCATAGGCAGTAGCTAATCATCACTTTAACATAATTGAATCTCACAATAAGCATTCTAGAATCATCAACCTATAGGCTAAAGCATGTAGGTCAATCTTACCAAGATTCCTTTGATTTCATCACCAAGGTTTCATACCCACACTTTATTAATAATATCAAACTAAGACAGAAAATACAATGATCTTTACACAATCGAAATCCTACCACAATCACCATGAAGCCGAACTCACAGTGAATCCATAGAACAAAGGCTAGTTTTTTTTTCAAATCTTTATACATTGATCCAATTGGATAATTAATCAACAATTCAACATAAATATACTTAAATAATAGTATATATAAGCAATTGAACGTAATAGAATCACAATTCAACTAATAACAAGCCATGATCACAATGCCCATGCAAGGGCTAAAACAAGTTTGTGAAGGGACATGGATTCGTAATACAATTGAATTGAAAATCACGTCCAAACCAGTATATAATCATCAATACATTAATATTATGCTTTTGAAATAAATTTAAGAAAGAACCCATAGCTAGATTATAGAAGAAGAGATTTGATCATGAAACTTCTTTGAAAACTTTAAAAAGGACTCTATAGATTAAAGATTAACTATAGATGAAGGATCACACTACCTTTATTAGATGAATAACCCACTAAAATTGGTGAAAAACCCATGGGAATCCAATATACAAGCTGACCTTGAACTTCACCTTCCATGGAGGTTTGTAGAGAGGATATTTTGGGAGAGGGATTTTTTATTTTGTTTTGAGGATGGGTAAAGGCTACTAACGTTTTATGTCATCTATATATACATAAAAATAGGTAAATAAACCGCCTAGGGTAAGTTTGGCACGTGGGGTGAATTTCCCATTCACCCCAATAATAGGCAGCGTGCATGCCAATTCTGCATTGATGGACACTGTTGACCCCTCGTTGGCCCATTGACGGGCCGTTTGTGGCTTTCATCATATGGGTATGAAGATGTCCTCTGGACAAGCCTTCCCCAGGCTAAGTTTCCATCGACATATCCCTATCGACGGGGAGTTGGTTGACTAACAGGGCATTGTTTGACTCACGATTGACACTGCCAAGGCAGTGTCTCGACAGACCTTGGGTCCTTCTTGTGGGCCCTTTTGCGTGTCCCATGGGAAGTTGTACTCGGGTGTTCCCAACGTAAATATGAACATTAAAAAGTCAAGGACCTCCCACATCCGTTTTACCCAAAACAAATACATGCAACACTTCCAAACATACTAGGCCCCATCAAGACACACACATGCATGTCTCAAGGACTATCTTTCGAACATCTCGGACATTCTTGGACTTTTGACCTCCAAACATCATGAAACTCAATAAGATAATGAAACACTCAAAAACACATAAAACCATCTAAGGCCCCTTTGGCGACTAGTCGTGGAACATCTTTGTTGTCCCATGACGTTTGACTTCCAAATCACATAAAACGTTATACATTGCCTCAATACCATATTATAAATCATTTTAGGACTTTAGACCATTAGGAAAAACATGTTAGTCTCTAGAAACCCTAACTCATTTTGGGGGTCTTACATCTATAATGGTTATATTGATGATATTATAGTAATAAATAGGATGACATAAATATGATAAGGGTCATTCCTAAGTGCTTCAAAGAATGATATGTTATATGTAATAAAGTAAAGTATGTTGTTTCTTGTCTTGGTAGACTTATGTCCCTTATTTGATGCATGTAGGAATGTGAATATGAGATGTCTTGACATAGGATGCTAATGCCTCTTAGTCTTGAATATATTAATGATATGTGAGACCTTGAATGATGTTAATAGGGTCCTTTTTTTGAAACCTTGAACCTAGTAGTAAGGTTATGAAACTTGAAGTAGGAAGTCATAATGGTATCCTTTTTGTAATGAATGATGTACTTAAGGTATGTTGGCTGGAACGACATCATATCAATCCTTAGGAAAGTCACTATGAGATTCTTGTCGCCATTGTGAGGCAACCATAAGAGACCACTTTGGTAGGGCAAATGTAATTGAGTTATGAACTTGATATGGAACCCCTTTTGTATGAACCTTTAATGTGAATTACCCTATAAGAACAAAGGCTAGCACCGAGTGAGTATGGTAAGGGAAGTATTTCTAGTTAAAGGATGAGGTTAGAATAAAAAGTAAACCCTTCATATTCCTTAACCATGTGCCTCATAGGATGTGTTCAAGTTATAACATTGGCAAGTAGAAAACCCTCCATTTGAGTAGGTTACAACTACGGATTCTATGTTTTGCTACCATGGTCTATGTTGGTTTTTGGCTATTCTCATCATGTGGTATATCAATTAGCATTAGAGAAGTTCTATGAAGTTTAGGTGATGGTATGGGATTCTATCTAGACATAGCACAATAGACTTTGAAGATGTTAGTGAGAGTCCCTAGGTCTTCTCCAAGACCATTGCTTGATTGTCATATATGTGATGAATGTCTCTTAATGAACTAATGAAATAATGACTTATCTATGAAAGTATGTAAATGAATGAGTACTGAATCTAGAGTTTCTTAAGCATTCCTTAGTTAAAGTGTGAAGAGGGCATAAAGGATAATCTCTTCATGTCTTATCTAGGGAAGTCTGGAGAATGACTCTAGTTAGGGAAGTTGGTTGATTCTTTAGGCATGATCTAAGCTTAGATAGTATTGAGGATTATATTGAAAACCTTGAAGATAGAGTATGGGTTTCTCTTCTAGGAGTAATTAAGTAAGTCTTTTGATAGCCTTGGTAAGGACATTATCATATTGTACATGTTATGTGTTTTGGTGTCTTGTAAGGGTATATATCTCATTATAAGAAGTCTTGAGGATAATTTAGAAATGAGTAGAGAGGGTGTATGGGCGGTATGTCTTTTTATAGCTTCAGTGAATCTCAGGATAGCTTTTGGTGAGAGGATTGCATGTTAGGAAGTGTTCTATGTGAATGAGAATCACTTCACTCTAACACTGAAGGAGTTCATTGTACAGTGAAGTAGTTCACTGTAAGGTTGCCTTAAAAACATTTAAATTGGCTAAGTGGTTTATTATGTGTTTCTAAGTTGATAAATATTATTCTTATGATTATATTATGATATTTAAATCAAAAGATGCATATTTCCAATAAATGTCCGTTTTCATGATTTTTATGCAATATGCCATACATAGTACATGTGGTTGTACTAATTCAATGCTTTTATCTCTCTATATAGTTGTTGGTAGGTGAGGAGCATTGGGAAGGAAGACTTGGATCGTATCATTATTCAAGTGAAGTTCAAGTAAGTCCTTATTTGACTTGAGGGCATATATGTCATTTATTTCTCTTATTGAAGTATTTTAATAGACTTAGTAGTACTATATTTCTATTGTGTATGAGTCGTGTCCCAAGTACTGTTGAGTCTCGAGTACACTGGTTGCACTGAGAGAGTGCCATATCTTCTAGGGTGTGGTCTCGGTATGTGACAAGCTTGGTATCATAGCATAGGTTATGAAAGTGGTCTTAGGATCAAAAAGTCTCATCAAGTCACGTCTAGTAGAGTCTCGACCATCGGTGTGCGCGACAGAGTTTCCCTTCTTTTCTAATCCTATGTCGTGTCACAGAGTAAAATTTATAAGTACTCTATTCTTATAGTTTTCCTTGGGTTTCTAGGAAAATGAATACAAGGAGGACACCGGATAGGAGAGTTGAGAAGAATGATGTGCATGAGGAGATTCCTCCTCAAGTTGAGCAAGTTCCTCAAGGTGATCAGGTGCCTCCCCAAGGTGATCAAGTCCCTATTGTGGAAGGAGGTAATGATGTTCCGATTGTTCCCCCGGAGTTGAGTATTAGAGATATTAGAGAGGCTTTGTTTTCTGTAGCCCAAGCTGTGACTACTCAAACTAATCTGAGTATGGTGCCTATGATGAATGTTATTGAGACAACTATGACGTCTAGGTTGAGAGACTTTGTAAGGATAAATCCTCCTATATTTCTTGGCTCTAAGGTGGGAGAGGACCCCCAAGAGTTCCTTGATGGTCTGTACATGGTGTTGAGTGCTATGGGGGGTACATCTAGGGAGAAGGCAGAGTTGGCTTCGTATCAATTGAGGGATGTTCCTCAAATATAGTACACTCAATGGAAGTATAATATGCCGGTTCGGTCGGGTCCTATCGAGTGGGAAGAATTTAAGAAATCTTTTCTTGGAAAGTGCTTTCCCCGTGAGAGGAGGAAGGTGAAGTTAGGGGAGTTTATCAACATCAAGTAAGGAAATATGAGTTTTGAGGAGTACCCTTTGAAGTTCTCTATGTTGTCTAGATATGCACCATCCTTAGTGCCAAATGATATGGATGAGATGAGTAGGTTCGTGACCGGGGTCGCCGACTTAGTGAGAGAAGAATGTCGTACATCCATGCTACATGATGATATGACCTTAGTTAGACTCATGGTGTATGCTCAATCTATTGAGGAGTCTAAAATTTGTAGGATTGCTAGAAACTTGAAAAGGAGTAGGTTTAGTGATCAAAGTCAACCTAGGTTCAAGAAGAAGGTTTCAACTCAAGGAGAATCTAGGGTGCTAAGTTCAAATTTGATAAAGGAGGTGGTTCTCAAAATGACAAGCCTACATGTGTCACTTGTGGAAAAAGATATTATGGGGAGTGTATAAGGGGTACCGAGAGTTGCTTTATATGCGGAAAAGATTGACACAAAGTGAGGGATTGTCCTAGTAGATATGGTAAGCAAGATCCTCCTAATGTTCTGAAATATGATGCTCCAACAAAGAGGCGTTTGAATGCACTCCGTACTACAGGAGAAAATACGGATAGTGATGATGATGGTAAGTTATTATATTTCTTTAGTGTTATTAGTTCCTTCTAAGTGGGGGAGCATCGTTAGAAGATGGGCTAGAAAGTCATAAAAGCATGTTGCATGTGCATGGTGTTTAGGAGTCTTGTTGAAATTGAATTTCATTGATTTCTTGCATTATGTATTTTATGAAGTTATTATTATGTTGTAATTAACATGAGTTTATATGGTGTTACTTTTCATATTAGCATATTTCTATCATCAATTGCCTAAAAGTTGCATTTTTGAAAAAAATTGCATAATTCGTTGTAGCTTTGCCGGCTCACTGTAAGAATTTTGGAAATTTGTCTAATTTATTGTTTAGTCGGAAATTGTTGTAATATTGTTAGAACTAATGTATATGAGAATTATAATTAATATAAAATGAGTTTTTTCTATTTGGAATGAAGGAAGTGAGTTTTATAGTATGACGAGTTATAGATTTTTCTTCTAGTTTCTTATTGTGTTGTGATACTCTTGATTATGTGAAATTGATGTTTCTAGTAGAAACTTGTATTGTATAATGTTTCATATGGTATGGTTATGATCTGATAATTGAATCTCTATTCTTTGAAGTATTCGGAGAGTGACAAGTGTCATTCAAGGATGAATGTTGTCCATGTGGGGGAGATTGTAAGATCCACAAAAATGACTTAGGCTAAATAGATATCTAATAACATGGTTTTAAGCATATTATAAAGTCCTAATATGGTCTATAATGATGTATTGAGGTAGTGTCTAAGGGTTTAGGTGCATTGGAAGTCAAACGTCAAGGGATGTCTAAGACGTTCGACGACTAAGTCACCTATGTGCCTCATATCTTTTTATATGAGTTTATATGGGATTCATGAGATAATTAGGTCCTTAAATGAGTTATTATATTTTATATAGGAAGTATGTCATGTTTCGTAAAGTTTGAAGGTCGAACGTCCAAAAACGTCAATGACGTTCGAAAGGTTTGCCTTGAAATGACCTTGTGTGTCTAAAAATGTTTCGTCCAGTTTACGTGTTCGTTTTGGATGAAATTCATGTGAGAGGTATTGAACTTGTATACGAGCATGTTTGGGTTGGAAAAATTTGGGAAAACATCCCCAAGGACCATAGAAGGGTCCTTGAGGAAAGACCCATGCTGGTGGCCAAAACTGCCTAAGGCAGTCCCACCAACGGATGGCAAACGACAGCCAGTGGCCTGGTCGACCCCCCTTAGGTAGTGGCGTCGATGGGTACTTAGACTAGGGAGATGAAGCTACCAAAGGCAAGTCTCTAAACCAAACGAACAGAGGACTGGACTGTCCGTTTTTTGACAAACGGTCGGTTGACTGTTAGTCGTCAATGGCCATGTTTTCTGTGCAGCTTCACAGTAATGTTAGGGGTGAAGTTGTAAATTCACCCCACGTCCAAATAAGAGAAAGGAAGGTTACTTAAGGGTCTTTTTGGTATCTTAAACATGTTTATAAGTCTTTAAAACTTAGGAGAATTCATTCTTCAAAAATCAAAACCCAAAATATCTCAGAAATTCTCTTAGACATTCCTTATAACTCCATTGAAGCAAAATCTCAAGGAAGAGCTTCGATTTGAGATTTGAGTGGTGATTCTTCATCAAATTGGAGTATTAGCATCATTGAGGTATGGCTTTTATACTTGAAACTCTATTCATCAAGGAGCCCAAATTCAAAGAAGTTTCTAAAGTTTCGAAACATGAACTTGTCCAATTTTATGATCAAACAATGGGTTCTTGAATTAGAAGTTTTCAATTATTACGTAGTGATTATATTTTTGTTAATTATATCGTTTTTAAACTTAATTAAATTGTTAACCCATGTAATTGATGAACCCTATTTTTTATTACGTTATAGGTTACTTAATATTGACTTTAATGCTTATGATTTATAGTGTAGTTTTCTATGGACTATTGAATGATGTAAGAATTTTTATTAAATTGATATATATTTTGTATTAGATTGATAAATCTAAATTGAATTGACCTAGTTTCATTGAGTATTATGATTTATGCATTTAATTGATGTTCATGGCCATGGGTAAGGACCTTATGGTATTGAATTGGATGATTTAGACATGGATTGAAGTGGAGAGAATGAATTGGTGGTACGCTGACCTAATTCTCTTTAATTCAAGTATTTTATCTCTTTAATTATGTTGTGATTGGAATGGTCCACTTATGGTGGCGGTGTTATGTGAATGATGTGACCTTGTCGGCGTTACTTTCTGTATTATGATGATCATGGCCTTTTCGACACTAATTTAAGTACTATGATGATTTTTGTAGTTGATTTATGTGAATTTTGATCATATCTACCTATATGTGAAGTAATGTGAAAGTATGTCGTTTCTTATGTTGAAGTTTTTAGGTGATCATGTTAGACTATGACTATGTGTACATGTGTGTGTTATTAGACTTGATGCATGGTTGTTCCTACTTGACTATATGAGTCTATAATGGTTATATTGATGACGTATAAGTAATCAATAGGATGACATAAAGAGGATAAGGGTCATTCCTAAGTAAGTAAAAAATGTTATGTTATGTTAATAAAGTAAAGTATGTTGTGTCTTGTCTTGGTAGACTTATGTCCCTTACTTAATTCATAAATAAATTTGAATATGATATGTCTTGGCTTAGGATGCTAAAGAATCTTATTCTTGAATTTATGAATGATATGTGAGACCTTGAATGATTTTCAGAGGATCCTTTATGTGAAACCTTGAACTTAGTGGTAATACGATTATGAAACTTGAAGTAGAAAGTCGTAATGGTATCCTTCTTGTAATGAATGATGAACTTAAGGTTGGTTGGCTAGAATGGCATCATATGCATCCTTAGGAAAATCATTATGAGTTTCTTGTATCCATTTTAAGGCATCCATAGGAGACCACTTTTGTAGGGTAAATGTAATGAGTTATGAACTTGATATGGAACCCCTTTTGTATGAACCTTTAATGTTAATTACTCTATGAGAACAAAGGATAGGACCGAGTGAGTATGGTAAGGGAAGTAGTTCTAGTTGAAGGATGAGGCTATAATACAAAGTAAGCCCTTCATATTCCTTAACCATGTACCTACATGGGATGTGTCCATGTTCTACCATTGGAGTAGGTTACAACTCCAATGGTAGAAAACCCTCCATTGGAGTAGGTTACAACTCCAGATTGCATGTTTTTCTACCAATGAATATGTCGGTTATTGCCTATTTTCATCATGTGGTATAAGAATTAGAGAATTTCTATGAAGTTTAGATGGTGGTATGGGACGCTATCTAGACATTGCACAATAGGCTTTGAAGATGTTCCCTAGGTCTTCTCCAAGACCATTAATTGAATGTCCCTATGTGATGAATGTCTCATAATGAAATAATGAAATGATGGCTTATGTTATGAAGTATGTAATGAATGAGTGACTTAAGGATTCCTTAGTTAAACTATGAAGAGGGCATAAGGGATATATTTATTTGTAAATTTTGGCGTTAATTTTATATATTTTTCATATTTCCTATGTATTATTAATCAATTACTCATTTTTGAGATTAACCAAAAAACAAAATTTGTTTAAAACTATTATATGTATGTATGTATATATATATATATATATATATATATATATAGAGAGAGAGAGAGAGAGAGAGAATTTATTTTAGGAAGCTAATGTGTGTTTGCACCTTTGAATGTGCATCTTTGGGATGTACATGTTAATTATGAGTATTTTGGAAAAATGATGCCTACTCCTCAATCTAGGGAAGTCTTGAGAATGACTCTAGTTAAGAAAGTTAGTTGATTCTTTAGGCATGATCTAAACTTAGGTAGTCTTAAAGATTATTTATGTAAACTTGAAGAGAGTGTATGGGCGTTCTCTTCTAGGATTACTTAAGTAAGTCTTTTGATAGCCTTGTAAGGAGATTGTCATATTGTTCATGTTATGTGTTTTGGTGTCTTGTAAGGGTGTATGTCTCATTATAAGTAGTCTTGAGGATCATTTCGGTATGCTTAGAGATGGTGTATGGGCGGTCTCTCTTTGTATAGCTTAAGTGAGTCTTAGGATATCTTTTGGTGAGAATATTGCATGCAAGGAAGTGTTCTATGTGAATTAGAATCACTTCACTGTAATAGTGGATGAGTTCACTATACAGTAAAGTAGTTCACTATAAGGTTGGCTTAAAAATGTTCTAAATTGACTAAGCGATTTCGTATGTGTTTCTAAGTTGACAGTTGTTCTTTTGATTATATTATGATATTTAAATGAAAAGATGCATATTTCCTATAAATGTCTGTTTTCATGATTTTTATACATTATGTCATACTTAGTACACGTGGTTGTACTAATTCAATACTTTTATCTATCTTTATAGTGGTTGGTAGATGAGGAGCATTGGGAATCAAGACTTGGATCGTAGCATCATTCATGTGAAGTTGAAGTATGTCCTTATTTGAATCGAGGGCGTTGATGTCTTTTATTTCTCTTATTGAAGTATTGTACTAGACATAGTAGTCCAATATTTCTATTGTGTATGGGTCGTGTCCCAAGTACTCTTGTGTCTAAGATTTGATGAAATAAGACTTAGTATTTCCTATGGATTAGATATAAAAGATATTTTAAAGACTTATATAATGGTTGGAAAAGTTTTAATTCAGCAATAATTTCACAATATGTATGTGATGAAACCATACGTAAGCGCTACTTTAAGACCTCCGAGAGGTCGAGTATGCCGATTGCACTCCGAGAGTGCCATATCTTCTAAGGCGTGGTCTCAAGATGTGACAAAAGGTGTCTAACACATATTAGAGTTATTTTACAGCCGAAACGTAAGGGTACGACTCCCTAAGGAACAACTAAGGGCCCTTGAGGAGGACTTTGCAATTTGGCAAAAGCTGCCAAAAGGCAGTGTCCAACGACGGATTGCAGGCGGAGGCTCGTGGTATAATCGACAGGGCCTCAATAGTATCTTAACCAATTTCCTTGGAAGCCTATTTTGGACAGTATCTGTCACAAACGACGGACCAATAGGACTGTTGGTAACTTGGCCGTTGTTTTACAAATGGGGCGTGGTCGTGGTCTCGTCTATCAAAGACTAATTTTGCGGTGCGTTTTAAGATTAATTAAATTAATTATTTAGATAGTTAGTTAATTATTTAGGGGTTAAGGGAGGTCTTATTCAGTTAGTTAATGACTTATATAATTACCCTAACCTAATTAAAATAACCTAAGCCCTCATAATTCCTAAACCCAATTGCTCTTCCTTCTCTCTTCTTTCTCTCTCCCAAGTAGAAGAAAACCATAGAAGACCAAGGTCCAGGGTTATAGAGATTCTAAAGGTCAAGTTTCTCCATCAAACTTCATCAATCAACAAGGTATGGGATTCCTTTCACCATTGGGATCTGTTTCCCCAAAAGGTTCCTTCAAATTGAATTCAAAAAGATGAAATTCTAGTGGGTTTTCTTCAAATACGAAATTGATCTTGTGAATTTCTTTGCTTATGATTTCTTTTGTATATGATGAGTATATTAACATGAATTATGATTCAATTATACTACTTCTTGATGTATTGGTCTAGTTTGTAGGAGATGACCTGTTTCCCTTAACCATAGGTTGTGATCTTGAATTAAATTACCTATTAGTGATGAAATTTGCTTGGTTAATGTGTGAATTACTATCCTATGTTTTTATTATGCAAATTTATGAATAGATTTAGATGTATCGTAGTCCTATCATGCTAGTTCTTGAGTAATTGACTAGGTTGTGAAGTAGATCATGAATTTGACCTAAGTCTCTAATTCTAGGCTATGAAATAGTAATGAATTGTTGAGTAGTGATTCAATTTACTTTATTATGATATTGGTTACTATAGTGTGATGATATTACACCCATTGTTGGGTTGAATTGGATGATTGATATAAATACCTTGATGATGACTTGTGAAGGAGATTTTGGTATGTATTGTGATCTCAACTCTTTACTTCAATTATGGTTACTTGTGATTAGTGATGGTGTTGTATTGAAGTATACCTTATGTTAAGATTGATAAGGTTGGTATGATGTTAAATTGAAATGTCTTGACTATGGATTGTGAGTTGTTGGCTAGGATGTAAATGTTATAAGGATGGTGATAACTTACCAATGTGCCTTATCATGATGTTATTATTTAATGTGCTAACCTCACATGTATGAATTATAATGAAAGGAAAATACTCATGCAATTCTTATTTATCTTTGATGATGATGATTATATAAGGGATAGTCCATATGACCTAAAATAAGTTTTGATAATAACAGATGACTTGAAGATATTTAAAAAGGGACATTATCTTAGAACCGAGAGAACTTGACAATGGGTTGTGTTGACCTTCCGTAGAGGAATATTGACACCATAGTTCCACATGAGGTATTTAGTCCCCTATGAGGGATACTCACCCTATGGATTCTCATGATATGAAGCTCCAATTACCAAATGGCATGTGCAGAGTTCATACCTATCTCCTATTATTTAACTATGTAGCCCCCATAGAAAGACTAGCTAGCGGATCCACCTAGAAATCTATGTTTATGTTTGGTTCTACTTTGGCCGGTAGACCTCTTTCCATCGGTGTAAGATTTTACAACACTAGATTCCACACTTAGCTCTTGTGGTCTATGTCGGTTAAGGCAAGTGTTCCCTAAACTAAAAGGAAGTAATGAAATACAAACAAACTAGAGTGACTTAAAAGGTTTGACTTAGCCTAGGTAGGGGTATGGAACTCGCACTAGTTAGCCTTGAGGGATTCCTTAGTAGGTTGTTCTTATGTATGTATATGCCTATAAATTTTTAGATATGTATATGATGAACAGACATATAATAAAACTATGTGATGTTGTTACTCTTATGAACATGTATTTGGTCTCTATTGCTAAAGTATGATGTTATGTACTCTAAATGACATGATATGTGAAGTTGGGCATTGATTATGGTTCTTGTTAGGTTTTCTTGATTGAGTAATGTTATGGGGCTTTACTTTGTCATTGCACTAGTGAACTTAAGGAGGATTCATGAGTAATGGTCTTGCTTTGTTATAATGTGATGAATTCTTATTCATGCTTATTGATATTATAACTGGCTGATAAGTTGTCTTGAGTTTATGCTCAAGTATGTTATTATGTATGATTAACTTGACTAGACATAGTAGGATTGGTTTTGTGAATTACATAGTCTTAAACTAATAAATATGTATTGTTGACTTGTATTGGTTCATGAATGTGCATGATGCTTTTCAAAGTAAATTAACATGCTTTAATGAAATGTCCCTTTTTAGCATGATTTTATATTGTGTGTGCATGTGATCCTATACTTAGCACATTTGATGTGCTAATCCCATTTTCCCGTTTTCCCTAACATTTTAGATTCCGGTGGTTTAAGGGCTTGTGATGACTTTTGAAGAAGACTTGGAAATGTCACTCATCCAAGTTGGGTAAGTCCTCAGTTATTTAGGGCGATGCTATTATCAAGCTATTGATGTTGTTCTAGTTATGAGACTTTTAGTTCTTTGCCTTTTCATTTGAGTACTAAAGATTTTATAGACCATATGTGGGTTTATTACATTGATGTATGGGCTATACCAAATTGTTATACTCTTATTTAGATGGTTATGAGATGAGACATCCAAATTGATACTATGATATATATATATATATATATATATATATATACATACACACAC
>NC_028645.1:40331270-40343901 GCF_001406875.1 Solanum pennellii | reverse complement strand
ATATATATATGTATATATATATATGCAATAAAGTAGAAGATTATGTAATCTTCTTTTACGAAAGGTCTATGTATGCTAGATATGAATATATTATGTGTATGCGAAACGTCTATATAAACCTTATGATACATGTAAAAGTTTTAAATTTTTCCACATTTTTAAATGATGAATGTAATGATATAAACTAAGAGGCTAGTTTTAATCCTCTATGAGGACGACGACACCGGTTACGTCTAGGCGGTGCTCCCTGGATGTGACAAACTTGGTATCAGAGAATGAGGTTGAATATCTTTGGAGTAGATGTCTCATTGAACCACATACTCATAATTGTGAAGTGCTCCACACTTCTGAATAGGAAACTATATGATGCTTAGGAAACACTCATTTTCTTGGAAATACAACATTGTGCCTCTAGAGTCTTGACGCAATTTGCGTTTAGCATCTAATTTTTTAATTGTAATTATATGAAATGAATATTCATATCCGAAGAGCATACCCTAAAAGATATGACACTCTCGTAGTGCAACAACCGTACTTTTCCTCTCAGAGGTCTTGTACAAGCCCTTTCGTATTGTTCATCGCATATACATGTATAAAAAGTAGTGCGGAGTTAAAACTTTTCACAAAACATTCTAATAGTATTTAAAAGTATATTTCATGTAAAACTAATAGGAAATACTAAGTCTCATTTCATCAAATCCTCGACAGTAGAGTACTTGGGACACGGCCCATTCAATAGAAATATAGTACTACTAAATCTATTATAATACATCGAAATAGGAAATCAAAGGTATCGATGCCCTCGAGTCAAATGAGGACATACTTCAACTTTTTTGAAAGATACTATAATCCAAGATTCTCTCCCAATACATCTTCTCCTATGAATCACTTTAGACATAGATAAAAGCATGAAATTAGTACAAACACATGTACTAAGTATGGCATAAAGCATAAAAATCATGAAAACTGACATTTATTGGAAATATGCATCTTTTGATTTAAATATCATAATATAAGCATAAGAACAACATTTAACACCTTAGAAAAACATAAGGTAACACAAAAGCAATTTCTCACATTTTAAGGAAAACTTTACAGTAACCCATATAACTGTTGCAGTGATTTCCTTCACTGTTACACTAAAGTTATTCCAATTCACATTGAACACTTTCTAGCATGCAATCTTCTCACTAAAAGATATCCTAAGACACACTTATGTAAGACAAAGAGACCACCCATACACCCTCCCTAGGCACACCTAAATGATCCTTCAGACCACCTATCATGAAACATGCACACTTAAAATACACCAAACACATGAACATGAGATCCTCTTATCAAAGGCGATTCTAAGGTTCACTTGAGTGAGTTGTGAAGTTACCTCCCATACAATTCCCTTCATACATATCTAAGATATCCTTTAGATTACATAGGATAAGATTATTTTCACTTAATACAAAAACATACATGCAATATGACATTCTCCTTCCAAATCTTTTCAATAGACCTACTCAAGTAAATCAAGAAGAGAATGTCCGTACTTGACCTCATCAAGATTACCTAAGTAATCCTTAAGGCTATTTATGTTTGGATCATGGCTACATAATCAACAAACTTTCCCAGCTAGAGTCATTCTTAAGGCTTATCTAGATAAGATATGAAGTGACAATTCCTATTCCCCCTTTACACCTTAACTAGACAACCCTTAACTGCTATAGATAAGTAATTATTCATTTAACATGATTTCTAACTTACGTTATTACATTCTTAGGTTATTTTAAGAGACATTTCACATAAGGACATTCAAGTAATGGTCTTGGAGAAGACCTAGGGATTGTCATTAACATCTTAAAAGCATATTGTGCAATGTCTAGATAGCGTCCCATACAACCACCTAAACTTCACAGAACTTCTCCAATACTAGTAGCTATCCCATATAATGAAAATAGGCAATAACTAATATAGATAATGTAGCAATGAATGGAATCCGGGGTTGTAACCTACTCCGATGGAGGGTGTTCTACTTTCAAATGGTAGAAGTTGGACACATACCATGTAGGAACATGGTTAAGGAATATGAGGGGTTTCTTTTCACTGTAGCCTCATTCTTAGCTAGAGATATTTCCCTTACCATACTCACTCGGTGCTAGCCTTTTTTCTCATAGAGTAATTCACCTAAAGGATCATAAGAAGGGGTTCCATATCTATTTCATACCCCAATCACATTAACCCCACCAAAGAGGTCCCCTAGGGCTGCTTTTAAATGGCGAAGAGGATATATTAATGACTTCCCTAAGGATTATTTCATGTTGTTTCAGCCAATCATTTCTAAGTCCATCACTCACACAAGAAGGATACCATTACGACTTTCGACTTCAAGATTTTCATAACCTTTTTTCTCAATGGTTACACATATCACTATCTTCAAGGTCATGTATCATTCATTCATATAAGACTAAGAGACTTTAGCATCCTAAGTGATCACTTCTCATATTCACATCCATGCATGTATCAAGTAAGGAAAACAAGTCTACCACACAAGAAGAACATAGGAATAACCATTAATATCTTTAAGTAATCATATAAACTACTATAACATCATCAATATAACCATCATAGACTCATATAGCCAAGTCGGAAGAACCATGCATCAACTCTAAGACTACACATATAAGGACGTAGTCATAGTCTAACATCACCTAGAAACATTTACAGAAGAACACATACTTTCACCTTAATCACATGTATATAGATATTATCATACTTAACATAATCAACTAGACAAATCATCATAATACTTAAAGTAGTGCCGACAAGGTCATGTTCATCATAATACATAAGGTAACGTCGACGAGGTCACATAATTCACAATTATGGCACATAACAACGCCACCATAAGTGGACCATACAAATTACAGATTAATTCAAGAGCTCCATTATATAAAATAAAGATAATTAGGAAAGCATACCACCAATCCATTCTCACCACTTCAATCCATAGCTAAATCACCCCAAAAAACCAATATGCCCTTACCCATGGTTATGATCATCAATTCAATCCTAGAAATCATAATACTCAATGAATCCAGGTAAATAAAATATGGATTTATCAATCTAAGACAACCTAAACATCAATTAAATACAATTCGTACATCATGCAATAGCCGATAGAAAACTACACTAGAATTCATAAGTATTAATACATTATCAATTTGCCCATAAAGTAGTCAAAAACTAGGGTGCAGGGGTTTCAAAAGTTTAGAGGTTAATTATGTTAAAATCATATAATTAAAAAACAATTTAATAAATATAAAATTATTTAAAACCTTTAATAGAAAGACCCATGGATAGATTATAAAATTGGACAAGTTCATCTTTTGAAAAAACATTGAAATCTCTTTGAATTTTGGGATCCTTGATTAATTGCGTTTGAAGGATAAAAAATCATACCTAAATTATGTTAATCCACTAAATTTATGAAAAATCACCAATCAAATCTCCAATCCAATCTCGTCCTTCAGTTTTGGCTTTAATGGAGTTCCACAGATATTTTTAGAGATTTTGGGGTTTTATTTTGAAGAATGAGTTCATCTAGGTAATTAGGACTTATATATTAACTTAAAATACCTAAAACACCCATAATTAACCGCCCAAAAAATTATTTGGAAATTCACCCTTAAACTTAACAGTGAACCTGCAAAAATGCAGGCCCATCTACGACTTGTCTATCGATGGACTGTCTCCCCACCAACGGACCATCCTGCTGGTCAGTTGTTTTGGTCTTAGTCTGGAACATGGATGAAACTCCTCCCATGCCTAAGTTTTGACCTTTTTCCCTCACCAACGGGGCGTAGACTGACCTACTGGTCGTCGATTGCCATCTGTAGGTTGGGCTAGTTTTGACAGCTTTGGCTGTTGTGAAGGGTCCTCCCTCAAGGACCCTTGGTTGGTGCTTTGGGATGTTTGCCCAGACGTTTCCAATCATAATATGTTATTATACGAGTTTATGACCTCCCACATAAATTTAGTCAAAAACTAACACATAAAACTTGACGAAACATGCTAAGACATACAAGGTCATTTCAAGGCAAACATTTCGAACGTCATGGACGTTCTTGGACGTTTGACCTGCAAATGTCATGAAACTTGACACACTGCCTATAAACACTATAATAACTCCTATAAAGACCTCATAAGATCATAACACACACCTAAACACATAAAATACACATGAAGAACACAGGTGACTAGTCGTCGAACGTCTTGGTCGTCCCTTGACATTTGGCTTCCAATTTCACATAATGCTTTAGACAGTACCTCTTTACCACATTATAAACCATTTTTGGACCTTATACCCTCATGAAAACCATGTAAGTCTCTAGTTTCACCTAAATTATTTTAGAGGTATTACATGAATACTCAAAGATCAGCCGGTCGGAGAGTTGATGAAGAGTTTGCCAACTCGGGAATTCCTCCACGTGGAAATCAATTACCTCCTCTTGATGAAATTTCCAATGATGACCAAGATCAGGTCAATCCTCCACTTTTTACGGATGCTGAAATAAGGGCAAATGTTCTCCAACTGGCCCAAGACATTACTACACAAGCACAAGCCGTCACCACTAAAGCACAAGCCATAACAGCTCAAGCTAATCGGGAGGTGGTACCCCGAGGAAACCAAATGTTTGAACCATGGACTCTCGTTTGAGGGATTTTACTAGAATGCATGCATCTACTATCTATGGGTCCAAGGTTGAGGAAGCCCCCCAATAGTTCATTGATGAAGTCTACAAGATTCTATATGCTTTGGGATTAACTACTAGTGAAAAAGCCGAGTTATCATCTTACCAATAGGCCTTTAAGGGGTGGACTACTGACATGGGAGATTTCAAGAAGGCTTTTCTTGATCAGTTCTTTCCTTGAGAGAAGAGGGAAGACAAAGCGGAAGAATTCATCAATCATTGCCAAGGAGGTATGAGTGTACTTGACTACTCTTTGAAATTTACTTAATTATCAAAGTATGCTCTTTCATTGGTTTCCGACCGTAGGGATGAAATGATCCGCTTAGTAATGGGAGTGTCGGCTGGCTTGAAAGAAGAATGTTGTTCGGATATGCTACATAAAAATATGAACATTTCTCATCTCGTGGTTAATGCTCAACATGTGGAAGAGATAACATTTAAAATATTGAGTAGGGATGACTAACGGGCAAGGTCTTTTGATGGTGGTGCTTTAAGTGGTAGGCTTGATACTCAAGACAAGCCTAAGTTCAAGAAGAGGTTTTCTAACAAAGTTCTTTCCACATTCCCTAAGACTCGTGATGATAGAGTTTCTATCCCTAAGTATCAGAAGTAAAGAGGTACTAGTTTACCAAACAAGAAGCCTACTTCCGCAAAGTGTGGAAAAGGTCATTTCGATGAATGCTTAGTTGGAATGGGACATTGATTTAGCTGTGGTAAAAGTTGACACAAAGTTTGAGATTTCCAAAATTTGAAGTGGCAAGACAAAGGTAGTGGTCAAGCTGAAGCAAGTGGTTCTAATGATTATGCTCCAAAGAGGAATCACCTCTATGCTCTCCGTTATTGAGGTGAACAAGATACTTCTCCCGATGTGGTGAGTATGTTGAAAGTGTTTTCTATAGATATATATAATTTACTTAATCCCGCTGCTACCTTGTCATTTGTTACACCTTTACTAGCTAAAATTTTTGACATTTTTATCGATATCTTGAATGAACCTTTCTCAGTGTCTAAATTGGTGGGTGATTCAGTTGTTTCAAAAAGACTATATAGAAATTGTCCAATAATGTTTCAAATTAGAGTTACTCATAATGAACTAGTAGAACTTGATATGTTTTACTTTGATGTCATTTTGGGTATGGATGAGTTACATGCTTGCTTCGCTTCAATAGATTATAGAACAAGGGTGGTGAAGTTCAACTCTCCAAATGAGTCCATCATAGAGTTGAAGGTGGGAAATTCTATTCCTAGAGGTCATATAATTTCTTGTTTGAAAGCTTGTAAGATGATCTCTAAAGGGTATTTATACCTTATAGTAAGAGTCAAAAATTTAGACTCTGAAATTCCTCCCATTTAGTTTGTTCCTGTAGTGAGGGAATTGTGGAGGTCTTTCCTAATGATCTTCCCAGTATTCCTCCCGAATGAGAAATTGATTTTGGTATCGACTTGCTACCGGATACAAATCTCATTTAAATTCCTCCTTATCGGATGTCTCTAGCTGAAATGAAAGAGTTGAAGGCTTAACTCAACGATCTACTAGACAAGGGCTTTATTCGGTCTAGTATTTCTCCTTGGGGTTCTCTGATATTGTTTATGAAGAAGATGGATGGGTCCTTCAGAATGTGTTTCGATTACCGTCAACTTAACAAAGTCACAATCAAGAACAAGTATCCTCTCCCTCGAATTGATGATTTATTTGATCAACTCCAAGGTGCGAGTTTCTTTTCCAATATTGACTTGAGATCGGGATATCACCAACATAGTGTGAGAGTTGAAGATATTCTCAAGATGGCATTTCAAACAAGATATGGTCACTATGAGTTCTTAGTAATGTCCTTTTGTCTCACTAATGCTCTGGCGTTGTTTATGGACCTAATGAATAGGGTGCTTCGAAGTTACCTAGATTCATTTGTCATTGTATTCATTGACGACAACATGGTATATTCGAAGAATGAGGGTGAACACATGGTTCATTTGGGAATGGTGTTACATGTTCTTATGGAACACCAATTTGCTTGCCAAGTATAGAAAATGTGAGTTTTGGTTGATATCGGTAGAGTGTCTTGGTCATATCATATTTAATGAAGGTGTAGAGGTTGTTAAAGAAGATCGAGATGGTTAAAAATTTGCCTATACCTTTGGCTCCTATGGATATTAGGATTTTCTTAGGCCTAACCGGTTATTATAAAAGGTTTGTCGATGGGTTTGCGTATCTTGCTTCCCCCTTGACAACCTTCACCTAAAATAATGTGAAATTTGAGTGGTCGGAGGCATGTGAAAAGAGCTTCCTAATGTTGAAGGATAGGCTTACTTCCACTCTGGTACTGACCCTACCGGAGGTTACTAAGGGTTTAGTTGTTTATTGTGATACATCCCGAGTTTGTTTGGTGTGTGTTCTAATACAAGATGGAAAAGTAAAAGCCTATTCTTCTAGGAAACTCAAGGTCAATGACAAGAATTATCCGACTCATGACCTTGAGTTAGCGTTTGTGGTATTTGCTTTGAATATATGGAGGCATTATCTTTATGGGGTTTATATTGATGTGTATACAAACCATAAAAGTCTTCAATATGTATTCACTCAAAAATAGATGAATCTCCAGCAAAGGAGATGATTAGAGTTGTTGAAATACTATTACATGATAATTGTATACAACCCGGGCAAGGCTAATGTGTTAGCGGACACTCTATGTTGTTTGTCCATGAGAAGTGCATATCATGTGGAAAAACCCAAGAGAAACCTAGTGAATGATGTTCGTAGGTTGGCTCGTTTAGGGGTTTGGATTGAAAGTTCTCCAAATGGTTGTGTTGTGGTACATCATAACTCCGAGTCGTCATTGGTGGTTGAGGTGAAGTCTAAGCAACACCTTCATCCATTATTGAAGGAGTTGAAAGAATCACTTCTTGGAAATATGAATGAGTCATTATCCACAAATGGGATGGTATTTTTAGGTATCAAGGGAGATTGTGTGTGCCTAATGTGGATGATTTTAGGAGTAGGATCCTTGAGTAAGCTCATGGAGCCCATTACTCTATTCATTCGGGTTCTACAAAGATGTACCATGATCTTAGAGAGTTTTTTTGGTGGGATGGCCTAAAAGGGGTATTGCGGAGTTTGTTGCAAAGTGTCCCAATTATCAATAAGTGAAGGCCGAGCACCAAAAGTCGAGTGGTCTACTATAAGAAATCCAAATTCCTACTTGGAAGTGGGAAGATGTCAACATGGATTTCATACTGGGGTCACCTCAAACTCAGAAGAAATATGACTATATATGGGTGGTAGTGTATAGGATGATCAAATATGCTCACTTTATTACGTTAAGTCTACTTATTCGGCTAAAGATTATGGAAGATTTTATATTGACAAGACAATGAGTCTTCATGGGGTTCCTTTGTCCATCATAATGGATAGAGGTGCTCAATTTACATCTAGGTTTTGGAGATCATTTCGAAGAGTTTTGGGTAATCAAGTGAAGTTAAGCACCACTTTTAAACCCCAAATGAATGGTTAAGCAGAGCGAACTATTCAAACTCTTGAAGATATGATTATAGCCTATATCATTGACTCAAAAGTAAGTTGGTATGAGCATTTGCCTTTGGTGCAGTTCTCGTATAATAATAGTTATCATTCACCCATATCTATGGAGCTTTATGAAGCATTGTGTGGTAAGAGGTGTAGATCTCCTATTTTATGGTTTGAGGTTGGCAAGTCTTCCCTTCCTGGTCACGGATTTGATTTATAATACTTTAGAGAAAGGTCATATCATAAGGAACCGGTTGCAGACAACATATAATTGGCAAAAGTCTTATGCCGATCATAAGAGAAGAGATATAGAGTTTAAAGAAGGTGATAAAGTGTACTTGAATATTTCGCCTATGAAAGGGGTGGTTCGTTTGGCAAGAAAGGGAAGTTGAATCCTCATTATGTGGGTCCCTATGTAATCTTGCAAAGGGTTGGTAAGGTTGCATATGAGTTGAAACTCCCTAGTAATCTATCATCAATTCAACCGGTTTTCCATGTTTCCATTCTTAAGAAGTGTATCGCTGATCCGGAGTCTATTCTTCGTATTGAGGGTCTTGAAGTGAAGGATAACCTCTCCTATGAAGAGGTTCCGGTTGAAATCCTTGATCGTCAAGTGAAGAGGTTGAGGAACAAAGAGGTGACCTCCGTAAAAGTGTTATGGAGAAACCACCTAGTTGAGGGAGCAACATTGGAGGCCGAGGCCGACATGAATTCCCGTTATCCTCATGTCTTACCTAGTGAAGGTTAGTTGTTATTACTAATAATGAAATTAATAACTAAAGTTGAAGTTGTTTTGATTTTTGGTGAAGTTTTGAAAACAAGCTCATGTTACGGTAAATTACAGCGAAGTTGTGCTTATAGACTTGAAAATTTGCAATTCTTCTTGTTTTGAATTATGTTGTGAATTTTGATATGGTGAGTCTTTATTAAGTGATATCGAGCATGTTCATAGTTTGTGTTTTGTCATATTTGACTCGTTAATGATATCTTGAACTCATGTTGTTGTGAGAAGGATATTCCTCATATTATGATTTTGAGCCTTATGTGTAGTAATTCAAAATTTTTAATTACTATGTGTAAATTCCATGATTGATGTTGTAAATCATGTATTGTTGTTAGTTGGGATGCTAGTCTTGAGTCTATTCCTTCCTTCCAAAAGAATTTAGTGTCATTCGGGGACGAATATTCCCAAATGAGGGATAATGTAATACTCTGAAAGTCTAATACGTGTTCTAAAGTCTAACATGAGTGTTTAAGGGTTGTGTCACAGTTTTAAGGTCCGAAATAGTGCATATAAGTCATTTAAGGAATTTGGAAATGAAAACATTAAGGAACGTCAATGACATTCGAAAACTAGTTCAAGAGGTGCTAGTGTGCCTTAGCCTCTTTCACTAAGTTTTAGGAGTCCGAAAATGATGAAATTTGGTATAACCGTTTCTAACACGTATTAGAGTTAGTTTATAGTCAAAACGTCCGGGTATGAAACCCCAAGGAACAACCAAGGTCACTTGAGGAGGACCCTTATAATTTGGCAAAAGCTTACAAAAGGAAGTGTCGAACGACGGATTGCAGGCGACAGCTCGTGGTCCAATCGCCGGGGCGTCGATGTCCACCGTTGATGGTAACTTATCCAAATTCTTTGGAAGCCTGTTTTGGACAGTCTCTGTCACAAACGACGGTCCAACAGGATGGTTGGTCTCTTGGTCGTCGTTTGACAAACAGGGAGTGGTCGTGGTCTCATGTGTCAAAGATTTTTTTTGTTTCACCTTCAAAGATTTTTTAAATTAATTAATTAGATGGTTTAATTAATTATCTAGGGGTTAAGGGAGGTGTAATTAAGTTAGTTAATGAGTTATATAAAGACCCTAACCTAATTAAACAAACCTAATTCCTCATAATTCCCAAAACCCAATTGCTCTTCCTTCTCTCTTCTTTCTCTCTCCCAAGTAGAAGAACACCATAGAAGACCAAGGTAAAGGGTTATAGGGCTGATAAAGTTCAAATTTCTCAATAAAAATTCATCAATCAACAAGATATAGTTTCGTTTCACCTTTGGGATCTCTTTCCCCAAAGGGTTCCTTCAAATTGAATTCAAAAAGATGAAATTCAGGTGGGTTTTCTACCAATACGAAATTGATCTTGTGAATTGCTTTGTTTACGATTTCTTTTGGATATGATGAGTAGGTTAAAATGAATTATTATTCAATTGTACTACTTTTTGATGTATTGGTATAGTTTATAGAAGATGACCTACTCCCCTTTACCCTAGGTTGTGATCTTTAATTGAATTACCTAGTATTGATGAAATTTGCTTGGTTAATGTGTGACTTACTATCCTATGTCGTTATTATGCAAATTTATGAATAGATTGATATGTTTATTAATCCTATCATGCTAGTTCTTCAGTAATTTTCCTAGGTTGTGAAGTAGATCATTAATTTGACCTAAGTCTCTAATCCTAGGCTATGAACTAGTAATGAATTGTTGAGTAGTGATTGAATTGACTTTATTATGATGTTGGTTACTATTGTGGAATGATATTACACCCATGGTTTGGTTTAATTGGAGGGTTGATTGTAAGACCTTGATGATGACTTATGAAGGAGATAAGGTAAGTCTTTTTATCACAACATTACTTCAATTATGGTTAGTTGTGATCAAGTGATGGTGTTGTATTGCAGTACACCTTATGTTAAGATTGATAGGGTTGGTATGATGTTGAAATGTCATGACTATTGATTGTGAGTTGTTCGTTAAGATGTAAATGTTATAAGGATGGAACTTACCAATGTGCCTTATCATTATGTGATTAGGTAAATGTGCTACCTCACATGTATAAATTGTAATGAAAGAATAATACTCATGCAATTATTATTGAGCTATTATGATGATTGTTATATAAGGGACAGAGCCTATGACCTAAACAAAATTTTGATCATAACGGATGACATAAAGACATTTAAACAGGGACATTAGTTTAGCGCCGAGAGAACTTGACAATAGTAGGTGTTGACTTTCCGTAGATGAAGATTCAACCTCTAGTTCCACATGTCGTGTTGACTCCCCTATGAGGGATACTAACCCTATGGATTCTCATGAGATGAGGCTCCAATTGCAAAATTACATGTAGAGATTTCATACCTATCTCCTACTTCCTTAACTATGTTGCCCCCATAGGAAGACTAGTTAGTGGATCCATCTTGAAAGCTACGTTTATGTTTGGGTCTACTTTGCCCGGTAGACCACCTTCATCGGTGTAAGGTTTTACAACAACGGATTCCACACTTAGCTCTTGTGGTATGTGTCGGTTCAGGTAAGTGTTCACAAAACTAAAATGAAGTAATGAAGTACAAATCAAGTAGGGTGGCTTAAAAGGTTTGACTTGTCCTAGGTAGTGATATGTGACTCTAAATATGCCTTGCATTAGTTTGCCTTGAGGGAATCCTTAGGAGGTTGTTCGTTTGTATGTATATGCTTATAAATGTAAATGATATGTATATGATGATCTTACATGTAATGACACTATGTGATGTTGGTCACTCTTATGAACATGTATTTGGTCTCTATTGCTAAAGTATGATGTTATGTACTCTAAATGATATGATATGTGAATTTGGCCGTTGGTTATGGTTCTTGTTAGGTTTTCTTGATTGAGTAAGGTTATGGGGCATTGCTTAGTCATTGCACTAGTGTACTTAAGAAGGATTCATGAGTAATGGTCTTACTTTGTTATAAATTGATGAACTCTTATTCATTCTTATTGATGTTATAACTTGATAATAGAGTTGTCTTTATTATGTTCTCAAGTATGTTAGTATGAATGATTGACTTGACTAGACTTAGTAGGTTTGGTCTTTTGATGTACATGGTCTTGACTTAATGAATATGTATTGTTGACTTGTATTGGTTCATGAATATGCATAATGCTTTTCATAGTGAATTAGCATGCTATAATGAAATGTCCCTTTTTAGCATCATTTTATATTGTGTGTGCATGTGACTCTATACATAATACATGTGATTAACCCCATTTCCCCCGTTTTCCCAAACATTTTCGGTTCCGGTCGTTGAAGGGCTTGTGATCACTTTTGAAGAAGACTTGGAAATCTCACTTATCAAAGTTGTGTAGGTCCTCACTTTTTAAGGGCATTGCAACTATTAAATTATTGATGTTTTTCTAGTTATAAGACTTTTAGTTCTTTCCCTTTTCATTTGAGTACTAAAGATTGTATAGCCGATTTGTGGCTTTACTACATTCATGTATGGGCTATGCCCAATTGTGATACTCTTGTTTAGATGGTTATGATAGGAGACATCCATATTGAGACTATGTTATATATATATATATATATATATATATATATATATA
>NC_028645.1:40192087-40330141 GCF_001406875.1 Solanum pennellii | reverse complement strand
TATATATATATATATATATATATATATAGATATAGATATATGCAATAAAAGTAGAAGACTATGTAATCTTCTTATACGAAGGATCTATGTATACTCGATATGAATATATTATGTGTATGCGAGAGGTCTATGTAAACCTCATGATATATAGACAAGTTTTGAATATTCCGCATTAGTAACCTATGAGTGTAATGATGTAAACAATGAGGCTAGTCTCACTTAACCACGTCTATGTAGATTCTTACTCATAATTGTGAATCGCGCCACACTTATGAAAAGGAAACTATATGATACTTGGGAAACTCTCGTTTTTCTTGGAAGTTGTTTATACCTGACCTTAGGAAGGAAGGAGGTGAGATTAGAAAGAGTAAGGGTGAGTTTCTCCTAGCGGGGGGGGGATGTAGTGGTTGGATGATTAGACCTTGAGATTCTTTTGCTTTCATGAGATAGACATTGGTGAGAAGGTATTAGTAAGATTTGAGTTTCCTTGAAAAGAAGTCATTCTAGTATGTTTATGTTGACCTTAGATTGGGTTTCCCCTAAGTGGTGGAGTATGGTGAAGAGAATGGTTGTTGTGAGTCAGATACCCTTAACCTTTACTTATGTGGTTATTCAAGCCTAGAACAAAGAGATACTTAGTAACTTGGGTTATGTTGGAGTCTTTTGTGAAAAATGAGTTTCCAAACATTCTCCTTATGATATGCATGTTTTGGTTGAGTTCTTTTTAAATGAGAAAATGAGTTTTCATGCATGGTATCTTCCTCATGGGTCATGTGCATCTAGTATAGGTTGCTAATTTTTTAAATAGGATGAAAATGAGCATGTATAAATTGTTTATGAGATTGGTTTATTGACCATTTATATGAAATTTCTTAAGGGTTGCATTTGTTAAATTGTGAAGCATGTTCACTTTAAGGAAAATTGTAGTTACTATAAAGATTTTGAAAAATGAATAAACTGTTCTTTCGTGTAAAATGGTTGTATGGTGTTTAGAATTAAGGTATATGAGCATGATAGTGTGTCGAGAATGAAGTTTCTCCTAAATAAAATAAGTAATGTGGGTCTTATGAAATGATTAGTCGTACAATAGTTTCTAGCTTCTTGTTTTGTTGTGACTCTCTTGCTTATATGGAAGTGATATTTCTCCTATATGAGTTGTTTTGTTGTATGTTTATGTTCTGCTAGTATTGAGTAAATCATCTCATGATAATGTCTAAAATGAAGCAAGTGTCATTCGAGGACGAATGTTGTCCAAGTGGGGGAGAATGTAACACCTCTTAAATTGTCTTAGGTGAAACTAGGGCCTAATATTTGTGACATGAACTCTTGAAGTTGTAAAGTGGTTTAACTAGATGTTTGAGGCAGTGTCTAAGGATTTAAATAAGTTTGAAGGAAAAACGTCAAGGGACGATCAAGACGTTCGACGACTAGTCACCTATGTGCCTTATGTGTTGTCATGTGCTTATTTGTGTATGAAGAGTTTATGAGGTCCTTATATGGTTTATTATAGTGTTTAGAGTCATCATGTTGACTTTGGTAAGGTTTGGAGTTCAAACGTTCAAGAACGTCCGGTGACATTCGAAAGATAGTCTTTGGACGTCCTTGTGAGTTTCGATGTTGCATTGCGTGTTTGATATTGAAATTTTTTGGAGATGTTCCTAAGACCTATATGTACATTCTTAGGGGTCTAACTTCCGGGTATAATTCCACCTAGGACCCATAAGGGGCCCTAGAAAAGGGACCCCAACTTGAAGCTCAGCACTGCCAAGCAGTGGAAATCGACTGCGCCAAACGACGACAAGTCGATCAGACGATGGCCCGTCAATGGATGGAGTCGATGAAGACGTGTATACTGCAGCTTTGGGTGTTTCATACACAACCAAATAACCCCAAATGATGTGCATCGTCAAGCTGACGACCCGTCGATGCTAGGGCATCGATGGTGCTGCAATTTTGTCAGTTTTTTAATTAAGACTTGGGTTTTTGGTAAATTCACCCCATGTCTTATAAAATAGTAGGACGGTTATTTTAGGTGCGTATGTTTATTTTAAGATTATTTAAGTCATAAAACTCTCATTTAGACCGTACCACCTAGATCAAAACCTTTTCCCTCCCAATGTTTCTCCAAAAAACTCCTTTAAAGATCAAGATGAAGATGGAGCTTGATGATGGATATTCAATGAAGTTTCTTATTCAATTCTCTTTGTATTTTCTTAATAAGGTATGTGAGTTCTTCATGTAAGGCTTGCTATAACGTTAGAGTCAAATTCAGAGATGATTTCTATAAGGACCCGAGAGCACCCCCTAGAAGTCACCCACCCTCAAAATGAAATAAGGTAGCTCGTGCCTCACGTGTTCCTAAAAAGGTTAAAAACATGTTAATTAATTTTTTCATAATACGCATATTTTATTTGAAGTCATTTGGAGGTAAAACGTCCAAGAACGTCCAAGACGTTCAAAAGCTGGTCTTTAGACATTCTAGTGAGTACTTGTATCTTTGGCTTGATTTTATGTGTTGTTTGGATCTGAGAAGCAGTGTAGTTGACCCTAGTAACATAATTGACATGTTGAGGGTCAAAACGTCCAAGCTCGACTCCCTGGGGACCACTTAAAGGGCCCCAAGGAGAAACCCAAACCTTGGACAAGAGGCTGCTCAAGGCAGCGTGCAGGACCAAGAATGAGACCTTGCCCTCGCGATGCGCACCTAGAACGAACCTTACTTTCCCAAAAATTATTTGGAGCATAATTAGGACGCTAACACGAGATGTGCAGCCCACTCCCAGATCTGGTTGCGTCATTTTTAAGGTAATTTTGACATGTCTCAGAATCCCAATTCGTGTTGAGGTGCTTTGGTAACTTAGCGGAAGTTTTATTAACTGATTTTAGGACATTTTTAAACCCTTTCCCAAGCAAAACCCCCAAAACCCATAAAGAAATAAAATTCCCAATGTTCTCTTCTCTTCTAAACCCCCCCAAAACCTCCATTCAAGAACAAGCTATGGTGTTGGATTCTTGGAGCTTTTTTCTAAGATTTTCATGGGCTTTTTAATGTATAAGATATGGTGATCCTTCATCCATACATAACCATTCATCTATGGAGTCCTTTCAAAGCTTTTTCAAAACATGATTCTAAGTCAAAAATCCTATCTTTTAATCTAAACATGGGTTCATTCTAAAATTGATTTCAAAAGCATTATAATGATGAATATATTTTTATCTACTTATTTTATGATGAATTTCTATCCAATTTTATTTAATAACCCATGATCCTCCTAATTTCTCAAATTAGCATATAATGTGGGTCTTGTGATCTTTACTTGAGGTTTATAGAATTGTGATTAGATTGTATTGAATTGCTTATTGCTATTACTTTACATATCAATTGAATATGAATTCTGGAGGAATGATCAAAGATGATCATTATCTTGGAGATTTGGTAAGTTGACCTACTTCTTCTAATTAGCCTAGAATTTATGCTTGTTATGGCCCACTTATGGTGGCGGTGTTTACATCCTTGTACATGTTTATGTGTTATGATCATGGCTTTGAAGGAATTAGATTCAATATTAATTGATATGATGATTCCTATGTTAGGAGGTTGAAGGATTTAGCCTTGATTCTAATAAAATGTCTAAGTGAATTAATGTTATGTGATGTTATGTGTATAGTCATCTACATTACTTGTTTGACCTATCTGTGGAGATGATGTTATATGTATATATGTGATGATCATGTTAGGGCTAGGTGTGGTCTATATGGCTAATGGTGATAAATATTCTTATAGCATGACCCCTACCCACAGGAAGCCTATAAAAATGTGTGCTCAAAGTATGTTAGGAGTCTTATATTCTATTTTTGAATATGTACTTGCCTCCTATTATGCAATGTGAGTGTTTGTAGTCTATAATCCTCAATACTCTATATGTTTGTATGACTTGAGACGTGAAGAATGTTGTACATGTGTTGTGGTCTTTAGAGGGTGGTATCCTCAATACTAAGTGATAGCCATTATGTGATTATGTTGACCAATGTATACACACACTTCATGCATATCTATGAGTAGGATAGATTCATGATGACTAAGGAAAGGGATAGTTCTCCTATGCATCATTACTTATTTATATGTATGTAAACTATATCATTAATGAAGTTATGAACTTGTGTTCCTAAATGTGTTTATGTGAAGGTAGAACTCACAGATATTTACATACACACATGCATGCATGAATATGATATGATTATGTCAAAGGAAATTCTCACATAACGTAGGTTCTATGGTAAACGTAGAATTCTCACCCTAGATACCTTTGGGCTATATGATAGATGAGGGTGTAAGTCCCTAAGGCCTATTCTTTATGAACTAATGTTATCTAAAGGCTTAATGATGACTAAAAAGGGAGTTATTGCTTAAAACCGAGTGAACATGACAAATGAGAGTGGGAGCTTGACGTCTAGTATGTTCATCTTTCCACAAGAGAACCTTTACGTTAGTAAGTCCGGGTTCCCAAACTAGATGGGTCTCATGAGATGGAAACCTTCATTCTTAGTTAGTCAAGATTTCTAGAAGCAATCTCCTTGGTCCTTAACTATGTGCCCACATAAGACTCTAGCTTAGTGGATCCACCTAGAATAGCTATGTACGAATGGTTCCACCTTCGGCAAGTGTTTACCCTCACTTTTTGGTATGGTAGTAGAATATTGGATTCCATGTAGCTCACATGGTGTATGTCAGTTATGGCTATGTCTCCTGAAGCTTAATAATTAATTAAGGTAAGAATATGAACTCTAATCTAAATTCCTTGAGAAGTGTACTTAGTATAGGAGGAATATGGACCCTACCTATACATTTCACTATATGACTTCAAGAAAGGATATGATTTGGAGACCCTTAATAAGTAGAGACTCAAGCACCCCCTAGAAGCTAAGGATAACTCTCGGATCGTCACAAGGTGTACTTGACCCTTTGGGGTCTAGTACAAGCTCTGTAACTATCGTTCATTACATAACAAATAAAAAGTAGTGCGGAATTTAAAACTTTTCACGAATAATTTAATAAAGGAAGTCTTTCATCAATACTTCGAGAATCTCACCGTCACAAGCCAACTTAAAGACACGACATAATATCTTAGGGACACGACCCTTTACATTAAAAGTGAATACATGATAAGTTTATAAATAAAGAAACTAAGAAAAGAACTATGCCCTCGAATATATGAGGACATACTTTTTTACACAAAATACCCTTTCGTTTCATCACTGTTTTGGTAGCTTCTTGCCAAGAGGTGGGGTGCTCTTCTAGGCCCCCTCGTGGGTCCTAGGTGGAGTCGTACCCAAACGTTAGTCCCCTTAACTATGTTATCTAGGCTTAGTAACATCCCACATCAATTTCGATTAAAACAAACATTAAAACTCACTCAAACACCTCAAGACAGACAAGTACTTTCTAAGGAACACCTTCCGAATGTCATGGACGTTTTTGGTCGTTTGACCTTCCAAATTAACCAAACATCACACACTGCATAAGAACACTAATATAACTTAATTTTACACAAAATACACTCAATAAACATTCACGAAGCTCTAGTTCACCTTAGTTCGTTTTAGGGCGTTACATTCTTCCCCGCTTATAATAACATTCGTCCTCGAATGACATTAAAACTTCGAGAAAAACAAGGACTCACTTAGATCCACATAACATATTACAATAAAGGCTCAAACATTCAAAATCTAAGCATCAAATAAAAAGGATCACAATTTCACACTTTCAAACAATAGCAACATAAGCAACTCTTTGCAAAACTTAAAAAAATTCAAAATTCAATCTTAACTTTCTTTTATGGAGGAACAACCTTCTTCAACATTAAACATGCTCATATAATAAACTTTTGCACGCATTGAAACTACAATCAGGGCAAGACAAATTTTTTTTAAAATGCACAAATCTTACAGTGAACTTTCATTGTGTTACTGTTAAGCATGCCAAATTATTCAAAAATCCATTCTTTTAGCAATTCATCAAGATGACATGATCATATGATCTATAAAACCACATAAAAAAATTCATAAAATTAAAACAACAATCATAAAGGGTTAAGACTTAGCGGGACTATCAAATCTGGATTAATTCTCCTTCCTAGCCCCCATCCCGCAGGAAGGGTTCTTCTTTGGAGCATTAAGATGTAGAGGAGCTTGATGGACCTCTTTCCACCTTGATTTGATGTTAGGGCAGTCCCTAATTTTGTGTCCCTTATTACCACATGCAAAACAACCATCCGTACCGGCAATACACCTACCCATATGTTGATTTCCACAAGTAGTGCACCTAGTTCTCTCAAAAGTGTGGCAACCACCTTGGGAATGTTGGTATTGATCTCTATCCTTGTTTCCCATGGAAGAATCTTTGTGATATAACCTCTTCTTAGGATTTTGGTGACTAGAATCATCCGTCCTAGGCCTCTTACCATCTTGCCTTATCTCCCTAATTTTTGACTCCTCAGTTTGTTGTGCATGAGCCTAGAAATATCCATGTCATTAAGAAGCATTGCCATACGACACTCTTTCTCCACCAATGTAGATACTCCCATCACAAATTTGTTCATCCTGTCCCTAGGGTTGGCTACCATGGTTGGGGCATACTTAGAGAGTTGGGTGAATTTGAGAGAATACTCTTGCACACTCATTCCCCCATGACGAAGGTTCATAAATTCAACCATCTTCTTCTCCCTCCACTCTAAAGGAAAGAACCTATCTACAAAAGCCTCGTTGAATTCCTCCCAATCAACCGAACCTCTTTCTAAGGGTCTGTTACCCCACCATTGCTCATACCACACTTCAGCCACCTCCTTAATTTTGTAAGCGGCTAACTTAGCTTTCTCCCTGGGGGTCCCACCCATAATATCCACCACTTTGAAAATCTCATCTATGAAACCTTGTGGATCTTTATCCACCTAAGTGCCATGAAATATAGGAGGGTTCATCCTCATGAAATACCGAATTCTAGAAGCGGGATGTCACGAGTCGAAAGCACCCTCTAGAAACAAGGCACAACTCCCGGATTGTGGCAAGTCGTACTTGACCCTTTGGGGTGTCATACAAGACTTTCTACTATCGTTCATTACATAAGACATGAAAATTAGTGCAAAATTTAAAACTTTTCACGATTACTAAATAAAAGAAGTCTTTCATAGATACTAGGAAATCTCATCGTCACAACGCAACTTATATACAAAACTTAGAATCTTAACGGCCCTTTACAATGAAAAGGAAAATACAAAATAATTCTTAATAATGAAACAAAGAAACATAAACTATGTTCTCGAATATATGAGGACATACTAAATCTTGAGAGATAGAATTCCCAAGATTCAACTTCGATCTTCCAAAAGCTTCCAACCTATACTTATAAGGTATATAAAAGTATGGGGTGAGTAAAAAAAAATGTACTAAGTATGACATATGCAAAAACATGTAAGAAAGAGACATTTTAACAAAATAAGCTTTCATGCCAATTTAATGAAATATTCATGAACTTAGTAACAAAACAACATAAGAAGCATCATTAAACACTTAAAGAAGAATTTCCATAAATTTGACTCAGACACACACTTTATGGTAAGGGCACTCGACTTATAGTGAACGCACTCAAATGTACGATTTCACATAAGTACTTTCCTCCAATGGGACTCTTAGGTCACACTAAGTGCAATGTGAGAGTAGCATCCCATACTACAACTCCCACTAGCACTCATAATGGATTACCAAGGATTTGAGCATCTTACAACGAGTTAACCAAAAAGTTACGCTTAAAGTGAGCTATATTGTTAACATTACAGTGAACCATTTTAAGACATTAAAGTAACTTTAAAAGCTTAACATTGAACTAGACACTCCAACAATGGTGAACCAAAGTAGTGCAAATGAGGAAGTGAACCCATTTCAGTAGGATCTTTCCTACCTAAGGATAATCATAAGATTCCCTAAGGTAAAACATGAAGAAAACGTCTAAACACTTCCTTGATTGAACACCCAAGTGATCCTCAAGACTACCCCGTTCGGCTTACTCACCTCGGGAGAATAAGTCACCACTCAAAGACAAGACATTAAAAGGAACCCAATAAAACACCAAAGACTTCCCTTTCGGGTTGCCTACTTAGTGCAATTAGTAGGATAGCGTCCCATACAACCACCTACCCTATGTAGTACACTCTTTTAGAAGGTTTGGCACCAAGTCTTCCCTTTCGGAAGGTCCTACTTAGTGCAATTAGTAGGATAGCGTCCCATACAACCCCCTACCCTATGTAGTACCCTCTTTTAGAAGGTTTGGCCCCAAGTCTTCCCTTTCGGAAGGCCCTACTTAGTGCAATTAGTAGGATAGCGTCCCATACAACCCCCTACCCTATGTAGTACCCTCTTTTAGAAGGTTTGGCCCCAAGTCTTCCCTTTCGGAAGGCCCTACTTAGTGCAATTAGTAGGATAGCGTCCCATACAACCCCCTACCCTATGTAGTACCCTCTTTTAGAAGGTTTGGCCCCAAGTCTTCCCTTTCGGAAGGCCCTACTTAGTGCAATTAGTAGGATAGCGTCCCATACAACCCCCTACCCTATGTAGTACCCTCTTTTAGAAGGTTTGGCCCCAAGTCTTCCCTTTCGGAAGGCCCTACTTAGTGCAATTAGTAGGATAGCGTCCCATACAACCCCCTACCCTATGTAGTACCCTCTTTTAGAAGGTTTGGCCCCAAGTCTTCCCTTTCGGAAGGCCCTACTTAGTGCAATTAGTAGGATAGCGTCCCATACAACCCCCTACCCTATGTAGTACCCTCTTTTAGAAGGTTTGGCCCCAAGTCTTCCCTTTCGGAAGGCCCTACTTAGTGCAATTAGTAGGATAGCGTCCCATACAACCCCCTACCCTATGTAGTACCCTCTTTTAGAAGGTTTGGCCCCAAGTCTTCCCTTTCGGAAGGCCCTACTTAGTGCAATTAGTAGGATAGCGTCCCATACAACCCCCTACCCTATGTAGTACCCTCTTTTAGAAGGTTTGGCCCCAAGTCTTCCCTTTCGGAAGGCCCTACTTAGTGCAATTAGTAGGATAGCGTCCCATACAACCCCCTACCCTATGTAGTACCCTCTTTTAGAAGGTTTGGCCCCAAGTCTTCCCTTTCGGAAGGCCCTACTTAGTGCAATTAGTAGGATAGCGTCCCATACAACCCCCTACCCTATGTAGTACCCTCTTTTAGAAGGTTTGGCCCCAAGTCTTCCCTTTCGGAAGGCCCTACTTAGTGCAATTAGTAGGATAGCGTCCCATACAACCCCCTACCCTATGTAGTACCCTCTTTTAGAAGGTTTGGCCCCAAGTCTTCCCTTTCGGAAGGCCCTACTTAGTGCAATTAGTAGGATAGCGTCCCATACAACCCCCTACCCTATGTAGTACCCTCTTTTAGAAGGTTTGGCCCCAAGTCTTCCCTTTCGGAAGGCCCTACTTAGTGCAATTAGTAGGATAGCGTCCCATACAACCCCCTACCCTATGTAGTACCCTCTTTTAGAAGGTTTGGCCCCAAGTCTTCCCTTTCGGAAGGCCCTACTTAGTGCAATTAGTAGGATAGCGTCCCATACAACCCCCTACCCTATGTAGTACCCTCTTTTAGAAGGTTTGGCCCCAAGTCTTCCCTTTCGGAAGGCCCTACTTAGTGCAATTAGTAGGATAGCGTCCCATACAACCCCCTACCCTATGTAGTACCCTCTTTTAGAAGGTTTGGCCCCAAGTCTTCCCTTTCGGAAGGCCCTACTTAGTGCAATTAGTAGGATAGCGTCCCATACAACCCCCTACCCTATGTAGTACCCTCTTTTAGAAGGTTTGGCCCCAAGTCTTCCCTTTCGGAAGGCCCTACTTAGTGCAATTAGTAGGATAGCGTCCCATACAACCCCCTACCCTATGTAGTACCCTCTTTTAGAAGGTTTGGCCCCAAGTCTTCCCTTTCGGAAGGCCCTACTTAGTGCAATTAGTAGGATAGCGTCCCATACAACCCCCTACCCTATGTAGTACCCTCTTTTAGAAGGTTTGGCCCCAAGTCTTCCCTTTCGGAAGGCCCTACTTAGTGCAATTAGTAGGATAGCGTCCCATACAACCCCCTACCCTATGTAGTACCCTCTTTTAGAAGGTTTGGCCCCAAGTCTTCCCTTTCGGAAGGCCCTACTTAGTGCAATTAGTAGGATAGCGTCCCATACAACCCCCTACCCTATGTAGTACCCTCTTTTAGAAGGTTTGGCCCCAAGTCTTCCCTTTCGGAAGGCCCTACTTAGTGCAATTAGTAGGATAGCGTCCCATACAACCCCCTACCCTATGTAGTACCCTCTTTTAGAAGGTTTGGCACCAAGTCTTCCCTTTCGGAAGGTCCTACTTAGTGCAATGGATAGGTAGGATGCCATACCACCACCTACCCTAAGTAGCACGTTCCTTTAGAAGACTTAGTTCAATCAATTCACATAGGTATCACACTATTAGATGACTTTTTATTTCATTACTTTTACGGGGGGTTAGCTTAATCGACAAAGACCATGAGAGCTAGGCATGGAATCACGATATTAACCCCTATCAGATGAGGGATCCTCACTTGCCTAGAGTAAGGTCATACTTCTTAGCTTTTACATCCTCACTTGCCTAGAGGAAGGTCATACTTCTTAGCTTTTACATGGCTTTCCCAATATCTACACCTATGCGGGCACATAGTTAGGGATAGGGAGACTGATACTACGTAACTCATTCTCTACTAACGAGGAGTACTCATCTCAAGAGGTACAATGCAATACAACAACCCAACTAATGAAGTGTATTCCACCTCTTCATCTTATCCTCTCGGTGCTAGGCATAACTCCCCACGGATCGTCACATTATAGACTATAGGTTAAGGATAACTAGCGAATACCCCATCTCAACTCATGAAGTGCATTCATCCTCCGACCTATCTTGGAAAGATCATTAGGAATTGTGAGGTAGCTACTAGAGACTTCATCTTAACTCATGAAAAGTGTCCACCCAAAGACTCCCCTTCTTACTAAACTTAGCTTCATTCATTAACATAAAGTGTGTGTGTACGTGTGAGCACACCTTGCATATAAGCATCATTTCATATACATTACTTCTAAACATGCTTTAGACCTTCATCCATAAATTCACACACTTCTCATACTTCATATAGTCATATTCTTCAATTAGACAAAATCTCAGGTCAAACATACAATTAAAGCATCACAACCACAATACAAGACTCATTTCGACTTCTATTCATTCTACATATTATACCTTCAACATCACATTATCAATACATACTAAACATAACTAATTTATCAAATAAACAACGCCACCAAGAAGATGGACCATACCACTCAAGAATCAATTTATAATAAGAAACAATACAATATAAGCAACTTTTGAATTTAACAAGCCATAAAAACCAATAAGAATTTTCTCATCAATTCATCATCCCTTTGGGCAGAAGGTAAGCCAACCTTACATTATTAGAAAACCAAAGTTTATTCTATATATAAACATGCTCATTTGACCCCTTTCTTAAACCATCATTTTAAAGGAAACATTAACATGATTTCATTAAGGTCATAGCATTGGAATCACCAACTAACAATAATAACATCATTAATTAATCTTTAGAAACATTTTCATGAAAGACCCATGTTTGGGTTGAAGATAGTAGAAACTAGGGTTTAAAACCCCTTTTTCAAATTCATTGGAAATATCTCCTTAAATGAAAGAGTATTCAAGAATGGATACCATACCTCAAATGCAAGTAATCCCAAGCATTTTTGTGAAGAAACACGTCCAACTAGCCCTTCATATCCCTCCTTGACCTCCAGCTTCAAAGAAGCTTGAAAGAGTTTGTTTTTTTCGAGAGAGAGTCGATTTGAAAAATAGGGTTCTTGTCTAGGTCTAGTTCTTAAAACTTAACCTAATATAACTTTAAAACCCTAAAAATATCATCCTAGGGTCCCAAAAGACTTGGGGTGAATTTCTCAAAAACCCTTAGAGTTTACCATTCATGTTACAGCTTTCGGGACTGCCCTATCGACAGACAAATCGACGGTCCGTGTGCCCATCGACGGACCATAGGCAAGGTCTCGTCATTTGGTACTACAGCCTACCAAACTTCAGGCTTGAAGCCTCCACCGACGGACAGAGGATGGACCGTTAACCAGTCGACGGTCCGTAGGTTAGGTCACGTTTCGTTGAGACATAGACACACATGAGGCCTGAACTTTCTGCCTTTGAAAGTGCCATAAATGGTCCATGGTCGACAGACTGTAGGTGGACCTACGGACTGTCCCTTGTTCCGTCGTTTGGCCACTGCCCTAGCAATTCGGTCCAAGGCATAGGCCCTTCTGTGGGTCCCACTTGAGGGTCCTAGGTGGGGTCGTGCCCGAACGTTAAAACCCTAAACATGTTCATCTAGGTATTAGGAACATCTAACAAAAGTTTCATGCAAAACGAACATGTAAAACTTTTCCAAACACAATAAGACACATAAGATTATTCTAGGGCACACCTTCTGAACGTCATGGATGTTTTTGGTCGATTGTCCTCAAAACTTCACATTCAGATTAGGGATACAAAATTAACTCACTTTAACAAAAATTCACTAAAGAAACACTTACGAAGCTCTAGTTCACCTTAATTCATTTTAGGCGTTACATTCTCCACTAGTTGGGATAACATTCATCCTCGAATGACACTTAAACATGAAGAACAACAAGACTCACTTAGAATAACATAACACAAGACAATAATGATAAAAACATAAAAATCAAAGAATCAACTAAGAAAGAGCATCATTTCACACTTTTACACACTTATCAACATAGGAAACTTTACCAAACTTCACAAGTTCCAAAACTCATTCTTAACCTTCTTTTATGGAGGAAATACTTTCTCCAACATTAAACATGTTCATATTCAACCATTTAGCATACATTGAAACTTCAATTCAAGACAAAACAAATTTTCTCAAAAATCAAAAATTTTATAGTGGGAATCACTGTAGCCACTGTCCAACATGCAATTTTTTTCAATAATTCATTCTTTGAGCAATTCATCAAGATGACATGATCATATGAACTATAAGACCACATAAACTCAGTTCATAAGATAAAAACAACAATCATAAAGGGTTAAGACTTACCAAAATCATCAAATCCGGATTAGTTATTCTTTTTAGCTCCCATTCCATAAGAAGGGTTCTTCTATGGAGAATTAGGATCTAGGGAAGATTGATTGACAACCTTTCCCCTTGCTTTGTTATTTGGGCAGTCCCTCATCTTGTGGCTTATACTACCACAACTAAAACAACCATACATCCCGGCAAGAAACTTACCGGAATGTTGCTTTCCACAAGTAGGATACCTAGTCCTTTCAAAAGTATGACCACCACCTTGAGAATGTTGGTTTGGAGCCCTATCCTTGTTTCCCATGGAAGAATCTTGGTGATAGAGACTCTTCCTAAGCTTTTGGTGACTAGACTCATCCAACCAAGGCCTTTTACCCTCTTGCCTTATCTCCTTATTTTTTGACTCCTCAATTTGTTGTGCATAAACCATAAGTCTAGAGATATTCATGTCATTAAGAAGCATTGTCGTACACACTCTTTTTCCACCAAGCTAGACAATCACATCAAAAATTTGTTCATCCTAGCTCTAGGATTGGCTACCATAGTCGGTGCATATTAGAGAGTTGGTTAAATTTGAGAGAGTACTCTTGCATACTCATTCCCCCTTGACCAAGGTTCATGAATTCAACCATCTTTTTCCCCCTCCACTCTAAAGGAAAGAACCTATTATTGGAAGGCCTCTTTTAATTTCTCCCAATCAACCAAACCTCTTTTTAAGTGTCTCTCACATCTCCATTGCTTATACCATACTTGAGAAACATCTTTAAGTTTGTAAGAGGCTAAGTCCCCTTTCTCCCTAGGGATCCCACCCATGGCATCCACCACTTTGAAAACCTCATCTATGAAACCTTGTGGATCTTCATCCACCTTAGTGCCATGAAAAGTTGGGGGGTTCATCCTTATGAAATCACGAATCTTAGAAGAGGGCGTACTAGCATTTGGTTGGGGTCTATCTCCTTGATTAGCTTGTCCCACAAAGTGATTGTTGACGACATGAGCTTGAGCCGTCATGTCCCCATTAGGGCATACTTTAAATCCGCATTAGTCATATCCCCATCAACAAAAGGAACTTGAGGTATAGGAGTCACTTGAGTCCCTTAGGGTCCCGAAGGTACTTGAGGTTATTGAAGGGGAACCTCCATATTCTATTCATCTAGGCCCTCAATAGGAACTTGGTAAACACAAGGAGGGAGTCTCTCATTAGCTACACCACCCTCCTCCCTTCTAGTTGTAACATTCCAGAAAATGTACTTGTCTAGTGAAGATTCTATTAGGTTCTAAGAATATGTATTGAGGTACATAGGCATTCCAAAATATTGTCTTAAGGGTGTTAGACAAATTTTATGTATTAGCATGTATCTTGACATATGCTCCAATCAAAGCTTGTTTAGGTATTATACCTACAATGAAGATCCTGAGCTAAAATAACTATATTCTTCACATATACACATTAGGTACGAGGCATTCAAGTCTCAAGCCTAGGTACCATAGCACATGATCATTTAAATGATCGTGTAGATTACGTAGTGTCCAAGGGCAGAGTGAGGATCATTGGAAAAGAAGAGAACTTTCAAGAGTGCACAGTCAGGGTGGTTAGAGGGCAGGTACGCGTTGGGTGCAGCCACGTGAGGCCGAGCTTCCTAACCAATCCTAGGCTCCAACTAACTTACCTAACTATCTAAAGAACCTAGGATAAATTAAAATTAATCAACTAGTGTGTCCAATATCCTAATACCTAACCGGGTGACACTAGCCAAGTATCTAACTAAAGAAACATCCTAGTACCTAACCTATGATGGTCCAAAGGGGTTCGTTATGGTCCTAATGACTTAGGGGTAATTTAGTAATTACCCTAGGTCCCTTAATTAATTAAATTAGCAACTTAATTAATTAATTTAAATGTCAAACCCGAGATCCTTAAGAAAATTTTCAAAATTTGGCTAAGTGAAATGTTCTCCTATTTTTAGTGAATTTATGAGGTGCTTTTGGTAATTTAACTGGAGGGTCTTTAGGGTAATTCATAGGACAAATATATATTGATATTACGTAACTTTTAGACCACTTATACACGTCCCAAATAATATCAAATTTAATTTCTTTCAATCTTTCAAGAACGCTCTCTTTTCCAAACTCCGCTGGGTAAGAAGAAAAGCTTAAGGGAGAAGACGAAGGTTTCGAAGTTCCCAATAAGATTTTGTGGATTCTTCATCTATAAGGTATGGGTTTTTCACTCTTGGTATTCCTTTCCCCAAGATTTATTTTCAAGTTAAGTTTTCAAGAACTTCAAATACTAGGATTTTTGCTCTACAAAGTGGATTTTCTTCCTAACCCTGGATTTATAATTTACAATGAAAAGTATACTTTTTCTATATTAAATTTCGCACGAATTGATTGATAATGTTTGAATGTCGTGTGATACATGATATTTCTCAATATGATGATTTCAAATGGGTTGTTTATGGTATTTGATAACGTGTAAATGTAAGGATTTGAATTAAGACTTGAATTAACCCTTTAATGGCCCGTTTACTTTCTGCTACGCTATGCATTGATCTTGTACATGATTTGATGAGTTGTTCTTGATTATTCATTAGAGTATGTCACTATGTATAATTATGAATATTTCATGACGAATAAGATTCTTTGAAGCCAGAGGTAAGTCTTGTAAGTGTGATTACTCTCAATGTTTATGTTAGCCTATAATATTGATGCTATGATTACGTAAGGAATGTATGATGTTTCTATGTGAATATGGCTATGAAAATGTAAATTGTGATATCATGATAAGAATACAAATGTGCAAGTTTATGATATCCCTTTAACGCTTTACAGAAAGTGATTATGTTATGTTAATCTCATATATGAAAGGTTACGATGAACGGACATTCTCATCAAATCTAAAAGAGCTCATGATCATGTTATACAGGGAGTTAACTTCCTATGCCCTATGATAAGTTTATGATAAAAGAAAACTAAAAAGTTTTTTCAAGTAAGAGACTTAAGCTAAGCACCGATGTACTAGATATGGGGAGTGTCCCTTACCTAACAGAAAGGTAGGTTCACAATGATTCTCATGAGGTTGAGGCTGCCATGTAATGTGGAACTATGGGTCTCTAATACATTTCCTAGTTCTTGAACTATGTTTCCACCATAGGATAATCGTTAGTGGATCCACCTAGAAAGCTATTATATGTTAGGTTCTACTTTTGCCGGTAGACCACCACTTTTCGGTGTGGCGATAAAACATGATTCCATGTTTATCTCACATGGTGTATGTCTGTTAATGCGTATGTTCCCTCATCTAAAATGAAAGACAAGTAAACGAACGTTGACTTGGGTGACTTGAGGAGTTTGCTTAATATAGGTAGGGGTATGGGACTCTACCCGGACATTGCACAAGTGGACTCTAAGGGAAGTCCTAGGAGATTGTTCTTATGTAATATGATGATATGAAAGATATATGTTTATGATATATCATGTTACTCTTATATGAATGTTGGTCATTATGATGAATATATTATTTAGTTATATTGTTAAATGAAGTGATGACTAACAATGTTACAAGTTATATAAACCAAAGCTTTACTTATGGTCTCCTGTCTTATCTACTTGGTTGTGTGGGGTTATAGGGCTTCACATGACCATTGCACTTGTAGGTTGGGGATGGGATTATTGGTACGTATTTTGTATGTTATGTTGTGTGATCTAATGAATATTAAAAATTAATATTTCTTCGATTATGATCATACTTTATGTTTGATAAAATCCTTAACTTGTATGTGTTATATGATATGTGCATAGAAGACTTTCATATGACATAGCGTGTTTTCTAAAGAAATTATAAGTAATGTGTTTTTTTCATGCATGTCCATATGTGTTATGTGAATATAGCCATACTTAGTGCATGTGGCGTACTAGCCCCATTACTTTATATTACTACAAATGTAGGTTCTGACCATTTAAGTTAAGCAGGCCGATTTGAAGAAACTTGGAACTCTTTCTCGAAGTCTTGGTATGTCCTCACGTTCCGGACGCTATCATTTATATTCCAACCTATGAAAACTTTGTATTTTTTAGAATACGTTATTTCCATTATGTTCTTTGGATTCTTTTGTATTAAGGCCTTTATGGCATATTGACTATTATTGGTTATGTCCAGATTTGCACTCTTAGATGATTTATATATATGTGCGACAGTTTTAGAATATCGTATGTCTTTATGAATCTTAAGTATGAAGTCTAAGTATACTTCATTAGTAAGTTGAAAGTTTTTAAGTTTTCACAAAATTTAACTGTATGATTGTGATGAAAGCTAAGAAGAGGCTTGTCTGCGACCTCTGATAGGTTAACGACAGCGGTCTCATCCGGGTTCTAGGATCGGGGTGAGACAAACTTGGTAAAAGAGAATGATATTAAATATTAGAAATTTAAACTTGGTATCAGAGCATGAGGTGATGTATTAGAATCTCTAACTTGGTATCATAGCATTAGGTTAAATATCCTTAGGATCGATGTCTTACTAAACCACATTACCTAGTGTCTTGTTCATGGTTGTGAAGCGCGCCACAGTTGTGGACGAGAGGCTATGTGATGATTAGGAAAATTCTCTTTTCTTGGTATTCCTATGTTGTAACTCTAGAGCTTTGGCACGATGTGTCTTTTAGGATCTCATTCCATTCTTCATCGGTTCTTCCCAAGATAGAAAGGAGAAGTTAAGGTAGGGGAGTTCATAAACCTTCGTCACGGAGGTGTGAGTGTTAAGGAATACTCCTTGAAGTTCATTAAGCTGTCCAAATATTCTTCTTCTTTGGTTTCTAATGCTAGGGATGAAATTAGCTGTTATGTAACAGGCGTGTCCGAAGAACTTGAAGAAGAATGTCGTGCAGACATGCTTCATGATAATATGGATTTTTCTAGATTGATGGTTCATGATCAATAGGGTGATGAAAGTCGCCTAAGGAAGAGGAATAGAGAAGTTAAGGAGGCAAAGTCTTTTGAAAGTGGTTCTCCTAAAAGTAGGCTTGATGTTCAAGACAACCCTAAGTTTAAGAAGAGGTTTTGAAACCAAGTTCTTTCAAATTTCTCCAAGAATTGTAATGATAGGGTTATTAATCCTAAACCTCAAGAGGGGAGAAATGTTGATCCACCTAGAGAAAGACTAACTCGTGGTAAGTGTGGTAAGAAGCATGGGGGTGAATGTCTTGTTAGAACTAATAGTTGCTATGGTTGTGGCAAAGTTGGCCATATTGTGAAAGATTGTCCTAATGCAAGAATTCAAGGTAAGGATAAAGCTTTACCAAGCGGTCCTAATTCTGAAGCTCCAAAAAGGAACCGTTTCTACGCACCCAAGGCTAGGGGTGAACAAGAAAGCTCTCCCAACATTGTGACGGGTAGGTTACATGTTTTCGCTATTAATGTTTACGCTTTGCTGGACACAGGTGCTACTCTTTCTCTCATTACACCTTTGGTATCTAAGAAGTTTGATGTACTTCTCGATGTTTTGATTAAGCCCTTTTCCGTTTGAACCCCAATGGGTGACTCTGTAGTTGCAAAAGAATTTATAGGAAATTCCCTGTCATGTTGTCCAATAGAGTTACTCTTGTTGATTTTGTAGAACTGGACATATTTGATTTTGATATCATCTTGGTTATGGATTGGCTTCATGATTATTTTGCATCCCTAGATTGTAGAACAAGGGTAGTGAAGTTTCAGTTCCCTAATGAACATATTCTAGTGCGTAAGGGGGGAAATTTTATGCCAAGGGGTAAAATTATTTCATGTTAAAGGCTTGTAAAATTATAGCCAAGGGTTGTTTATACCATGTGGTGAGGATAAATGAGGCTTTTCAAACGTATTGAATTCAAGAAAACTGAAACTAGGGTTGTTCTTGTTCCCAATGAAATTGTCGAATGTTAATCTCCCTAGTTCTCCCTATTCTAGTAGTATGTATAATTCTCAAATTTTTAGTAAGAAAGTAAGAATCAAACAAAGAATGAAGTAGGAAGATGAGGGTGTTCGAATAGGATGACTAAAGGGTGAGGTTAGACTAACTAATGATGTAAGTCATTCTTAGTCATAATACAGAAAGATCCCAATGTAAGTCATAAAAGAATATCCTAAGTCAACCTAGCATGTTCAAAGTGAATGTGAGATCAAATAAGAAGAAATGTAAGTTCAAAGTGAACTAAGTAAGCAACGCATGAGAGTGTCAAATCATCAGTGTTTGACAAGAATGAAGTTTTAACAGTTATTTTATGCCAATATTCGAGTATGAATATATGCCCTAAGAACTATATATTATGCAAATAATCAAAGAATGGGCATAGCCGATAAAGATTGTATTATAAAGACTTTATGCCCAATTTAACAAGAAAAAAAAGAAATAAACTTGTTTACTAAATCGGTGCATGTTTTGGTAAAAGATAGTACCTATTAGAGTTTGAGAAGATTTTTTCATACTCTATTTTTTCACCTATATGAAACTTATATGCATATGTTTTTTTGAGATTTTTTTGTTTTATTGTTATCTTGAGAAGATTGATAGCATGGTAACTCTTTAATGCATTTTGACCTTATGATAAGGATGAGAAGGAAATTCCTCACTATGTGTTACGAATATATACTCTTATATGTTGGTGCATCATGAATTGAGTGCTAAGTGCAATGATATGTTATGTGCTTGTTGTGCTTTTAGTATTGAGTTTTTTCCTACCGTCCAAAAGAATTTAGTGTCATTCGGGGACGAATGTTCCTAAGGGAGGGGGGATAATGTTACATTCCAGAAAATGTATTTGTCTAGTGAAGAGTCTATTAGGTTCTAAGAATATGTATTGAGGTTCATAGGCATCCCAATGACCAATATTATGTAATATTGGGCATGTTAGATAATATTGGCTTAAGGGTGTTAGCAAAATTTTATGTATTAACAAGTATCTTGACATACGCTCTAATCCAAACTTGTTTAGGAATTCTACCTGCAATGAAGACCCTAAGCTAAAATAACTGTATTCTTCACATATACACATTAGGTACAGGCATCCAAGTCTCAAGCCTAGGTACCATAGCACATGATCATTTAAAATGATCATGTAGATAAGCAGTGTCCAAGTACAGAGTGGGGATCCTTGGACAACAAGTGAACTTTCCAGAGTGCACGGTTAGGGAAGTGCACAAAAACACATGTGCAAGCACATGTCCTACCAACGGCCGAGAGACCACGCCAATTGATTCTGTTAGGGCAGTAATGGGGCAGGCACGCGTCGGGTCCAGCCACGTGTGGTCGAGCTTCCTAATAAATCCTAGGCTCTATCTACTTTACCTAAATAGATAACAAAACCTAGTATTAACTAAAATGAACAAACTAGTGTGCCGGAAATCCTAAGACCTAACCGGGTGACACTAGCCCAGTATCTAACTAAAGAAACATCCTAGTAACAAACCTAGGATGATCCAAAGGGGTTGGTTATGATCCTAACGACTTAGGGGTACTTTAGTAATTACCCTAGGTCCCCTAATTAATTAAATTAGAAACTTAATTAATTATTTTAAATGGTAAAACCCGAGACCCTTAAGTAAATTTTCAGAATTTGGCTAAGTCAAATGTTCTCTTGTTTTTTATCAATTTAGAAGGGGCATTTTGGTAATTTAAGTTGACGGTCTTTTGGGGAATTCATGGGACGACTATCTATTTCTATTAGGTAAGTTTTATACCACTTTTACATCTCCCAAATCTGATCAAACGAAATTTCTCTCAAGAACACTCTCTTTTCCAAACTCCATTGGAGAACAAGAAAAGCTTAAGGGAGAAGACGAAGGCTTCGAAGTATCCAAACAGATTTCATTGATTCTTCTTCTATAAAGTATGAGTTTTTCACTCTTATGATTCCTTTCCCCAAGTGTTCCTTTCAAGATAAGTTTTCAAGAACTTGAAATACTAGGGTTTTACTATACAAAATGGATTTTCTTCCTAACCCTAGATTTATGATTTTCAATGAAAAGGAAAAGTTTTCTATATTCAATTTCGCACGAATTGTTGTGTAATTTATTGATTATGTTTAAATGTTGTGTGATACATGATCTTTATCGAAGTGATGGTTTCGAATGGGTTGTTTATGGTATTTGATAACGTGTAAACGTTAGGATTTGAATTAAGACTTGAATGAACCCTTTAATGACCCGTTTACTTTCTCCTACGTTATGCATTAATCTTGTACATGATTTGATGAGTTGATCTTGTACATTATTTGATGAGTTGTTCTCTATTATGCCATTGAGTATTTCACTATGTATGAATATGAATATGGCATGATAAATAAGTTTCTTGGAAGCAAGAGGTAAGTCTTCTACGTGTGATTACTCTCAATGTTTATGTTAGCCTAAAATTGTGATGCTATGATTACGTAAGGAATGTATGATATTGCTATGTAAACATTCTAGTCTATGAACATGTAAATTGGGAGATCATGAAAAGAATACGAATAAGCAAGTTTATGATATCCCTTGTATGCTTTATACAAGTGATTATGTTATGTTAATCTCACATATGAAAGGTTACGCTGAAAGGACATTGTTATCTAATCTAAGGGAGCACATGATCATGTTATACAGGGAGTTAACCTCCTATGACCTATGTTATGTTTATGATAAAAGAAAACTTAAAAGCTTTTTTCAAGTAAGGGACTTAAGCTAAGCACCTCATGAGATTGAGACTGCCATGTAATGTGGAACTATTGGTCTCTAATACATCTACTAGTTCTTGAACTATGTTGCCACCTAGTGGATCCACCTAGAAAGCTATTTCATGTTAGGTTCTACTTTGGCCAGTAGACCACCTCTTTTCGGTGTTTGGAAGAAACTGGATTCCTTGTTTAGCTCACATGGTCGATGTTGGTTGATGCATATGTTCCCTCATGTAAAACGAAAGACAAGTAAACGAACGTTGACTTGGGTGACTTGAGGAGTTTTCTTCATATAGGTAGGGGTATGGGACTCTACCTAGACATTTCACAAGTTCACTCTAAGGGAAGTCCTAGGAGATTGTTCTTATGTAATATGATGATATGAAAGATATATGTTTATGATATATCATGTTACTCTTATATGAATGTTGGTCATTATGATGAATATATTATTTAGTTATATTGCTATATGAAGTGATGACTAACGATGTTACAAGTTATATAAAGCAAAGCATAACTTATGGTCTCGTATCTTATCTACTTGGTTGTGTGGGGTTATGGGGCTTCACATGACCATTGCACTTGTAGGTTGGGAATGGGATTATTTGTACGTGTTTTGTATGTTATGTTATATGATCTAATAACAATTAAAAGTTAATATGCCTTTGATTGTGATCATGCTTTAAGTTTGATGAAATCCTTTACTTGTATGTGTTATATGCTATGTGCATTGAAGACTTTCATATGACTTAGCATGTTTTCTAAAGAGATGATAAGTAATGTTCTTTTTTGCATTCATGTCCCTATGTGTTATGTGCATATACCCGTACTCAGTACATGTGGCATACTAACCCCATTACTTTATATTACTACAAATGTAGGTTCCGACCATTATGTCTTGGTAGGTCCTCACGTTCGGGACGCTATCACTTATATTCCAGCCTATGAAGACTTTTTAGTTTTTAGAATACGTTACGTTCTTTGGATTCTTTTGTATTAAGGCCTATATGTCATATTGACTATTATTGATTAAGTCCATATTTTCACTCTTAGATGGTTTCTATATATGTGCGACAATTTTAGAATATCGTATGTTTTTATGAATCTTAAGTATAAAATCTAAGTACTTCATTAGTATGTTAAATGTTTTAAATTTTCCGCAAAATTTAACTGTATGATTGTGATGAACGTTAAGAAGAGGCTTGTCTACGACCTCTGAGAATCTAAAGACGACGGTATCATACGGGGTCTAGGATCTGGGTGTGAACTAGTGGTCGATCTCCTCGTATTCATGTCCTAAAAATACTAAGAGCACGGGTTGAGAAAAGTCACCTTAAAAACTCAACTCTAAAGCACGATATTAGAATAAAGAAGGAAGTGAAACTTCTAGCATCCTATAGCCTCTTGTCCATGGATGTGTCGTGGCTCACATCAATGATCAAGATACTACTAGATGTGGCTTGTGAGATTTTAAGAACCTAAACTATTTCCAAAAACCTTATGCTCAAATACCAAGTCTGTCACGACCCGAAAGTACCCCTTTGAATCTAGGGATAACTCCCGGATTGTGGCAAGGCGTACTTGACCCTTTGGTGTCTCATACAAGCCCTTCAAATATCGTTCATTACATAATACATGAAAAGTAGTACGGAATTTAAAGCTTTTTACGATAATTAAATAAAAAAAGTCTTTCATAGATACAAGGAAATCTCATCGTCACAAGACAACATAGAAACACAACTTAGAATCTTAGGAACACAACCCTTTATAATAAGGAGGAAAATACAAAATAATTCTTAATATTGTAATTAAGAAACATAAACTATGTCCTCTAATATATGAGGACATACCAATTCTTGAGAGATAGAATTCCCAAGCTTCAACTTCGATCCTCCAAAAGAATCCATCCTATACTTATAAGGTATATAAAAGTATGGGGTTAGTACAAACAATTTACTAAGAATGGCATATGAATAACATGTAAGAAAGGGAGATTTTAGTGAACTAAGCTTTTAAGGACAAAACCCTTAAAAATAAGGAGTAAAATACAAAGTAAGTATTAATAATGAAACTAAAAAGAACATAAACTATGTCCTCGAATATATGAGGACATACCAATTCTTGAGAGATAGAATTCGCAATCTTCAACTTGGATCCTCCAAAAGCTTCCAACCTATACTTAAAAGGTATGTAAAAGTATGGGCTTAGTACAAACAATGTACTAAGTATGGCATATGCAAAATATGTAAAAATGGGACAATTTAGTGAAATAAGCTTTTATGCCAACTTAATGAAACATTCATGAACTTAGGAACAAAACAGCATAAGAAGCATCATTAAACACTTAAAGAAGAATTTCCATAATTTGCATTCAAAAAACACTTTACAGTAAGGGCACTCGACTTTACAATGAACCCACTCACATATACAATTTCACATATGTACTCTCCTCCAATGGACTCTTAGTTCACACTAAGTGCAATGTGAGAGTAGCATCCCATACTACCACTCCCACTAGTGCTCCTAATGGATTCCCAAGGATTTGAGCACGTTAAAACAAGTTAATTAAAAACTTATGCTTACAGTGAGCTATACACTTAACAATACAATGAACCATTTTAAGAGATTATTGTAAGTTTAAAAGCTTTACATTGAACTTTAGGAGGTTAATAATATGTATGTATATGATGATAAATGCAAATGATCGTATATGATGATTATGATGCTTATGAACATTTTAATGGTCTTCATTGCTAAAGTATGAACCTTTGTGTACTTGGAATATATTTTATGTGAAGTGGGTTACAATTTATGGTTCTTATTGGGTTACTTCATTGAGTAATGTTATGGGCCTTTGCTTGATGTCTTGCTTTGCTACTTTCATGATGAACTCTTATTCATACTTGTGATGTTATTACTTTGTGATAGAGTTATATGAGATTATGGGTTAAAGTATGTCGATAAGCATATAGTTTGCATTGACTTGTTGAACATGTCTAAATGATTGGTATGGTTTTTTTGATTGTGAACAAACTTTTAAAGAGGTAAGATGGCATGATTTAACTAAATGTCCATTTTTAGCATGCTTTGTTGTTATATGTGCATGTGGTCTCATACTTAGTACATGTGGCATACTAACCCCTTTTTCTCCCTTTTTCCTATACATTTTAGGTTCTGGTCATTAAGGGTTCGTTCGAGGCGGCTTGAAGGAGGCTTGGGTATTCTCTAACATCCAAGTGGGAAGGTCCTCATTTCTCAAGGGTGATGCCAATATCTAGCTATGTATTTGATTAATTCTTAAGACACTTATATTAACTCTATCTCTCATTTGAGTAATATTTGTATAAGCCCATATGTGGCTTCAAGGTATTTATGTAGGGATTTGCCCAAATTGATATGCTCATTTTAGATGGTTATGAGATGAGACGACTTTGAGACTCTATTTTATGTTATATTTATGTTTGTGCAATAAAAGTAGAATACTATGTAATCTTTTTATACGAAGGGTCTATGTATACTCGATATAACTATATGAATGTGTATGTAGAGGTCTATGTAAGCATGAATGTATAATCATTAAAAGTTTTAAATTCTTCCGTACTTTTTGACACATGAATGCAATGATGAAAACTACGAGGCTAGTCTTAGTCCTCAAATAGGACGACTACGCCAATTACGTTTAGGGAGTAAACCTGGATGTGGCAAACTTGGTATCAGAGCATGAGGTTGAATATCCTTGATGTTGATGTGTCTCTCAACCACGTCTACGTAGATTCATATTCATAATTGTGAAGCATTCCACACTTATGTATAGGAATCTACATGATGCTTATGAATCTCTCTCTTTTCATGGAAATCCAATATCGTGCCTATAGAGTAAGTATCATATGCTTTTACCTAAACCTTCTATTTTAGTTATAGGCAATGAATACTTGGAGGAATACGGTTTGAAGACTTGAAGAAGAGGTTACTAATGCGGGAGCTCGCCCCTATGGTGATCAAGATCCTCTTATTGAAGAAGGAGGTAATGTTGAACAAGATTCGGCATCTCAAAGGGTTGTCTTTATTACATAGTAAGAGTCCAAGATTCGGACTCTGAAATTCATCCCATTGAGTCTGTCCCAATAGTGAGTGAATTTCTTGAGGTCTTTCATAGTAACCTCCCTAGTATTCCTCCTAAACGGGAAATCGATTTTGGTATCAATTTGCTAGCGGAAACAAACCCCATTTCAATTCCTCCTTCTCGGATGGCTCCGGCCATATTGAAGGAGTTGAAGGCACAAGTCAAGGATTTACGATACAAGTATGTCTCCATGGGGTGCTCCTGTTTTGTTTGTGAAGAAGAAATATGGGTCCTTGAGAATGTGTATTAACTACCGCCAACTCAACACGTTCACTATTAAGAATAAGTATCCTCTCCTTCAGGTTGACAATTTGTTTAATCAACTCCAAGGGGCGAGCTACTTTTCAAAATTGTCTTTAGGTCAGGGTATCACCAATTAAGAATGAGAGGTGAGAACATACCAAAGACGACATTTCGGACTAGGTATGGACACTATGAGTTCTTGGTAATATTTGTTCGTCTCACTAATGCTTCGGTAGCGTTTATGGACCTAATGAATAGGGTGTTTCGAAATTATGTAGATTCATTTGTCATTGTCTTCATTGATGACATCTTGGTATATTCAAAAAATGAGGGTGATAACATAGGGAATTTGGGGGTGGTATTGCAAATCCTTAAAGAACATCGGTTGTTTGCCAAGTATAGCAAATGTGAGCTTTGGTTAAGGTTGGTAACATTTCTTGGTCACATCATCTCTAGTGAAGTATTTGACATAGATCCAACGAAACGGAGGCGGTGAGAATTTGTCCTAAACCATTGACTCCACCCGACATTAGGAGTTTCTTGGATCTAGCGGGTTACACTAGGAGGTTAGTGGATGGTTTTGTGTCCATAGAATCTCCTTTAACTATGTTGACCCAAAAGAGTAAAAAGTTTGAGTGGTCGGAGGCATGTGAAAAGACATTTCAAATCATGAAAGATAGGCTTACTTTCGCTTCGGTGTTGACTTTACCGGAGGGAACAAATGGATCCGTTATTGTGATGCATCCTATGTGGGTTTTTGGTGTGTGCTTATGCAACATGGAAAGGTGATTGCCTATGCTTCCAGGCAACTTATGGTTCATGAGAGAAACTATCCAACTCACGATCTTGATTTAGGGGCCGTGGTGTTTGCCTTTAAAATATGGAGGCATTATTTGTATGGTGTTCATGTCGATGTCTTCACCGACCATGAAGGTGGTTAAAATTGTTGAAAGATTACGATATTAGTGTCCTCTATGACCCCGGCAAGACCAATGTGGTTGTGGATGCCCTAAGTTGTACGACAATGGGTAATGTGTCTCACATAGATGAAGCCCAAAAACACCTAGGAAAAGATGTTCATAGGTTGGCTAGGTTGGTGTGAGGTTGGAAGACTCTACGAATGGTCGTGTGTTGGTTTGACATAACTCCAAGTCATCATTGGTAGTTGAGGTGATGTCCAAACAACACTTTGATCGATGGAATTGCAAGAGTCGGTTCTCGGTAAGCTAAATGAATCATTCTCCTTATGGGGGATGGTGTTTTGAGGTACCAAGAGAAATTGTGTGTTCCTGAGGTAGATGTGTTGAGGAACCAGATCCTTGAGGAAGCCCATGGGTCCCACAACTCCTGTCATCCAGGTGCCACAAAGATGTACCATGACCTTAAGGAAACTTATTGGTGGGAAGGTTTGAAGAAAGACATAGCAGAGTTTGTTGCTATGTGTCCAAATTGGCAACAAGTGAAGGCGGAATATCTAAAGTCGGGTGGATTTCTAGAAGAAATAAAAATTCCTACTTGGGAGTGGGAAGACATCAATATGGATTTCGTGGTAGGTTTGCCTAAGACTCAAAATTAATATTACACAATATGGGTGGTGGTTGATAGATTGACCAAGTTCGCTCATTTTATTCCTGTCAAATATACTTATTCGGCTGAAGATTATGCTTAGATTTTCATAGATGAGATTGTGTGTCGCCATGGCATTCTGTTATCCATTATGTCGGATAGGGGTGCAACATTCACATCTAGGTTTTGGAGGGCATTTCAAGAAAGGTTGGGTACGAAGGTGAAGTTGAGTACCAGTTTTCATCCCCAAAATGGATGGTCAAGCGGAACGTACAATTCAAACTCTTGAAGATATGCTTACAGATTGTGTCATCAATTTCAAGGGAAGTTGAGATAGCCACTTGCCTTTGGTGGATTTTACTTTTAATAATAACAATCATTCATCCATATCCATTGCTCCCTAGGAAGCCTTGTATGGTAGGAGGTGTAGGTCACCTATTGGGTGGTTTGAATTCAGTGAGTCTTCGATTCTTGGTCACTATTTCATTTAAGACTTTTTAAAAAGTTCATATTATGATAAATCGCTTGCTAACGACCTATAGTCAGCAAAAGTCTTATGCCGATCATTGGATGAGGGATCTTGATTTTGAAGAAGGTGATAAGGTGTATTTGAAAATTTCACCTATGAAGGGTGTTGTTAGATTTGACAAGAAAGGGAAGTTAAGTCCTCGTTATGTGGGTCCCTATGAAATCTTGCAAAGGGTTTGCACGGTTGCCTATGAGTTGAGGTTGCCTAGTGAATTGGCTTTGGTTCATCCAATTTTTGTTGTTTCTTTAATAAAAAAAGCGTGTCGGTGATCCCGAGTCCATACTTCCTAATGAGGGTCTTGGTATCAAAGATAACCTCTCTTATGAGGAGGTTCCAATTCTAATTCTTGATAGGCAAAAGAAAAGGTTGAGGCTGCAGCATGGGAGGTCGAGGCCAACATGAAGTACCGTTACCCTCATCTGTTTGATTATTAAGGTTAGTCATTCTTTTTAATAGTAAAAATATGACTAGATATTGAAGTTTCATGAATTTTGGTGAAGTTGTGCAAAAATATGCATTTTTGGGTTGCATTATAGTGAATTAAAGTGAGCTAGTGCATAAAAACTTGAAAATTTTCTTCTGACGTTTCGAGTGTGTTATGTACTTTGTCATAGTGAGTGCTTATGTTGTGGCATATTGATAAGTTGAACTTTGTACTAATTAACTCATGTATAGCATGTTGAGCTCATGTAATGGATTGAGAGAAGGAAACTCCTCATAACGAAGTGTTTTGAGCCTTATACGTGTGGTAATTGAAGCTTTGAATTTCCTTGATTGAATTATATGATTTATATTGTCTTGTATTGATGTTGGGTTGGGTTGCTAGTCTTGAGTCTATTCCTTCATACAAAAGAGTTTTAGTGTCATTCAGGGACGAATGTTCCTAAGGGGGGATAATGTAACACTTCAAAAATTCAAGACGTATCGTAAAGTATATTATAAAGATTTAGTACTATAACAATGAATATATTTCATTTGGGAAGTGTATAAACCAAAACGTCTAAGAACGTCCAAGACGTTTGGAGATTTGGTTCAAGGATACACTAGTGTGCCTTAGCCTATTTTACTAGCTTTTAGGAGTCAAAAATTCATTAAAAGTGGTGAAAGGGTATCTAATAAGTGTTTAAGTTAATTCATGGTCGAAACGTCTGGGTACGACTCACCAAGGACCAAACATGTGCCCTTGAAGAAGACCCTTGCACGTTGGTGTCAACACTGCCTAGGCAGTGTTGCAAACCACGAAAGCCAAGGAACGACTCGTGTGTGGATCGACTGAGAATCCATGTCAGCCATCGTCCCACGTTTGGCCAAAATGAGAAATCCCTCACCTTCACAAGTCTCTAACTAAGAAGTCAGTTGTGCAGAACGGAGGGGGGACCGATAGTCGACTCACTGACAGCCCGTCGACGGGGTTCCATCTGTGAGGGTCCATTTTGATGCAGAATTTAAGTTAAGTCCAGTTAAAATAATTATGTGGTTTATGGGTTATTTAGGAATTAAAGGAATATTAATTAACTAATTAAACCTCCCAAATAAAGACCCTAACCCTCATCAGTTTAAACACAACTCACAAAATAAACTCTCTTCCATCTCTTTATTGGAAGACACCATTGAAGACTAAGATAAGGAAGAGCTTTGGAAATTGGAAAGGGACGATTTCATCTCCATATCTTTGTCAAAACGTTGAGGTATGGGATATATTCACCTTTGATACCTCTTTCCTCAAAGGGCTCATCCAAAGTATTTCCAAAACATAAGTTTTCAAGTGGGTTTCATCTAATCTCGAAATTGAAGTTATTAATTGAATTTTTGATGATTTATTTATTTTATATTGGATATATTAACATGTATTTTAACTCAATTATGATAATTGTTGATGGTTTGGTCTAGATTGAAGAATATGATCCTCAACCCCTAACCCTATGTTGACCTATATTGTATTATAATCATTCAATTAACTTAGTTATTGATTAGATACTATGGTGTTATTTTGAATAAATTAAGATTAATTGTAGGTATAATATGCTAGTTCTTGAGATGTGATTTAGGTTATGGAGTATATTGTGAAATTGACCTAAATTTTTTTTTAAAACTATGCTCTAGTGTTGGATTATGTTATGGTGATGCAATTGGCCTTGTTATCTTATTGGTTATCATTGTTTGATTAGGTTACTTCCCTAATTGGGTTGAGTTATGGGTTGATGGTAAGACCTTGTTCAAGAATTGTTAAGGATACTTGGTAATTCTTATAATCCCTATACTTTACTTCAATTTATGGTGAATTGTGATTGATCCATGATGTTTTATTGGAGTGTGCCTTGATTAGGTTTTATAGGGTGGTATGATGTTGAATTGAATGATCTTGTCTATGGTTTTAAGGTTGATTAAGGTGGAAGGTTATGAGGGTGTAGATAATTACCAATGTACCTTATTATGAATGAACATGTAAATGTGTTGACCTTACTTATATGGATTGTAATGAGAGGACTATATTCATGCAATGCATATTGATCTATGATGATGATAATTATACAAGGGCTAGACCCTATGACCTAAACTAAGTTATGATTGTTAAATAAAGAAATTTTCAAGAAGGGACTTCTTAGCACCAAGTGATCTTGTGTGTGAGGGGGTGACACTTTCCCACATAGGAAAGGTAGTGTTCACTATGGTCCTTACGGCTTAAATAGCCTCATGACCCAAATTGGGTGTAGAGTGATGTTTCCAAGACGGCCCCAAGTTCCTTAGCTATGTTGCCACCATGGGAATACTGGTTAGTGAATCCACGTAGATGCTACGTTTCATGATAGGTTCTATCTTGGCAGGTAGTCCACCTTCCATCGGTGTAAGGTTTTACAACACCGGATTCCACACTTAGCTCATGTGGTGTATGTCAGTTAAGGAGAGTGTTCCATAAACTACAATGAAGTAATGATGTATAAACTAACTAAAGTGACTTGAGAGGTTTGACTTAGCTTAGGTAGGGGTATTGGACTCTACCTATGTCTTGCACTAGTTTGCCTTAATAGGAGCTTTAGGAGGTTAATATTATGTATGTATATGATAATAAATGCAAATGATCTTAAATGATGATTATGATGCTTATGAACATGCAATCCGTCTTTATTGCTAAAGTATGAACCTTTGTGTACTTGGAAGATATGTTATGTGAAGTGGGTTACTATTCGTCTTTATTTCACTTGTTGACTTTATGAGGATTTATGATTAGTTGTCTTGCTTTGCTACTTTCATGATGAATTCTTATTCATACTTGTGATATTATTACTTGGTGATAGATTTATATGAGATTATGGGTTCAAGTATGTTGATATGTAAATAGTTTGCATTGACTTGTTGAACATGTCTAAACGATTGGTATGGTTTGTTTTGATTGTTCATAAACATTTAAAGAGGTAAGATGGAATGATTTAACTAAATATCCCGTTTTTAGCATGTTTGTTGTTATATGTGCATATGGTCTCATACATAGTACATGTGGCGTACTAACCCTATTTTCTCCCTTTTTCCCAAACATTTTAGGTTCCAGTTGTTAAGGGTTTGTTCGAGGCGACTTGAAGGACGCTTGGATATTCTCTACCATCCAAGTGGGTAGGTCCTCATTTCCCGAGGGCGATGCTAATATCTAGCTACAAATTTGATTAGTTCTTAAGACACTTATGTTTACACTATCTTTTATTTGAGTACAATTTGTATAAGCCTATATGTGGCTTGTTGGTATTAATGTAGGCTATGCCCAAATTGATATGATCGTTTTAGATGGTTATGTGATGAGACGACTTTGAGACTCTATTATATGTTATATATATGTATGTGCAATAAAAGTATAAGACTATGTAATCTTTATATATGAAGGGTCTATGTATACTCGATATAGCTATATGTATGTGTATGTAGAGGTCTATGTAAACCTCAATGTAGAATCATTAAAAGTTTCAAATTCTTCCCTATTTTTATCCCTTGAATGCAATGATGAAAACTAAGGGGATAGTCTTAGTACTCACAGAGGACGACACCAGTTACGTCTAGGGGGTAAACCCGGATGTGGCAGGTGGTACGCTGCCCTATTTCACTTTATTTAATGTTAATAATACTTCAATTATGTTGTGATTGGTATGTTCCACTTATGGTGGCGGCGTTATGTGAATTGATGTGGCCTTGTCGGCGTTATTTTAAGTATTATGATGATTATGGCCTAGTCGGCACTACATCAAGTATTATGTTTATTTGTGTAGTTTATTATTTGAAGTATGATCATATATACCTATATGTAAAATAATAAAAAAGTATGTGATCTTCTATTGATGATATCTAGGTGATCATGTTAGACTAATGACTATCTATTCTGTGTAGTCTTAGAGTTGAATGCCTGATTGTTCCTACTTGGTTATATGTGTCTATAATGTATATGTTGATGATGATAGATTAGTGGATAGGATGGCTTACAGATGATAATGTTCGTCCTTATGTGCTTTTAGATGACATGTAAAATGTGCTACACAGAAATATTGTTATGTCTTGTCTAGGTTGACTTAAGTGCCTTACTTGATGCATGCATGAATATGAATATGTGATATCTTGACTTAGGAAGCTAAAGCGTCTTAGTCTTGAATGTATAAATAATATCTGAGACCTTGAATGATCATAAGAGGGTCCTTTATGTGAAACCTTGAACCTAGTGGTAAGGTCATCAAACTTGAGGTCGAGATTCGTAATGGTATTCTTCATGTAATGAATGATGGACTTAAGGTTGATTGGCTGGAACGTTATCATATCAAACCTTAGGAATGATGAGCTTCTTTTCGCCATTATAAGGCATCCCCTACAGGACCTTATTGGTAGGATAAACGTAATTGGGTTATGAAGTTGATATAGAACCCATTTATATGAACCTTAATGTGAATTAATATATGAGAACGAAGGGTTGCACCGAGTGAGTATGGTAAGGAAGTAGTTCTAGTTAATGTATGAGCCTAGAATACAAAGTAATCCCTTCATATTCCTTAACCATGTGACTACTTGGCAAGTAGAACAACCTCATTGGAGTAGGATAGATCTCCAGATTCCATGTTTTGCTACCATGGTATATGTCAGTTGTTGTCCACTCTCATCATACGGGATATGTATTAGCATTAGAGAAGTTCTATGAAGTTTATATGGTGGAATGGGACGCTATCTAGACATTGCACAATAAGCTTTGAAGGTGTTAATTGGAGTCCCTAGGTCTTCTCCAAGACCATTACTTGAATTTCCTTTATGTGGTAGATGTTTCTTAATAAACTAATGAATTAATGACTTATGTCACAAAGTATGTATATGCATGAGTACCTAACCTAAATTGAGTTAGGAATTCCTTAGATAATGTTTCAAGAGGGCATATGAGATGATCTCTTCATGTCTTATCTATGGAAGTCTTGAGAATGACTCTAGTAAGGGAAGTTGGTTGTTACGTTTGAAATGACCTAAAATTAGGATGTCTTAAGGATTATTTAGGTAACCTTGAAAAGGCTGTATGGGCGTTCTCTTGTAGGAGTACTTAAGTAGGTCTTTTTTATAGCCTTGGTAGGGGAGATTTTCATATTATGCATGTTTTGTATGTTGGTGTATTGCAAGTGTGGATGTATCTCATTATGAGTAGGCGTGAGGATCGTTTAGGCACACATAGAGAGGGTGTATGGGTGGTCTTTCTTTGAGTGACTCAAGTAAATCTTTGGATAGCTTTAGTAAGAAGACTACATGCTAGAAGGTGTTTTTGGTGAAGGACTAAGCACTTCACTTTAACAGAGAGGGGACTTCACTATACATTGATTTGAGTTACTGTTAAGTAGCTCCTAAAATTATGATATTTTGTTTACATGATTTCTTATATGTTTCTAAGTTGATAAATGTTATTCTTATGATTATTTTATTATATTTAAATTAAAAGATGCCTATTTCCAATTAATGTCTATTTTCCTGATTTTTATGCATTATGCCATAATTAGTACATGTGGCTGTACTAATCTATGCTTTTTATCTATCTCTATAGTTGTTGGTAGGTGAGGAGCATTTGGGAAGCAAGACTTGGACCGTAGCATCGTTCAAGAGAAATTGAAGTATGTCCTCAATCGACTCGAGGGCATATATAGATGTCTTTTATGTCTTTTATCTTTCTTACTGAAGTATTGTAATAGACTTAGTAGTAATGTATTTTCAAATTCGTATGGGACGTGTCCCAAGTACTCTTGTGTCTAAGATTAATGAGATTAAGACTTCGTATTTCCTATTACTTTGATATGAATGAGTTTTAAAGACGATGATATGTTTTGTGAAATGTTTTAATTCTACATTACTTTTGTAACATTTCGGAAAAGTTACATGTCTAGTGAAGAGCTCAATGGGTCTTTAAGAATGTGTATTGGGGGTTTATAGGCATCCCAATGCCCAATATTGAGAAATATTGGGAATAGTGTAGAAAATAAGCTAAGGGGTATTAGCCAATTATTATATAATAACCAAATAAGTAAAATATTGGCATATTAGAAAATATTTGCTTAAAAGGAATTTAGCCAATTTTCTAACATTAATGAGCTTGTTTAAGAAGTGAACCTGAAATGAAGACCCTAAGCTAAAAATATTTATTCATAACTTAGCACATTAGATACGAGGCATCCAAGTGTCAAACCTAGGTACCATTCAACATGACCATTTAAAAGGATCATGTAGATTAAATAGTGCCCAAGGACATAGTGAGCATCCTTGGGACAATAAGTAAACATTCCCAAATGAACCATAAATAATAGTTAGTTAGGAAAGTGCAACAAACCCATGTGTAAGCACATGAGCGAGACATGTGAAGAAGCAACCAAAGGAGGGGACCACCCTAACCGAATTCGGTTAGGGTAGTTAGGGGGGAAAACGTGCACAAGGGACAACTCTATGTGTGGCCTAACCTCCCTACAAATTCTAGACTCTAACCTACTTCCCTAAATAACTAAATAACCTAGGACTAACCGAATTTGACCCATTAGTGCACCCGACAACCTAGGACCAACACTGGGTTAACACTAACCTAGTACTAGTTAAAGAGACAACCTACTACCTAACCTAGGATGATCCAAAAGGTTACTTATGGTCCTAAAAACTTAGGGGTACTTTAGTAATTACCCTAGGTTACCTAATTAATTAATTTGGAAAATTAAATAATTAATTTTTAAGGTTTAAAACCAAAAATAAAAAGGAAATTTTTAGATTAAGACGAGAAAGGGACAACCTAGTACCTAATCTAGGATGGTCCAAAGAGTTAGTTAACATCTTAAAAACTTAAGGGTACTTTAGTAATTACCCTAGGATACATAATTAATTAATTTGGCAACTTATATTAATTAATTTAAAGGGGAAAAGCCGAAATCACAAAACAATATCCAGATTTCGGTTAAAACAAGAAAAAGACAACCTAGTACCTAACCAAGGATGGTTCAAAAGATTAGTTATGGTTATAACGACATAAGGGTACTTAAGTAATTATAATAGGTCACCGAATTAATTTAATTAACCAATTAGTTAATTAAATTAAAAGGGTCAAACCGAAATTCTTACACTAACCTAGTACAACTCAAGAAACATCCTAGTAATTAACCTAGGATGGTCCAAAAGTGTTAATTTTTGTTCCAATGATTTAGGGGCACTTCAATAATTACCATAGGTACCTTAATAAAATAAATTATCAATTTAATTAATAATTTAAAGGGTCAAAACGAAATTCTTAGGAAAAATTTCATATTTGACCAAGTATTGTATTTTCCTTGTTCTAGTTAATCTACGAGGGGCTTTTTAGTAATTAGTTAATTAATTTATTTAATTAAATTAGTAAAACCTATGTTGAATGAGTAAAGATAAGTTCTTAAACCTAAAAATCACGTTCAAACTCGTAAACAAAAAGGATGCGAAAACAGTAAGAAACGAACGCAAGAAAAAGGCAGAAAAATTATCAATTTCACTAGGGAGATTTCAAAGTTTCTTCAAGGTTTCATTCAAGGTGGTCTTCGTAGATTAACTTCTACATAAGGTATGGGTTTCTCTCCTGGACTTCTTCCTCCAAGAGAACTTTCTTTCCAACGATTCAAAGATCTTGAAAACTAGGGTTGTTCCCGTGTTCTTGTCAAACACCTTTGTCGCTAGTATCCTTTTCGATTCCATGTTTAATATGTTAGCGATCATGTTGTTGGTTTTTGGTGCTGGCTGATTTTATATGTAATTTTATTTAGTTATGAATGTCGAAAAACCTATGAAGTTGTGATTGTATAAAGTTAAGTGCTTAAAACGTGAATCATGAATCGACGATGTGTTAGTTACACCCGTAATTGTTGTAAGTGTTGATGTGTTTGTCTGAATGTTGCATTGCAATTATAGTGACGTTATGAAGGTGTTAAATACATAAAATATTAATATGATTATACAATATGTCTTAAAACGTTACCCTAAAGTCATGAACCAAGATTGGTTAAGTGGATGATACTATGTTAAGATGTGTACGAAACTGGTATGTATGAAGATGATTATGATTTGTTGTGCATACCTACTGTAAATGTGACTTGTTGATGATGTTGTGTTCGTTAAATGATCATATTATGCTTTTCAATATGTTTAAAAACGTTTTGCCTAAAGTTATGTTATAAGTTTGGCTAAAAAGTTTTCCATGAAATCATAATTTGAGTGATTGTTTGGCTTATGCCAATAAAATGGCTAACTATACATTGTCCAAAAGGGATGCATCCAAATGGCTGTAACATTATCTTAAATAATTAAAAGATTGGCTAATGAATATTATAGATATCCAACCAAGCATGAAAGAATGTAAAATTTGGCCTATGCCAACAAAGAAGGTTATGTAATCTATACCCAATTGTTTATGCCAACACTAACCGTATGACAATAAAATGGCTAACGATACATTGTCTAATAGTGATGCATGTAAATGGCTATAATATTATGTTCCAAAATTAAAATATTGGCAAATGGTTCATACATATTAAATTTAAATGTGTACATACGTGAAATTGGCACATGCCAACAAACATGGTTATGTAGTTTAATATTCAAAGGTTGAGGCCAATACTAATCATATCTAATCTTGTGTAGTTAGAGTATCAAATGATAATATAAGCACTTCTAAACTAATTCAATGAACACATAATCAAGGGCATTCCACTCATTGGGACAACTCCCAACATACTCTAAAAGAATGACATATGAACTCATGAAACTCATTGAATGAAGTGCTCATCGTCCATAAACTATGATATGAATCTACTACACTAAAGTAAGTAAGTAACTTGAGTTATAAAATAATTAAAGGGGTCTAAAGTAATTAAGTGACCAGAATGGGGTGTTAAAAGAAGTTAGACAAGTCTCACTTACACCTAAGCTACTATGTTATAAGAATACTCACGTATTAAGGTGTTAGAAGGTGTGAGTAAGTCTCATTAACACCAAAGGATGATATGCAAGGAAAATTCACATTTCATCAATGTAAAGTAAGGATGACCTATAATCAATAGAGTAAGTAAATCTCAATCTAGAAGAAAGCCTCCATAATGCTTGTGTCAACACTAGAAGATAAAGAAAAAATGAACATTAACGTAAAGGGTGAGTAATTATGAAAAGAAAATGTCCTAATGTTAATGAATGTGGTGACAACATGATAAGAGGCTAATGTGAAAGATGAGAGCGATCTCAAATGAGCCTAAGTAAATGTTACCAAAACATACTCACCTGTGAGAGTTTAAAGCTAACGAAGAGACCATTCTCTATGAACACTCTAACGAAAGTATTGAGATTAATGTATACTTAATACTAATAATGAGATGAGAAATCATCTATTGATCTATGACTTCCTCATACTAGAAGCTAGCTTTCATGACTTATGAGTTGAATGTAATGGAACTTTATAATTAGCACCGATAGGCTAGCTATGAGCGGTGATACCTTCTTTCGGGAACGGCGGAGGTTCACGTAACTCTCATGAGATGAGATTGTACGGCATGCCGGGTATGGGTCTCCTTATATCTCCTAGTCTTTGAACCTATACTGCCAATATAGGGATCTAGAAGGGTTCAACTCCATATATATGCTATCATGTTCGGGTTACTTTGACTGGTGATTCTACCTCTTTTCGGTGTAGGGCAGACACTTGATTTCATGATGCTCACATGATATATGTCGGTTAAGGTCAAATTTCCCAAATAAAGAATGAGGTCAGCCTCAAAGTATGAAAGATAATAAAATGAATGATATAGAAGGTGTTTGTGCAAGACAATCAGGAGGTGAAATCAGATCCAAGTAATGACATTAGGTCATTCTTGGTCATTTCACTTCATGATCCAGATGAGAGTCTTAAACTTCATCCTAGGTATAGCTAGTGTTTACATCAGCCTACGAATGAATAAAATGAATAATGTGATGTACGAACGAATGAATGAAGCAGACTCTATGTCTTCTAAAGAAGGCCCTCGGGTTGAGGTCCCATATGTTGGGCCCTCACTTGAGATGTCTTAATGTTACATCAACGGTTCCAAAGTCTCGTGTATATGAAATGTATAATATATAAAACATGAAAGTAATGAAATCAATGGTATGATCAATAGAGTATTTCTTACGAAAGGTAATGAATATATAGTGTTAAGAATGACTCACTATAAGGTAGGAAAATCATTGTTAAGTCCCTTGATTACTTACTTGATTCATTGTGGGTATGAGACTACGATGAATCATTGCACTTATAAGTAAAACATAGGATCAAAAGAATCATTGAACTACACAGCAAGAAGAAGAAAAAGACTGAAAAATAAACGAAGGCTTGTGCCAATATTGGAGTATGAATAGATGCCTCAAGGTATATAAAAAGGGTTAATAACCAATTAATGGGCATAGCCAATAAAGATTGGCTTATAAATACATTCATACCCAATTTAAGAATGAAATATTTATCTTGTATGTAAGGTAGCCAATAATGCAGCATGGATTATGAATCAACTAAAGAATGGGCATAGCCTATAAATATTGGCATATATCTACATAAGCATGCCCAAAGGAAATAAGAATGAATAATCTAAAGTTGAGTAGCCAAATCATCTCTTTCGTCTTGTGAACTGCTTACTTGATTCATTGTAGGTATGGGACTAAAATGAACCATTGCACTTCTAAGTGAAACATAAGATTAAAGAAGATCATTTAACTACATAAAAAGAAGAAGAAATAGACTGAAAAATAATCTAAGTGTCAAAAATAGGGCTCTCGGGTTTGGACTATCAAATTTCCAAATCTTCGCTCGAGTTATTCTGAAGTTGTGTCGGTGATACAATGTTTTGTAATCATATAGAAAATGAGTTGTGTTCTTTGAATGCAGTAAAATACATCATATTCATACCACAATTCACATCTAACAATTTAGGAATGTCGACTAAGCGATGTCCACAGGCCACGACCAATGTCAACTGGCAAATGTCTTTTGCCTTTGGCCGATGTCGCTTTCCTAAAGCACGTAGGCCTTGGCTAATACTTTCTGTTGTTGGCCGACATCGATGTCACCAAGTTGATGTGTTCACACATTACGGCTGATACGTGCAGGCCTTGGTTGATGATGTCTGTTGTTGGTAATCATCCCTTGCTTGATGTGTAAGGTCTTGGTTGATGTTTCCTTATGGTAGCCCATGAAAATATTGACTAGTCGATGCACACACGCCATGACCGATGCATGCCGGCCTTGGCTGATGTTGCATTCCTTTCGCCAACAAAGCTTGCTAGATGCGCACATTCCATGTCAGCTGCATGCAGGCCTTGGCTGATGCTGCCTATTTTTGGCCGATGTTGCTTTCCTAAAGCGCACGAGTCTAGGCTGATGGTGCCTGCCGTTTACCAACATCGATGTCGTCCACTCAATCCACACAATCCACTGGTAATGCGTGCATGCCTTTGATGATACTTTATGTTAGTGGTTGACGTCGCTCGCTAGATGCGCATAAACCACGTTAGATGCGTAAAGACCTTGGTTAATGTTGCCTGCTATTGGTTGAAGTTTCTAGGAGGATACATGCAGGTCATGACCGATGTTGCCCAATCGATGCAGACACACCACAGCTGATGCTTACAAGCCTTCGTGGATCCTGCCTTCTATTGGTTAATATCGCCTTGTAGATGCGCTCATGCCACAACCAATGTCATCGAGTCGATGTGCACATGCCACGACGCATATGTGCAGGCATTGGCTAATTTTTCCTCTCGTTGTCCAATGTCACTCTGCCAATGTGCACAAGCCACTCCTGATGCGCTCAGACCATATTTGAAGTCACCCAAAAATGTGCCCACAACAAAGCTGATGCATGTAGGCCTTAAATAATGTTGCATGTCTTGGCCAACATTGCCTGCTACGTGTGTCCATGAAGGCATTGGCTTATGCCACATTCCATTTGCAGGAATCACTTGCAAGAGACGCGCATTCCATGTCTGTGCGTGCATGCCTTGGCTAAAACCGCATGTCATTGGATGAAGTGGCTTTCCATATGTGCACATGCTATGTTAGACTATGCAGGCCTTAGTTGATGCTGCCTGCCATTGGCCAACATTTACGAACTGATATGTGCAGGCTATGAACGATGCTGGCAGGCCTCATCCAATGTCGACAGACCAATGTGTGAAGGCCATGGATGATACACGTAGGCCACTATTGAGGCCTGTAGACTATGTGTGAACGTTACAATCAATGATGTCACACCATGTTCGACGTTGGAAAATTGATGTGTGTAAGCTGAGCAACATGCTGGCAGCCCACGTCTGACTTCGATAGACCGTTATGTGTAGGCCAAAGGAGATGCAGGTAGATCACATCCAAAATTGGTTGAACATTGTGTGCTAGCCAAAGGAGATGCACGAAGGTCACCCCCGACATCGGTTGACAATTGTGTACTGGCCAAAGGCGATGCAAGCAAGAAACACCCGACATCGGATTACCTTAGTGTGCAGGCCAAGGGCGATGTGGGCATTTCAAGGCCGGCAATGACTGAGCGATGTTTAAAAGTCGCAATCGACGTGGGCAGTTCACGACAAATGCTACATGATCAATGTGCACAGGACACCACCAATGCGGGCGGTTCACGACAAATGTCACCTTGCGGATGCCTCTTGTTGTTGTCCGACTTCTCTTTCCTAAAGAACACATTCCTTGGTTGATGCTGCCTACCATTGACCAACGCTGCCTATCGTTACCTGACGTTGATGTTGCCCAGCTGATGTGCATGCAGTATAACTCATGCGTGCAGGAATTGAAAGATGTTGCCTCTCTTTTGGCGACGTCGTTTGCCTGATGTGCACTGGCTACGGACGATGTTACATGTCGTTGGCCGATGCCTTTGTCGCTTACCATATGCACACATGCAACGTTCTATGCATGCATACCTTGGTTGATGTCCCATGTACTTGGCCAGCGTTGCTTGCCCTTGGACCACTTGGAGCTCTTGATTCCGTGTCACAGATTTATATTAAGAGGAGTAGACATCGTTTTTTTCCACATATTCATAATTAACATGTAAAATCCAAATATGCACATTCTAAAGTGCAAATACACATTAGCTTCCACAAATAACTTTTTTATATACAAAAAATAGTTTTAAACAATTCTTTAAATTATTTTTTCCGATAAATCCCGAAAATGACTAATTGAACATAGCAAAAGATTAACAAAATAAAAAAAAATGATGCCAAAAATTCACAAACAAAATTTTTAACCACAATTTCAAAAATTTCAACAATTTTTTTAATTTTTATTTCTGTTTGATATATCCCAAAAATGAGTAATTGATGAATAAAATTTAGTAAAAATATATAATTAATGCCAAAATTTCACAAATAAATATATTTACCTTAAACTTAACAATTATTACAATTTTTTTTAATTTATAATTTGGTATGATCAATCTCAAAAATGGTTGATTCATGAATAAAAATTAGGAAAATATATATAAAAAAATAATAAAAATGAACACAAGAAAATCACAATTAAATATAGTAATCTTAAATTCAGCATTTTAAAAAAAAAATTAGTTTTGTTCGAAAAATCCCGAAAATCCGTGATTAGTTAATAAAAAATAAGAAAAATATTAAAAAATTATAAAATTAACGTCAAAAATTTAATAATAAATATAATAACCTTAAATTTAAAATTTTCAACAATTTTTTTTAATTTTTATTTTTGTTCGATAAATCAGGAAAATGGCTAATTCATGAATAAAAATACATGGCACCATCCTCGAACTAGAGGACCTCCAAAAACATGGGGAAAGTCCAAGTTTTCTTGCAAAGCGACCTTGATACCTCAATGGCCCGAACCTATATTGTTTGGGAAAAATGGAAAGATTATGGGTTAGAACATCCACTTGTACTATGTATTGAAACATATGCACATATAATCTTTGAAACCATGCTTAAAGTGACATTTTGCTCAAAACCATGCTAAGTTACTTGTGAAAGCCTTAACGCACAATTAGAACACATACCAACCAATGATCACATATTCATTAATACAAGTCCATATGCAACACAAGACCAACATCATCAATAAAGTCAAGTTAACATAGTCATTACCAATATAAGGTCATATCAACATGAATTGTTGCATATCAAGAGCATATAACCAAAGCAACTCCAACATAATGTCATAACAACAAAGAATGTACAAAAGTTCATATCATCTTAGCTTATAAGACCCTTACCAATAATCCCATCCCAAGCATATAAGTGCAATGTTAATATGAAGTCCTATAACTCCACATAATCAACTAAACAAGGAAAGAGATCATAAGTAATGTCTAACTTTATATGACATAAAATCTTGAGTAGTTAACATCTTATATAGCAATATAGATCAATAACATGTTCATAAGTGAAACTAACATCATGTTAGGATAGTCTAAATGAAAAGTCAACATAGTTACTTTATAAGAGCATAAGAAAAACTTCCTAGGACTTCCATCAAGGCCAACTATTGCAATGTATATGTAGAATACCATAGCCTACCTATACCAAGAAGAACCCCTTAAGTCACCCTAGTTAGAGTTTACTTTATTGCATTCATTTTACTTTCGGGACCAATTGTCTTAACCGACAGAGAACATATGATCTAAACATGGAATACGGTACCGAAAAAAGGTGGTCTACTTGCCAAGGTAGTACCAAAACATATACAGAGCTTTCTAGGTGGATCCACTACCTAGTATTCCTATGGGGGCAACATAGTTCAAGTACTAGGAGACATGCTAGAGACCGTCTCTATGCACAATTGCGTTATAATCTCTATCTCATGAGAACCATTGTGAACCTACTTTACCACATTGGGAAGGGACACCTCTATTAACTACTTCGCTCGGTGCTAAGCTAAAGTCCCTTTTTAAAATATCTTTAAGTCATTCTTAATCATTATAACTTAATATAGGCCATAGGAAACTAACCTCTTGTATATTCATAGTCATTAGCTCAATTGGTATTGCTTGAGAATGTCCTTTCATTACAACCCTTCATTTGTGAAATTAACACATCATAGTCATCATATCATTGTAAGGCACATAAGTTATTCACAATCAACCTTATATCATCATACCTTAATCATAATCTCACAATTCATATAGTTAAGGCATTTACATTACATTCATAATTCCATCACCTACCTAACCTAATCACATGTAATACTTCAAATGAACATCATCATCAAGTATAGGCCATAATAATTGAAGGAAGAATACAAGATCACAAAGTCTTACCAATTCACCTTCAAAAAACCTCTACAAGATCTTACCATTCAACCAACCATATCAATATACTTAATAGCATTATATAATAGTAATTTACACAAGAACTAAGTCAATTGTATCATCAATAACCAATTCAACATCAATTCATAACCTAGGGTTAGGGTAAAAGGATCAATTCATGATTTCTTCCATAGAAATAGGTCAATTACCAAGAAAAACCATAATTAACCAATAATAAATCATAATATATCCATAATAGTCAATGGAATCGACTTCAAAACAAATTGAAAGACAAATCACGAAATTGGAAAGAAACCCATGGTTTTGACATCTTTAGAAATCAATTTGAAAAAGCCTATTCGGGAAAGGAGTCCTAAGAGTGAAGAACTTCCACAAATTAAAAATCCTTGAATATTGATGGATATAAAGTAGAAATCTGGCAGCTCTAATGCCCTTGAACCTTAATCTTCAATGGTGTTCTTTTGGGGAAAGAGAGAGAAAGTCGAGAGATTTGATTTTTGGAATTGAGGGATGTTGGGTAAGATTAATTAGGTTTATGTATTATATAGTCCCTTAACTAACTTAATTAGACACCCCTTAACCCTTAATTAATTAACTAACCAACTAACTAATTAATTCCCTCAACTTAAAATTGGACAGTCAACACAAACCCTGACCTACGAGACCTCGACCTATGGACCGTAGGTCCATTGACGCCACCATACTGGCAAGGCGTTGATGAGTTTAGAGATTGTGTTTTTGGTAGAATTTTGTAAAATTCTAACTTTTGGCCAACAACGACCATTGATGGGTCGTCGATTGACTCGTGGTTTGGCTACTGTCAATTTGACAGCTTTTGGTCAAATGCAAGGGTCCTCTCCAAAGACCCCTAGGGTTGTCCTTTTGGGAGTCGTACCCGGACTCTTCAACCCTAAACACACTCTAACACATGTTTAAAATCTTTGTACCAATTTTCATTATTTTCCAATTCATAAAACCCCATGAAACATGCCAAGGCACACTAGTGCAAAATTCACAATTCACAGAATGTCATGGGGGCAAGCAACGCCCGGGGTCATCTGATTATTTTGTAGGACAAATTCGATGGGGTCAAGCAATGTCTGATGCCGCCTTACCATTGTTTGCATGCCATGGGAGATGTTGGAGGTCCACGCCCGATGACAGCTAAGCGATGTGCACAAACTAAGACCACACATGCATGTCATGGTTGACGTACGTTGAGCAACGTGTTATCTACGGCGGATGCAGGTGGCATATGTCTAACGTCGTCTGGCCATTGTGTGAAGGCCAAGGCCAATGAGGGCAGACAAAGACATATGACCGCTGAATGATGTGAACTGTCCACAACCGTAGAAGCCGGTACACGCCCGACATTGGTTGAGCATATGCATAAGCCATGGTCGATGCAGCAATCTACGACCAAGATGCCTAGCCAATGCCTCTTTTTGTTGGACAATGTCGCTTGCCCAAAGATGATAGGCCTTGGCTGATGCTTCCAGCTGTCGGTCAATGGTGATACCACCCTGTCTATGCCCACACGCCACAACTTGTGTTGCCTGCTATTTGTAACGTCTCTTGCCAAAAGAAAATCGGCCTTGGCTTATTCTGCCTTACGTAGGACGATGCAAAGGTCGCCCAGCCGATGCACACACGCCACAACAATTGTGTGCAGGACTTCACTGATGCTGCGCTCCATTGGCAAACGTCGCTTGTTGGATGCACATAAGCCATGTCAGATTCACTGAGGCCTTTCGCTTATGTTGTCTACCTTTGGCCAACGTCGCTTGCCCGAAGCACACAAGAATTTGCTAATGGTGCCTGTTATTGTCCACGTCGATGGAGCCAAGATAGAGCATACACGCCACGGGTAATGCGTGCATACCTTGTATGATGTTGCAGTCCGTTGTCCGATGATTCTTTCCAGATTTGAAAAAACTACGTCAGATGCCTGAAGACCTTGGCTAATATTGCCTATCGTTGGCCGATGTCTCATGTCCAATGCATGAAGGCCACGACCGATGTCTCTCAATCGATGTGCACACGCCATGGCTGATGTGCACAAGTCTTGGATGATGATCCTATCCATTGGTCGATGTTGACTAGACGATGCGCATAGGCCACGACCAATGTCGTCGAGTCAATGTGCAGATATGGTGACTAATGTGTGAAGGTCATGACTATTGTTCGTATCATTGGCCGATGTCTCTTGGTCGATGCGCGCAAGCAACAATTGATGTCACCTAGCCGATTCGCTCAGACCACGACGTGACTCACCCAACCGATGTGCACACGAAACTGCTAATATATGCACGCCTTCAATGATGCTGCATTTTGTTAGCCGACGTACCGTCCTAGTTGCCCACATGCCATGTCTGTAAGTGCAAGACTAGGCAGAAAAACCATTCCATTAGCTGATGTCTCTTGCCAGATGCGCACATGACACGTCTTATGCGTGCATGTCTTGGCTGATGTGTTTGTCGTTGTCCGACATCTATAGACCGATGTGTGCAGGCAATGGACGTTGTGTTCTGGCCACATCAGATGTCGGAAGACCTATATGTGCAGGTTATAGATGACTTGGTAGGCCACGTTCGACGTCGGTAGACCGAATTGTGCAGTCTACACAAGATTCCGTTATGCCTTATTCGACATAAGCACACCAATGTCTATATGTAGTGGATGAGGTTTGCTGACTTTTTTGTGCAGCCTAATAATGATCGAGGCAGACTACATGTGACGTAAGCAAACCATTGTGTTCAGACCAAATGCGACGTGATCATGCAAGTCCTGATGTCGGCATATCATTATGAGCAGACCAAGTATGATTCAGGCATTCCACGCCCGAAAATTACTGAGTGATGTGTACAAAATCGCAATCGATGCGGGAAGTCCACAACAAACACCGACTAAGTGATGTGCACAGGCCACGACAGAACGGGCGGTCCACGACCAATGTCAATGATTAATATCGCTTTCTTTTAGCTGACGTCATTTTCCCGAATCACACAGGCCTTGGTTGATGGTACATGTTATTGCTCGATATCTATATCTCCCAACTAATGTGCACATACCAAGACTCATGCGTGTAGGCCTTGGCTTATGTTGCATTTCGTTGGCCGACACTTCTGTTGATTGGATTCTATCTTAGAAGAGTAGACATTATTTTTTGCGAGATTTATAATTAACATGTACAACCTACACGTTCAAAGGTACAAACAGACATTAACTTTTTAATATAAAAAAGAGTAGTTTTCAACAATCTTTTTTAGGTTTATCCCAAAAATGGGTAATTGATTAATAAAACATTTGAAAATATGAAGAAAAAAATATAAAAATAATGCCAAAAATTTACAAATAAATATTATTAACCTTAAATTCAATAATTTTAACAGTTTGTTAAATTTATTTTTGTTCGCTAAATCTAAAAAATGAGTAATTAATGGATAAAAGTTGGGAAATATGAACAAAATATAAAATTAATACAAAAAATAACAAATAAATATAGTAACTTTAAATTCAATAATTTCAATAATTTATTAATTGTTATTTTTATTTTGTAAATCAAAATGGTTAATTTATGAATAAAAAAATATGATAAATCTGGAAAAATTATAAAATTAATTCAAAAATTCACAAATAGGTATAGTTACCTAAAATTCATCTATTTAAAAAAAAATTAAATTTTTTTATATTCAATGAATTCCAAAAATTGGTAATTTATTAACAAAAAATATGGAAAATATGGAAAAAGAAGTAACACCAAAAATTCAAAAATAATATAGTAACATTAAATTCAAAAAGATCAACATTTTTTTTAAATTTTTACTTTACTTCGGTAATCCCTAAGTGGTAATCATTAAAAAAAAACATAGGAAAATATTTTTTTACAAAAATAATAATGCCAAAAATTCAAAAATTAATATAGTAACCATAAATTCAACAATTTCAACTATATTTTTTAATGTTTATTTTTATACGGTGAATCTCAAAAAAGGGTAATTCATTAACAAAAAAATAGGAAAATTATAAAATTCAACAATTTCAACAATATTTTAAATATTAATTTATGTTTGGTAATTCTCAAAAAATGAGTAATAATGTAAAAAAAAGGGAAATATGGAAAATTATAAAATTAACGCCAAAAAATTCACAAATAAATGTTGTTGCACGTCGCTCGTGTAACAAGTGCAAGCTGCGAATGATGCTGATAGGCAACTCCTACGTCGCCTGATCGAAGTGTGCAGGCCACAGGGGATGAGGCAAGGTCATATCTGACTTCGGCAGACCAATGTGTGTAGGTTTCAAATGATGTTTGCTAGCCACGTACGATGTCTATAGACCGATGTGTGCACGCTATGAACGATGCTAGAAGGACACGTCCAACATCGGCTGGCCGATGTGTGTAGGCCACACAAAAGATAGGTGTAGCCCATGTCTGACGTCGGCTGACCATTGTGTGTAGGAAAAAGGGGATGCTGTAAAGCCATGTCTAACATCGACTGGCCATTATGTGCACACCAAAGGTGATGGTAGAAGGCCACATCTGACACCGACATATCATATATGTGCAGGCCTAAGGCGACGCTCGATGTCAGCTCATCGTTTTGCAGGAAAAAAGGCTATGGGAGCAGGCATTACCCAATGTCGCTTAACGTTTATTTGCAGGCCAAGGGCAATATGGGCAGTCCATGCCTAATGACGGCTAAGCGATGTGCGAAATCCATGGCATATTTGGGAAGTCCACAGCTGAAGTCGGTTGCGCAATGTGCAGGTTACGGCTGATGTGGGCACCCTACATCCGATGTCGGCTAGTTGTTGTTTACAGTCCAAGGGCAATGTTGGAATGCCATATTGTTGAGCATTGAGTGATGTGCACATGCCATGGCTGATGCGGCTGGTCCACGCTTGACGTCAACTGAGTTATATGCACAAGCCATGGGTGGTGCGGTAGTCAAAGGCTAACGTTGCGTGGACAATACCGCTTGCCATTGGTTTATGTCTCTTGCCTGAAGAAAACTAGGCTTAGTTGACCCTGCCTTCCGCTGGTCGACTGCGTGCAGGCATTGACTGATGTTTCCACCCATTGGCTAACGTTTCTTTCCCAAAAGAGCATAGGACTTGGTTGATGCTGCCTGATGATGGACGATACAAATATCGCCTAACCGATGCAAACACGCCACGCACGATATGTGCATGACATGGCAGATGTTGCATTTTACTGCCCAACTTTGGTTTCCAAATGCGCACATGCCATATCTGATGTGTGTTCGCCTTAACTGATATTGCTTGCTGTTGGACGATGTTGATTCCCTAAAGTTCACAAGCCTTAACTTAAAGTTCTTGCTAATGGCAGACATCAATGTCAGCCAGCTGATGCACACACGCAAAGGATTATGCTTGCATGCCTTGAAAAATTCTTTATATCGGTGTCTGACATCTCTTGCCAGATGCGCACAAACAAGGTTAGATGTGTGAAGACCTTCACTGATGATTCCTGCGGTTGACCGACGTTGCTTGGTTAATCTATGAAGGCCTACACTAATGTCGCCCAGATGATGCGACCACGCCACGACTGATGCGTACAAGCCTTGACCAATGCTACATGTAATTGATCGATATCTCCTGGCTGATGCGTGCAGGTCACGACAAATATTTGTGATTCGATATTGACAAGGCATAGGTATGAATGTATTCCTTGGATGTTGCTGCATTTCGTTGGTTGATGTTGCTTTGCTGATGCGGGTATGCCATAACTGATGTTGCCTGGCAGATACGGTGAGACTATGGCTGATGTATTAAAGTTGATGTGCACACAACATAACAGATGCATGAAGGCATTGGCTGATGTTGCATGTCGTTGGATGACGTCATTTGCTAGATGCGCACATGCCACGTCCCTGCATGAAGGCCTTGGTTGATTTTGCATGCCATTGGCCGACGTGTATTTCGAGATATGTATAGTCAAGGTTTTCTATTGCAGTCCTTATATTAAGTCGCATGTATTGGCCGACATCGCTTTCCAGATGCCCACAGGTCACATCTTATGCCTAATAGGCCTTGGTCGATGTACCCAGTCGTTGGACGACATCAACTGACTGATGTGTGTTAGCTACAGACAATATTGGTTGGCTACATCCGACACCGACAGACTGATGTGCGAAAGCTATGGACGATGTTGGGAGGCCATGTTCTATGTCAGCAGACCGATGAGTGCACGCTACGGATGATGTTGTCACGCATGGTTCGACGTAGGCTAACGGATGTCTGCAGGCTGCGCGCGATGGTCGCAGCCCCCGTATGTCGTCGTCTGTCCATAGTCTGTATTCAAAACGCCGTGCGGGCAGACCACATCTGACGTCAAATGACCATTATGGGCAAGGCAAAGGCAATGCAGGTTGGCCACGCTCGACGTCGATTGACCAGTGTGTGTAGGCCAAAGGCGATGCGGGCAGGTAACACCCCATTCCAACTGTCCATTGTGTGCAGGCCAAGAGTGATTCGGGTAGTCCACACTCGACAATGACTTAGCGATGTACACAAGCCAAAAGGGATACGGGCATTCCACACTCCATGTCAACTGAGCGACATGCACAAGACACGACCAATGTGGGAAGTCAAGGACATATGTCTCCTGGATGATGCCGCTTGCCGTTGGTTGACGTGGCTTGCCTAAAGTACATATTCCTTGACAGATATTGCCTACTGTTACCTACAACAATGTTGCCCACGCGATGCGCACACACAACAGCTCATGCATATAGTCATTGGATGATGCTTGCTATCATTGGTCGATGTTACTTGCCTGATTCGCACTAGCGACGGGCGATGTTATCTTGTGTTGGCCGATGCTAGTTTAGCGATGTGCATAAGCACGATTGACAAAGGAAGTCCATGACTAAAGTTGGTTGAGCAATGTGAAGGCTACGGACGATGTGAGAATCCCATATATGATGTCGTCTAGACATAGTATGCAGGCTATGGGTGATGTGGGAAAGCCAATCCCCACGAACGCTGAGTGATGTGCATAGGCCACGGCTGATGCGGCCAATTCACGCCCGATGGCTAAGCGATGTACACAAGCCACGGCCGATGCAGAAATCCACGACCAATATCGTCTGGCTTATGTCACTTGCCCTTAGTTGGTGATGCTTGCCCAAAGAACATAGTCCTTGCTTGAAGGTGCCTACCATTGGTAGACAGAAATGTCGCCTTGCTAATGTGCACACACTATGTCTGAGGCGTGCAGGCTTGGGATGATGCTTCTTTCCATTTGCTAAGGTCACTGGCCCAAAGTGCACATGCCTTGGCTGACGCTTCTTAAAATTGGCCAATGCAAATGTTGCTTAGTTGATCACACATGACATGACCAATGCGTGCAGGCCTTTGCTGATGCAACATTCTATTTGCCAAAGTCACTTTCTAGATTCCACATGTCATGTCAGATGCTTGCACGCCTTGACTTATGAAGTCTACCGTAGGAGGACGTCATTTGCTGGAAGCCCAAAAGTCTTGGCTGATGGTGTCTGCCGTTGACTGAAGTGAATATCACCCACCTGATGCACAAATGCCACACGTTATGCATTCATGCTTGGATGATGTTGTATGACGTTGTCCGATATCGCTCTCTTGATGCGCACAAAACACATTAGATGCATGAAAACCTTGGTTGATCTTTCAGGTCATTTGCTGATGTCGCCTAGATGATGCATGCATGCCACGATCGATGTCGCCAAGTCATTGTGAACAATCCATGATCGATGCATGCAGGTCTTGGCTGAAGCAACCTTCCATTGGTCGATATCGCATGGAAAATTCATAGGCCACGACAGATATCACCGAGTAGATGCACACACGCCACGACTGATGTGAGCAGGTCTTTGATGTTGCTGCCTGACGTTTGGCCAACAAGCACAACCTAAAGCCTACATCGCCTATCTGATGCATTCAAACCATAGCTAATGTCGCCCAGCTAATGTGCACACGACATTGTTGCAAGATGCGTACATAACACATCCGTGCGTGCAATCCATGGTTGATGCGTTTTTCATTTTTAGACTTCACTCTTCAATACACACATTTCACGTTCGTGCGTGCAGGACTTGGCTAAAGTATGCCATTGGCTAACAAAGCTTGCAAGATGTGCACATGACACATTAGACAGATGCAGGCTTTGGCTAATGCTGTTGGCGGAAATCTGCAGACCAATGTGTGCCGGCTACAAATGATTCTGACAGGCTTATCCAATGTCGGTAGACCGAAGTGTGCAGGATACTGAAGCTGATTGCAGTTAATTTTTGACGTCAGCAGCCGGATGCGTGCAGGATATGAATGATGTTGTCAGGCCACGTTCGACACTGACAAATTGATGTGCACATGCTACAAATGATGCTGGTATCCCACGTACAACGTCTGCTGAACTTTGTCTGTAGGCCCAACGCGATTAGAGCAAACAACTTATGACATTTGTTGACCATTGTGTGCATGAAGGCGATGCGGGATGGCCAAGCCCAATGTCGGTTAACCATTGTATGCAGGCCAAAGGCGACGTATGTAAGCAACGCCTGACATTGCTTGATCGTTGTGTACAGATCAAGGGCGATCCAGGCAATTCTCGCTTGATCATAACACTGCAATGTGGGCAAACTACAACCGATATATGCAGTCCACGACAAACGTCGGTTGAGCGATGTGCACAAGCCACGACCAATGAGGGCAGTCAATAACCAATGTTGCCTGGATGATTTCGCTTGCCGTTGGCCCATGCCGCTTGCCCGAAGCGCATGTCTTGACTAATGTTGCATGTTGTTGCCCAACGCCGATGTCGTCCAACCGATGCGCACATACTACTTGTAATGCATGCAGGTCTTGTCTTTATTGCCTATAGTTGGCCGATAATTCTTCGTCGATGCTCACTGGCTATGAACAATGTTTCCTACCGTTGGTCGATGCCGATGTTGTTTTCCAGATGCATACGTGCCTTGTCTGATGCATGCATGCCTTGGGTTATGCCGCCTGTAGTTGGTTGACGTTGCAGGCCTGATGCCCACATGCCACGTTAGAAGCTTGGCTACTTAATGCTTTTGATTTTGTACCACGGATTCTTACATAGAGAGTAGACATCATTATTTCCAGTGATTCATAATGAACATGTAGAACCCAAAGATGTAGTTTCTAAGGTATAAACACACATTAGCTTCCACAAATAACTTTTTTATATATATAAAATCCTTCTAAACAAATATTTTTGTAAACTTTTTGGGCTATCCCGAAAATGAGTAATTGACTAATTAAACATTGGAAAGATACTAAAAAATATAATAATAGTACTGCCAAAAATTCACATATACATATAGTAACCTACAATTCAACAATTTCAACATTCTTTATAATTTTATTTTTTGTTCAGTAAATCCCCAAAATGAATAATTGATGAATAAGAAAAAGGAAAATATGACAAAATATAAAATTAATGCAAAAAATTCACAAATAAATTTAGTAACCTTAAATTCAATAATGTCACTTATTGTTTTTAATTTTTATATTTGTTCGGTAAATCTTGAAAAACGGATAATTTATGAATAAAAAATTAGAAAAATATGAAAAAGCATTAAATAACGCCAAAAATTCACAAATAAATATAGTAACCATAAATTTCCAAAAATTCAACAATTATTTTAAATTTTTATTTTTTAGTTAGTCTTGAAAAATGGGTAATTAATTAATAAAAAATAAGAACATTATGAAAAATAAATATAAAATTAATTCCAAAAGATAATAAATAGATATAATAATCTCAAAATAAAAAATTTCAAAAAATTTCAAATTTTTAATTTTTGTATGGTAAAACCCTAAAATGGGTAATTAATTAATCAAAAATAGGAAAATATGAAAAAATTATGGAATTAAAGAAAATATTCACAAATACATATAGTAACCTTAAATTGAAAATTTTCATAAATTTTAATTTTTAATAATGTGATGTAAATAATAAAAAATAGTAAAAATACATTTTAAAAAATTAGTAAAAGCGGGAAAAAAATGAAAATGCTCAAAATTACTTCTTAACATGGGAAACTTATGATGGAGTACATATTTGTACAAATAAAAGATGTTTAAATAATGTATGAACCGTAAAAGAAATGAAATTGGTATGAATGAACCATGTGAGACGATAACGTTAAGAATAATTGATGGAAAATACATGAATATGTTGTTTTACCAGATGAGTGTTTTACACTATTTTGATTTCTCTACATCATGGACATCCGCATGATTTCGACTAGACCTCGATCAATTTCACCTCATGAAATGTTGCTCGTCTACCAAGTGCAATCCACTACGGATGATGGTAGACACATTCGATGTAAGCAGATCGAATGTGTAGGCCACAGGTGATGCGGCCAGGCCATGTTTGACGTAAGTAGACTGATGTATGCAGACTACGAATGATGCTGGTAGGCCACGACTGACGCCGGCAAACCGATGTGTGCAAGCTACGATGATGCTAGAAGGCCACGTCAGACATAGCTTTACCATTGTGTTCATGCAAATGGTGATGCTGGCAGGCTATGTCCGATGTCATATGACAATTGTCTGTAGGTCAAAGGCGATGTGGAAAGGCCACATCCGAAGTCGTTGTTTTGTTTGAGAAGGCCAAAGGAGATGCGGGAAGGCCACGCTGGACGTCGACTGATCGATGTGCAGACCAAAGGAGATGGGGTAGAAATTGCCCGAAGTCATCTTACTGTATTTGCTAGTCAAGGGTGATGCGTAAAGTCCATGCCCGATGATGGTTGAGCGATGTGCACAAGCCTTAGCAGATTCGAATAGTCCGGCCTGATGTCGGCTGAGCAATGTGCAGGCTACAGCGGATGAGGGAATCCCACATCTAACTTCGGCTTGCCATTGTGTGCAGACGAAGGGTGATGCAGGAAGTCCAAGCCTGATGACTGCTGAGTGATGTGCATAGGCCAGTTTCGATCCACGCTTAACATCGATTGAGCAATGTTCACATGCCACGACTGATGCAGCAGTCTAAGACAAATGTCGGCTGGACGATACCGCTTGACATTGGTCGATGTTACTTGCCTGAAGCACACTAGGCTTGGCTAATGTTGCACGTCGTTGGTCAATGTTGATATTGCCCTGCCTATGGGCACACATCATGGCTAATGCGGGGTTTATTTGCTCAGATGCACCTAATTTGTTATCATGTATATCCATTTTCCGTAAGGAATGTTAATCCTTAGGAGTGATAGGGAGATCCTTGCCGTTAAGACCACCAAATACCTATTGATCAACAAATATAAAACATAGAGTTGGAGGACCAAACAAACACCAAGGTGTAGTTGAAAGGTTCCAACCTTCTCCCATATCGTAACACTTCCAAACGTACCCAAACTTGATTAATTCATAATATTCTTTTGATCGTTTCCAAGAAGTGGCACACCTTGGAATATCAAATAGGTGATCAATCGTCACATCTGGTGATAATGCTACAGTATGATACCAAGAAAGCCAAGTCAACCACCGTTTTATCCAATTAAGGATAACAGCCCTCTCAAGGATATCCCGTTCTCCATCAAATACCAATTTTTTTTTGAAAGATTTGTATCTGCTTAGGATTTACAGCCTCACGCAGATAATCTATTATTTTCGCCTTCAAATAAGGATTGAGGCGCTACTTTTAGCCCTTCCAATCCGAAATTAAACAGGTAATAGATGTAACCTGTTTGGTTTATAAGCAGCCGCCTTTAGTCTTTCCCGTCATGGTGACTGAGTAGACATCAGGCGAGAACGGACATTATAACCTGCACCCGCTAGCCTTTGTAAAGTTTATATTTCTATCGAGTATCGGCATGACAATTGGCACAGGCCTACAGTCGTTCTACAAGAGGTTAAGGATGTAGGCCTTGGTTGATGTTTCCTGGTGTTGGCCAACATCGCTTGCTCGAAAAGCACATGCCTTAGTTGATACTTCCTGACGTTGGACAATGCAAATGTCGCGCAATCGATGAACACACGCCATGAATAATGTGTACATACTCTTGCTGATGTTCCATTCAATTGGCCAACATCGCTTTCCAAATGAGCACATGCCACGTCATATGTGTGTAGGCCTCGGTGATCCTGCTTGTTGTTGGACGATATCACTTACCCTAATTGCAAAAGCCTTTGCTTATGGTTCTAAACATAAGGGGACGTCGATGTCACCCAGCCAATGCACATAGGTCACGGGTTACTCGTGCATACCTTGGATAATGTTGCGTGTTGTGTCCAATGTTGCTTGCAAGATGCACACAAACAACGTTAGATGCGTGAAATCTTGGTTAATACTGCATGTCATTGGCCGACGTCGTCTGGTCGATGCAAGAATACTTGAACTAATTTCACCCAGTTGATGCAAACACACCACGACTGATGTGCGCATGCCTTGGCTAATGTTGCCTACGATTGGTCGATGTCGCCTGGCGATGCGTGCATGCCATGAGCGATGTCACTAAGTCGATGTGCACACACTAAAGCTGATGTGTGCAGGCCTTGGTTGTTGCTTCCTTTCCGTTGGATGATGTAGATTTACCGATGCACTCAGGCCACAAGTGATGTTGCTTGACCGATGCGCCCAAAACAACGACTAAGTCACCCAGCTGATGCGCACAAGATATTGTCGATGCGTGCATACCTTGGATAATGTTGCATGTTATTGTCCGACTTCACTTGCCATATGTTTACATTCCATGTCCGTGCATGCAGGCCTTTGCTGATGTAGCATGGACTTGGCTAACGTCGCTTGGGAGATACACATATTCTATGTTTGTGCTTGCAGGCCTTTGGTTACGCCGCATTCCACTTGCCGATGTCCCTTGCCATATGCGCACATGCCATGTTAGATGCATGTAGGTCTTGGGTGAGATACCTCTCGTTGGCCAACATCTGCAGACCGATGTGTGCAGGTTATGAACAATGCCGGCAGGTCACATCTGACGTAGGCAGACCGATGTGCATAGGCTACGGAGAAGTTGGTAGGACAGTAAGACATCGGCAGAACAATTTTTTCAGGCTCTCGATGATGCTTCCAGGAACTATTTGATATTAGTAAATCGATGTGTAAAGGCTAGTGGCATCCCACATCTTACGTCGGCTGACTATTGTGTATGCAAAAGGCAATGTGGGCAAAGCACGTCCAACGTCGGCTGACCATTGTGTGTAGACAAAAAGATATGCATGCGGGCCATGCCCGACGTCGACTAACATGTGTATGCAAGCAAAAAGCGATGCTAGGTAGAAACACCCAATGTCGACTAACCATTGTGTTCGGGCCAATAATGATGCGGGTAGTCCACGCTCGAAAATGACTGAGTGATGAGCACAAGCTAGGACAATACGGTCATTCTATGGTCACTATTTTTGAGCGATGTGCACATGCCACGACATATGCAAGTGGTCACGACTAATGTCGCCTAGACGATGTCACTTGTCGATGACCGACGTCGCTTTTCCAAAGGGCACATTCCTTGGCAGAAGCTACATGTCATTGTTTGATGCAGATGTCCCCAACCAATACGCACACACCAACACTCATTCGTACATGCATTGCCCAATGTTGCATGTCATTGGCCGATGTCACTTGCCCAGCGCGTACAAGAAACAGATGGAGCTATCTTCCATTGGCCGACACCGGCCTAGAGATATAAACAAGCAACACTTGATGTAGGCAGTCCATGATTGACGTTGGCTGAGCAATTTGCATGCACCAGCCGATGCGCACAGCCCACGTTCAACGTTCATTGGCCATTGTCTGCAGGACAAGTGATGTAAGAAGGCCAATCCCGATGATCACTAAGTGATGTGCACATGCCATGGCCGATGTCGCCGATCCATGCCCACGTTGGCTGAACGATATGCACAGGACTCGACGGATGCGGCAGTCTATCAATAAAGTCGTATGGCTAATGCCGTTTGCCACTGGCCGAAGAAGCTTGACCGAAGCATACATACCTTGAATGATGGTGCCTATTGTTTGCCGATGTCGATGTCACCTTGCTGATGTGCACAAGCCACAATTGTTACGTGAAGGCATTGGTTAATGCTACTTGTCATTGGACAACGTCACTTGCCTGAAGCACATAGGCTTAGGCTGATGTTGTCTAAATTCCATTGGCCAATGTCGCTTTCTAGATGTGCACAAGTCATCTAAAATGTGTGCAGGCCTTGGTCGGTGATGCATTCCAACGGCAGATGTCATTTACCTGAATCCCATAAGACTTTGCTAATGGTGCCTTCCATTAGTTAAAACTAATATCGCTCAGCCGATACACATACAACACATGTTATGCATCCATGCCTTGGATGATGCAACATGACATTGTTCGATGCCACAGTGTGAAGTTTTTGTTTATGTTGCCTGTTGTTCGCCAATGTCTCTTGGCAGATGCATAAGGCCATGAACGATTTCGACAAGTCTAAGCCCAGATGCCACAACTGATGTATATTGGTCTTGGCTGATGCATCATGCCAACGATTGATGTCATTGATTTGATGCGCAGATGTGTAGCTGATGCGTGCGGGACTTTGTTGTTGTTGCATGCTATTGGCCAACATTGTTTCCCTAAAGATCACAACCTTTGTCTAATTATGTCTGACGTTAGTCGATGCATATGTCACTCAACTGATGGACACACCCCACGATTTATAAGTGCATACCTTGGTTGATGTTGTATTTTATTGGCGAATGCCGCTTGCTTGATGCGCACATTCCATGTCAGATGCTTGCAAGCTTTTCTAATACTACACGTCGTTGGTTGACATTTCTTGCTCAAAGTGCACAAGCCTTGGCTGATGGTGCATGTTGTTGGACGACGTCGATGTAGTTTAGCGGATACACACATACCATGGTTAATATATGCATGCCATGGATGATGATTCATGCTATTGTACGACGTTGCTTGCTAAATGTGCACAAAACACATCAAAGGCGTGAAAACCTATGTTTATGCTACTACAATTGGACGATGTCGCTTGGCCAATGCATGAAGGCCACGACTGAATTTGTCCAGCGAATGCGCATTCTGCCATGACTAATGTGTGCATCCCCTTACGGTGCTGCTTGCAGTTGGTCGATGACTCCTGCCCAATGCGCACGCTAGGACTGATGTCACGGAGTCGATGCGCACATACCTCGGGAGATGCGTGCAAGCCTTGCGTTTTATTTCCTCCCATTCGACGATGTCGCATGGGCGATATGTGCATGCCATTATTGATGTTGCCTGGTGGATGCGCTCAGACAGTGATTGAAGTCACCCTGTTGATGTACACATCACATGGATGATGCGTACAGTCCTTGGATGATGATGCATATAGTTTGCCGACATCGATTACAAGATGTGCACATGCGACGTTGGCACATGGAGGCCTTGAGTGATGTCACATGCCATTTGCTGACGTCTCATGCCAGATACTCACATTCCACATCTGTGCGTGCAGGCTTGTCTGAATTCGTATGCTATTAGACGACGTCACTTTCCATATGCGCATATGACACGCCGGATGCGTGCATAGCTCATGATATTTGTCGTTGGCCGACATCTTCACACTTATATGTGAAGTCTACGCACGATGATGGTAGGCCATAACTTTTTTACAGACCTATGTGTGAAAGCTTTAGATGATGATGGACGACCACATTTGACGTTAGCATACCGATGTGTGTAGGCTACGATTGATGATGTATGACAATGTTCGACATTGACAGACCGATGTGTGTAGGTTGCGGACAATGCTGACAGCCCATGTCCGACGTCGGTGGATTGTTATGTAGAGGCAAAAGGATATGGGCTTGGCAAATGATGGATGTCGCCTGACAGTTGTTTGAACGACTAACATGATGCAGGCAGTCCATGAAAAACGATAGCTGAGCAATGTGCACATGCCACAGTAGATGCGGGCAATCAACGGGTGACACAGGTTGAGCAATTTCCAAGCTATTGCCGACGTGGGCAGCCCATGTCTTACGTGGGATGATGCGGCTGGTCCATACACATTGTCGCCCGAGCAATGTGCTCAAGCTTGGACCAATGCAGCAATCCATGACTAGTGTCTCCTGGACGATGCCTCTTTATGTTGACCGATGTTGCTTGGTCGATGTGCATAGGCCACAACAAATGTCTCCTAGTCGATGCACTAAGATCATATCTTAAGTCGTCAAGCTAATGTGCACACGTCACAGTTGATGCTTGCTGGCTTTGGCTGATACTGCATGTCGTTGGCGGACGTCGCTTTCTAGATGCGCACATGTCGTGTCCATGCATGTATGCCTTGCCTGATGTCGCATACCTTTTCCCAAATTTCGCTTACTTGATATGTATATTCATCGTCTATGCGTGCCCTCTTTTGGTAAACCGCATGCAATCACCTGACATCTCTTGCCAGATGCGCACAAGCCACGAGAAAGCATATTGTCCTTTGCTAGTGTTACATACGTCGGGAAATCTCTAGCCGATTCGCTCAGACCATGAATGAAGTCACCCAATTGATGTGCACACGACACTGCTAATGTATGTACGCCTTCAATGATGCTGCATTTTGTTGGACGACATATATATTCCTAGTTGCCCACATGCCATGTCTATGCGTGCAACCCTTGGCTGACGTCTCTTGCCAGATGCGCACATGCCACGACTTATGCGTGCATGCCTTGGCTGATGTGTTTCTCGTTGTTTGACATCTATAGACAGATGTATGCAGGCAACGGACGTTGTGTGCAGGCCACATCCAACATCAGAAGACCTATATGTGTAGGTTATAGGCAATTTGGCAGGCCATGTTTGACGTCTGTAGACCGAAGTGTGAAGTCTACACCGGATTCTGTTATGCCACATTCACCATAGGCACACCAATGTCTACATGTTGTGGACGAGGTTGGTTAACTATTCTGTGCAGCCTAAAAATGATCGAGGCAGACTACGTGTGACGTAAGGAAACCACTATGTGTAGACCAAATGCGATGTGAGCATGCAAGTCCTGATGTCGACATACCACTATGTGCAGACCAAGTATGATTTAGGCATTCCACGCCCAAAAATTACTGAGCGATGTGTACAAATCACACTACACCATTTTCGGCCTACAGCAACACCACGTAAGTGTAGCCTAAACTAGCAAAAAGTGTGGCCTTTGATAAAAGGCTACACTTTTGGACATTCAGCAACACTTTTTAGGGGCTGCCCAAAAGAAGCGTAACCTTTGACATTAGGCAACACTTTTTAAATGTTGCCATCTTTGGCAACACTTATAAAGCGTAGCCAAATAGGTATAAGGGCATGCTTTGAAGACGTGCATTAGCAACACCTATTTTTTGTTAGACTACACTTAAAAGCGTTGCCTTTTCAGATTTATTGGTCACACTTAAAAAGTGTTGCCTTTTATTGGTCATCTATTGCAACATTTATAAAGTGTAACTTTATATCTCATCTATTGCAACACTTATAAGGTGTTACTTTATATGTCAGCTATAGCAACACTTATAAATTGTTACTTTATATCTCATCTATAGCAACACTTATAAAGTGTTGATTTTATATATCATCTAGAGCAACACTTACAAAGTGTAACTTTTTATCTACCTAGAGCAACACTTACAAAGTGTCACTTCAACATTTCTAAGCCTACATGTAGCACAAATATATATAATATATTTACATACATACAAGTGACCTAAAACACAAAATGAACTAATTAATCATTAAATTGAAGCTAAATATTTCAAATAAACTTCGAGAAATATTTCATGTACAACCAAAACATAGAAAGTGATTGCTTAAAGATCTGTAATATCAACAAGTTCCAAAAACCCAAAAGTGTCATTCAAACGTATATGACAACAATACAAAAATTTCTTCATCTTTTGCCACAATGGATCGAGTTTACTTCTGGCCAAATTCAAATTCAATTACCTGCATTTTCCTGCACATTTAAAATAAAATTATAAGTTTGTGAATTAATTGTGGAAGTGCATAATCAGAGAGAATTCACTGTAAGACAACCAATCCAAATCTAAATACAATTTCAATGTAAAAATTACACATTATAAGGACTACAACATTTGTGCAGTCTTCTGTTGTTGGCTCTCAAAAATTAAACTTCAAAAGTTTAATTTGTGCAGTCTTCTGTTGTAAACTTCAATGTAAAAATTACACACAAGTAGTTCAAACAAACCAGTGATGACCACTGGAAACAAGGTTCATAACATAGTTTAGAAGTGTCCACAAAAATCAATACATAACAACATGACATGATATTTTCAAAGAACTGCAGCATAGTGCAGCTGTTGAAGGAAGATGGGGAAGTCTGACTAAGTGTGGGGTTACGGAGTCCACGACGATCCGTCGAGTCTGTGACGGTCTGTCCTCCAGGTTCGTCATGAAGTTCAGAGAAGTAATCCCAGTACCCATATTCCAAGAGTTTAAGTGTTTTGGAACGAAGACCCTCGACGGACCGTCGTGTCTGTGACGGTCCGTAGGTGGCGGCGTAGTGCAGCTGCTGAAGGAAGATGGGGAAGTCTGACTAAGTGTGGGGTTACGGAGTCCACGACGGTCCATCGAGTCTATGAAGGTCCGTCCTGCGGGTTCGTCATGAAGTTCAGAGAAGTAATCCCAGTACCCAATACCCACAAGATCTTCTATTAATGGTCAAGCTCTAGATGGTTTCTCTACCCTACAAAGGTAAAGGTTTGCAAACCATTAAACTCTATACTAATAACAATAGGTTTATAATTGTCTAGCATGTAGACATTTTAATCACAGGCTGCAGCACATTGATACTAACAGACACAACCACCTAGCTAACAGACACCAATATTAATAAAATAGCAATAGCTTCATAAAGGTGCAGACAGACCATTAAAAGACCAGCTACAATATCCTTTACAATGAGCTGGATTCAGAAGCTAAAGGTAGAAAATAGTGTCATCATTTTTTAATTGAACACCATTGGCATCTGCCATAAAACATAATGAGTTAGCCCCAGACTCCTCAATTGCACAATACTAAAAGAACAGTTATTCAACTAACGATTCAAATGCTTAAACCAAAAACAAAAACATTCTTAACAATTATAAATTGGTGGACTAAACTTATACAAGTAAAAATAAGTTTTTAATTTCATTACCAAGAACACCAATTAAACTAGAAGAAAAACAAAATTGACACTATTAACAGAGAATTTGAAATACAAAATACCTTTTGAAGAACCGAATCTTGAGCTGACCCCGAAGAATATGGAAGATTTGTGCCTCTTACAGCTTGTGCACTACTTGCATCAATAGGTGAAGCAAGGTTAGATCCAACACACCCTGGTATATCTTCAAAATTCAATCCAGGGTTGTTTTCCAGCAATTGTCCTTTCCCTGCAATCATACGTGAGGTTCTAAGCTCTTCCCTTGAAGACGATTGAATGACTGATTTGTGCCCAAGCAATTTACTCTTTCCTTGTTGTGGAATGAAATCCTCAAAATTCTTTCTTTTATGTGATATTGGTGCCTGCTCTTTCTTTGCTTTATCATTGCGTTCATTTGCAAGTTTTTCTCTCTTAATCTTGAATTTGTTGGCCAATTCAGCACTTGATCGGTATTGCATATCAACATCCAAATTTTTCAATGGACTTTGAGCTTTGTAACGGAAAGCGTGACGGACCATCGTAGCCATGACGGTCCGTCCTGCATTTTCGTCATGAAGATCAGAGAAGTAGCAGAAGAAACTTGAAAGTATGGGACGACGGAGTCCACGACGGCCCGTCATGACCACGACGGATGACCACGACGGCCGTCATGACCACGATGGCCCGTCATGACCACGGCCCGTCATGACCACGGCCCGTCATGACCACGACAACTTCTCATGACTACGACGGCCCGTCGCGAGGTCCACGGCGGCCCGTCGCGAGGTCCACGGCGGCTCTTCGCGAGGTCCGTCGACCCAGTCAAAGAAAGAAACTTCAAGCGTGCATACCATTCATTCATATTCTATAACTACTCAAACGTGGTGATGAATATACTGACTTCATTCGTATTCTATTCATTTTTTATGATCTTACATAGCAAAGGCACTAGCCACTGTTCAGAGCAAAATTCTATAACTACTCAAATGTGGTGATGAATATATTGAATTGTTCATATAACATAGTGAGTCTACTTTTAATGAAATATATATACTAGAAACAAAATACCAATCAAGATTCCTAGAGCTACCTCCAGTGCACGGCCATAAACTAATTTGCTTGAGCCAAGTTAAGGGACAATCCAAGAGAAAGATCGAGAATAGAAACAACAGCACAAAACTTTGAATGACAAATAGGGGAATAGCAACTATGAATACAAACTCTCGAATCATTAAAGCGAAATTACATCAAACATTCACAATATCACTCTTAAAATAGAAAGAGAGGCGAAAAGAGTACTATGAGGAAAATGACTTTACCTTTTTGCGGGCACTAAACTGGAAAGAGAGGAGAAGGGAAATGATCTTCACCACGAAACTCGAACCACTAACGACACATGAGAATTCCAGGCAGAATCTCGAACCAAAACAAACCTTGGAAAAATTGATCTGCGAAACAAATTAGATGTGATATTTTTATTGACCTGAACTCTTCTTTCCTTGAATATGTTTCTATATATATATTTTAACTATTTTGTTCAGCTCCTCTAAATGTTTTTCCCCAAATAAATTCCAACCTTTTTCCAACCCCCAATAGTGAAAAAAACACAAGAATCAGATAAGAACACAAGAATACGAGCTACACTCTCAAAAATCAACTAATGAAGCTATAATACTAGCCACACTCCCAAAAATTCGTATAAGAACACAAGAATCCAAACCCTAAAGCTAAAATTTAGACTTTCAAAATAGAAGTTCTTACCTGATAAACCCTATTCCAACAAAAGCAGTCTGGAATCCTTTTCTTCAGTGAGAAATTAGAGAGAAAAGCGTGACAAAAAGACTATTTAACTTCGTTTCATCATCTTGCAAACAATCAGTTCGTCATAAAACACAAAACAAAAAAATTGAACTATCAATGACTTCACAAAACGAAATAGGCATCGGAAAAGAGAATCAGAATCGGAAAAGAGAATCAGACTTACTCTTCAAGAAATCGTTATCGGAGAGACGACTTGAACTATCAGTAACTTCAAATCTTCAACTCTTTAGTTAGTTCTTCAGTGACTTCAATGCTTCACTTCTCTTCACAAATCGCAGAAGAGAAAGAGTGTTCTCAGCTATCTCTCACAAATCGCAGAAGAGAAAGAGTGTTTTGAGCTATTTCGTTCTTAACTCTTCACTTCGTTCAAGCGTTCTTAGCTCACAAATCGCAGAAGAGAAGGGGAAAAGGGGAGAGTTGTTTTATTATTTTATTAATGTTTATTTTTTTTTGGCCAATAAAAATCGGAGGGAGAGTTAAAAATATTGGAGGGAATACAATATTTTAGTGAAAAATTTTAAGCCAACACTTATAAGGTGTTTTTTTTCAATTATAAAAATATGACATTTTAAAAGTGTGGTTGTATCTGTAAATAAGTGTTGCCAATTATATCATATTGTAACAACACTTATAAAGTGTAGCTTATACCATTAAACAGTACACTTTTGAAGCGTTGCCAATATTATTGTAGCTAAAAGTAAAAAATTCTGACTACATTTTAAAAGTGTTTCCAAAAATACTTTAGGCAACACTTTTCAAGCGTTGCTCAGATTTAGTGTTGCCATAGGCCTAAAATGGTGTAGTGTCACAGCGGATGCAGGCAGTCCACAACAAACATCGACCAAGTGATGTGTACAGGCCACGACCGATACGGGCGGTCTACAACCAATATCGATGATTGATGTCGCTTTATTTTAGCCGACACCATTTTCCCGAATCACACAGGTCTTGGTTGATGGTGCATGTCATTTCTCGATATCTATGTCTCCCAACTGATGTGCACACACAATGACTCATGTCTGCAGGCCTTGGCTTATGTGTCCTTTCGTTTGACGACACTCTTTGCTCGATACCCACATGCCACGCTTGATGCGTTTCCCACTACGGCTCTTGATTCCGTTGCTTGGATTCTAACATAGAGGAGTAGACATCATTTTTATGAGATTTATAATGAACATGTACAACCCTGAATGTTCAAAGGTAAAAATACACATTAGTTTCCAAAAATAACTTCTTTATACCATAATGAGTAGTTTTCAACAATTTTTTTTGGTTTATCCCAAAAATGCATAATTGATTAGTAAAAAATAGGAAAAATATGAAGAAAAATATATAAAATTAATTCCAAAAATTCACAAATAAATGTTGTTGGAAGTCGCTCGTCTAACTATTGCAAGCTGCGAATGATGCTGGTAGGGAAGTCCTACGTCGCCTGATCGAAGTGCACAGGCCACAGGGGATGAGGCAAGGTCACGCCTGACTTTGACTGACCAATGTGTGTAGGTTGAAAATGATATTTGCTAGCCACGTACAATGTCGGCAGACCGATGTGTGCACGCTACGGATGATGCTGGAAGGACACATCCAATGTCGGGTGGATGATGTGTGCAGGCCACACAAACGATTAGTGCAGCCCACATCTGACGTCGGCTGACCGTTGTGTGTAGGCCAAAGGGATGCTGTAAAGCCATGTCTAACATCGACTGACCATTATGTGCACGCCAAAGGCGATGGCGGAAGGCCACATCTGACATCAACATATCGCTATGTGAAGTCCTAAGGAGAATCCCGATGTCGGTTGATTGTTTTGCAGGAAAAAAGGCTACGGACGTAGGCATTACCCAATGTCGCATAACCTATATTTGTAGGCCAAGGGCAATGCGGGCAGTCTATTCCTGATGACATATAAGCGATTTGCAAAATCCATGGCATATTTTTGCAGTCAACGACCGAAGTCATTGCGCAATGTTCAGGTTACAGCCGATGCGGGCACCCCACATACGATGTCGGCTGGTTGTTGTGTACAGTCCAAGGGCGATTTTGGAAGGCCAAATTATAGATCGTTGAGTGACATGCACATGGCATGGCCGATGTGGCCGGTCCACACTTGACGTCAACTGAGTGATATGTACAAGTCACGAGTGATGCGGTAGTCAACGGCTAACGTTGCCTGGACAATGCCGCTTGCAATTGGTTGATGTCGCTTTCCTGAAGCAAAATAGGCTTGGCTGACCCTGCCTTCCGCTGGTCGACATTGATGTCGCCCTGCGAATGGGCACACAATGTGTGCAGGGTTAGAAAAATGTTGGCAGCCCACGTCTGACTTCGGCAGACCGTTGTGTGTAGGCAAAAGTAGATGCAAGTAGACCACATCTGACAATGGTTGAACATTGTGTGCTGGTAAAAGGATATGCACGAAGGTCACCCCCGATGTCGGTTTACAATTGTGTATTGACCAAAGGCGATACAAGCAGGTAACACTTGACATCAGATTACCTTGGTGTGCAAGCCAAGGGTGATGTGGGCATTTCAAGGACGACAATGACTGAGCGATGTGGACAAGTCACGACTGACGCGGGCAGTCCACGACCAATGTTAGCTGAGCAATGTGCATAGGACACCACCAATGCGGGCGGTCCACGACCAATGGTACCTTGACGATGCCGCTTGCTTTTGGACGATGTCGCTTTCCCAAAGCACATATGCCTGTGTTGATGCTGCCTACCGTTGACCGACGCTGTCTATCGTTACCCGACATTGATGTTGCCCAGCTGATGAGCATATGGTATACGTCATGCGTGCAGGCATTGACTGATGTTGCCACTCTTTTGCCAACGTCGTTTCCCTTATGCGCACTTGCTACGGACGATATTGCCTGCCGTTGGTCGATCACGTTTGTCGCTTTCCATATGTACATACAACATTCGATGCATGCATGCCTTGGTTGATGTCTCATGCAGTTGGCCAGTGTTGCTTGCCCTTTGACCACTTGGAGATCTTGATTACGAGTCACGGATTCATAATTAGAGGACTAACATTTACAACCCAAATATGCACATTCTGAAGTGCAAACACACATTAGCTTCCACGATTAACTTTTTTATAAACAAAAAAAATCGTTTTCTACTTTTTTTTAATTATTTTTTTCGATTAATCCTGAAAATGACTAATTGAACATAGCAAAAGATAAAAGAAAAAAATTATGCCAAAAATTCACAAATAAAATATGTAACCTCAATTTCAAAAATTTTGACAATTTTTTAGTTTTTATTTCTGTTTGATATATCCCAAAACTGAGTAATTGATGAATAAAATTTAGCAAAACTATAAAATTACCAAAAATTCACAAATAAATATATTTACCTTAAACTCAACAATTGTTACAATTGTTTTTAATTGAAATTTGGTACGATCAATCTCAAAAATGGCTGATTCGTGAATAATAATTAGGAAAATATATAAAAATAATAATTAAAATTTACACAAAAAAATCAGAAATAAATATAGTAATAATAAATTTATCAATTCTGAACAAATTTTTTATTTTTGTTCGACGAATCCCAGAAATGGGTAATTATTTAATAAAAAATAAGAAAAATATGAAAAAAATTATAAAATTAATGCCAATAATTTAATAATAAATATATAACCTTAAATATAAAATTTTCAACAATTTTTTTAATTTTTATTTCTGTTCGGTAAATCAGTAAAATAGGTAATTCATGGATAAAAATACATGGCGCCATCCTCGAACTAGAGGACCTATCAAAACTTGGGGAAGTCCAAGTGTTCTTGCAAAGAGACCTTGTTACCTGAACGGCCCGAACCTACATTGTTTGGGGAAAGGGAAAGAATATGGGTTAGTACATCCACTTGTACTAAGTATGGAAACATATGCACATATAATCTTTGAAACCATGCTTAATGTTACAGTTTGTTCAAAACCATGCTATGTTACTTGTGAAAGCATTAATGCACAATTAAGAACAAATAGCAACCAATGATCACATATTCATTAATACAAGTCCATATGCAACACAAGACCAACATCATCAATAAAGTTAAGTATACATAGTCATTACCAATATAAGGTAATATCAACATGAATAGTTGTATATCAAGAGCATAGAACCAAAGCAACTCCAACATAATGTCATAACAACAATGAATATACAAGAGTTCATATGATCTTAACTTATAAGACCCTAACAAACAATCCTATCCCAAGCATAGAAGTGTGATGCTCATGTGAAGTCTCATTACCCCACATAATCAAGTAAACAAGGAAAGTGATCATAAGTAATGTCTAACTCCATATGACATAGCATCATGAGTAGTTATCATCATATATAGCAATATAGATCAATAAAATATTCATAAGTGAAACTAACATCATATAGGATCATCAAAATGAAAAGTCAACATATTTACTTTTTAAGAGCATAAGAAAAACCTCCTAGGACGCCTCTCAAGGCCCACTAGTGCAATGTATATGTAGAGTCCCATACCCTACCTATACCAAGAAGAACCCCTTAAGTCACCCTAGTTCGAGTTCACTTTATTACTTTCATTTTACTTTCGGGAACAATTGTCTTAACGAATATAGAACATGTGAGCTAAACATAGAATCCGGTACGAAAGAAGGTGGTTTACTTGCCACAGGTAGTACCAAAACATAATAGAGCATTCTTGACGGAACCACTACCTAGTATTCCTGTGGGGGAAACATAGTTCAAGTACTAGGAAACATGCTAGAGACCGTCTTTATGCACAATTGCATTATAATCTCTATCTCATGAGAACCATTGTGAACCTACTTTACCACATTGGGAAGGGACACCTCTCTTAACTAGTTCATTCGGTGCTAAGCTAAAGTCTCTTATCGAAATGTATTTAAGTCATTCTTAATCATCATAACTTAATATAGGCCATAGGTAACTAAACCCTTGCATATTCATAGTCATTAGCTCATTTTATATTGCTTGAGAAGGTCCTTTCATTACAACCCTTCATTTGTGAGATTAACACATCATAATAATGATATCATAGTAAGGCACATAAGTTATTCACAATCTACCTTATATCATCATATATTAATCATAATCTCACAATTCATATAGTCAAGGAATTTACATTAAATTCATCATTCCATCAGCTACCTAATCTAATGACATGTAATACTTCAACTGAATATCATCATCAAGTATAAGGCCTCATAATTGAAGTAAGAATTCAAGATCAGAAAGTCTTACCAATTCACCTTCAAAAACCCTCTTCAAGATCTTACCATTCAACCAACCATATTCATCAATCAATATGCTTAATAGAATAATATAATAATAGTTAACACAAGAACTATGTCAATTGTATCATCACTAACCAATTCAACATCAATTCATAACATAGGGTTAGGGTAAAAGGATCAATTCATGATTTCTTCCATATAAATAGGTCAATTACAAAGAAAAACCATAATTAACCAATAATCAATCATCATATATCCATGATAATCAAAGGAAATCCTCTTCCAAACAAATTGAAAGACAAATCACGAAATTGGAATGAAACCCATGTTTTGACATCTTTAGAAATCAATTTGAAAAATCCACTTTGGGAAAGGAGTCCTATGAGTGAAGAAGTTACACACATTAAAGTCCTTGAAGATTGATGGAGAGAAAGTAAAAATCTTGCAGCCCTAATGCGCTTGAACCTTATTCTTCAATGGTGTTCTTTTGGGGAAAGAGAGAGAAAGTAGAGAGAAGGTAGAGAGATTTGATTTTGGGAATTGAGGGATGTTGGGTAGATTAATTAGGTTTATGTATTATATAGTCCCTTAAATAACTTAATTAAACACCCCTTAACCCTTAATTTATTACCTAACCAACTAACTAATTAATTCCCTCAACTTAAAATGGATAGTATTGGGATTAACGCAACCGTACTGGCAAGGAGTCGATAAGTTTAGAGATTGTGTATTGGGAATATTTTGTAAAATTCTGACTGTTGGACAACGACCACCATTGAAGGGTCATAGACGCATCAACGGCTCGTCGATTGAATCGTTGTTTGGCTATTGTCAATTTGACAACTTTTGGTCAAATGCAAGGGTCCTCTCCAAAGACCCCTAAGGTGGTCCTTTTGGGAGTCCTACTCTGACGTTTCAACCCCAAACACACTCTAACACATGTTTAACATCTTTGTACCAATTTTCATTATTTTCCAACTCATAAAACCAATGAAAAATGCCAAGACACACTAGTGCAAATTTCACTATTCACAGGACTTCATGGGGGAAAGCAATGCCCGATATCATCTGATTATTATGTAGGAAAAATTCGATGGGGTCAGGGAATGTCTGATGTCGCCTTCCCATTGTTTGCATGCTAGGACAGCTGTTTGAAGTCCATTCCTGACGACGGCTAAGTGATTTGCACAAACTAAGAACACACGGGCATTTCATAGTTGACATTCGTTGATCAATGTGCAGGCTACGACGGATGAGGTGGCCCATGTATGACATCGGCTGTCCATTTAGTAGCCAAGGGCAATGCATGCAGGCGAAGCCCCATGACCGTTGAGTGATGTGCACGTCCACAACTGATGCAATCGATACACGCCAGACATTGGTTTAGCATGTGCATAAGCCACGGTCGATGCGGCAGTCTACGACCGAGATGCCTTGTCAATGCCTCTTGTCGTTAGACAATGTCGCTTGCCCAAAGCTGATAGGCCTTGGCTGATGCTGCCAGCTGTTGGTCGATGCTGATACCGTCCTGTTGATGCCCACACGCCACAACTTATGTTTCCTGCTGTTTACCAACGTCTCTTGCCTGAAGCAAACCGTCCTTGGCTTATTCTGCCTGACATAGGCCGATGCAAAGGTCGCCCAACCAATGCACACACATCGCAACCAATGTATACAGGACATCGTTGATGCTATATTCCATTGGAAAACGTCGATTGCCAGATGCACATAAGACATGTCAGATGCACTTAGGTATTGGCTTATGTTGCTGCCATTGGCCGACGTCGCTTGGCCAAAGTACACAAGAATTGGCTAATGGTGCATGTTATTTTCGACATCGATGTCGCCAAGTCAAAGCACACACGCCACAGTTTATGCGTGCATGCCTTGGATGATGTTGCATTCCCTTGTCCTATAATGCTTTCCAAATGTAAACAAACCACGACAGATGCGTGAAGACCTTGGCTAATGTTGCCTGTCGTTGGTCGATGTCTCATGTCAAATTCATGAAGGCCACGAACGATGTATCCAAATCGATGTGCACACATCATGGATGATGTGTACAAGTCTTGGATGATGATCCTAGATATTAGTCGATGTTACCTAGAAAATGCGCGTAGGCCACGACCGATGTCGCCGAGTCAATGTGCATATGCCATGCCTAATGTGTGAAGGCCTTGACTAATGTTTCCTATCATTGGTCGATGTCTCTTGGTCGATGTGCCCAAGCAACAACTAATGTCGCCTAGCCGATTCGCTCAGACCACGACTGATGTCGCCCAACCAATGTGCACACGACTCTGCTAATGTATGCACGCCTTTAATGATGTTGCATTTTTTTGGCCGACCTATCTTTCTAGTTGCCCACATTCCACGTTTGTGCGTGCAAGCCTTGGTAGAAGAACCATTCGATTGGCTGACGTCTCTTGCTAGATGCACACATGCCAAGTGTTATGCGTGCATGCCTTGGCGATGTGTTTGTCGTTGTCCGACATGTATAGACCGATGTGTGCAGGCAATGGGTTTTGTGTGCAGGCCACATCCGACGTCGGCAGACCTAAATGTGTAGGCTATAGACGATGTTGGAAGCCCACATTTGACGTCGGTAGACCAAAGTTTGCAGGCTACAAAAGATTTTGTTATGCCACATTCGACAGCATTTGGAAAGAGACGTCGGCAAATGGCATGCGACTTCAGCCAAGTACTGCAAGTACAAACATGGACTATGCATATCTCAAAAGCGAAGTCGGTCAATGGAATGCAGAATCAGCCAAGGCCTCCATGCATGGACATGGCATGTGCTCATCTAGCAAATGACTTCGTCCAACGACATGCAACATCAGCAAATGCTTTCATGCATCTCTCATGTTGTGTGCACATCGACTAGGTGACTTCAATCATGGTTTGAACGCATCGGCCAAGCGACATCAACTATGTTCTACACGCATCAGCAAAGCGACATCAACCAACGGAATGCAGCAATAGCCATGGTATGCATGTATCACCTATGGCGTGTCGACATCGAACCAGTGACATTTGTCGTGACCTACAGGCATCAGCCAAGTGATATCAATCAATGGAAGGCAACATCAACAAAGGCTTGTACGCATCAGTTGTTGTCGTATCTAATGGGCGACATTAGTGTAGGCCTTCATGCATCGACCAGGCAATGTCGGCCAACAGAAGGCAGCATTAGCGAAGGTCTTCAAGCATCTAACATGGTTTGTGCTCATCTAGAAAGCGATGTCAGACAACGATTTGTAGCATTTTCCCAGGCAAGCATGCATTACCCGTGACATGTGTACATGAGCTGGGTGGGTCAAGAACTTTAAGCTAAGGTTTGTGAGCTTCAGGAAAGCAACATCAGCCAACGGAAAAAAGCTTCATTCAAGTCTTACACACCTATTAAAAAGCATATGCGCACTTGGAAACCAAAGTTTGCCAATGAAATGCAACATTTGCCAGGTCCTGCACGCATCGGTCATGGTGTGTTTGCATCAATTAGGCGATATTTGCATCGTCCATTGTCAGGAAGCATAAGCCAAGGCCTATGCTCTTTTGTCAAGTGACATTGGCCAACGGGAAGCAACATCAGTCAATGCCTTTACGTATCAGCCGTGACGTGCGTACATCCACAGGGCGACAACAATATCGACCAATGGAAGGCAGGATCAGCCATTCCTAGTTTTCTTTAAGCAAGCGACATCCACCAACGACAAGCAGCATCTCTCGAGCCACATTAGTTGTTGACTACTACATCAGTCGTGGCTTTTGCATATCGCTTAGCTAACGTCAAGCGTGGACCGAACACATCTGTAAGATCCTGAAAATGACTTAGGTGAAGTAGAGCCTAAAATAGTTGTAATGATTGTATAAGGTTCTTAAATGGACTATATTGTGTTATTGAGGCAGTTTCTATGATTTTAGGTGCATTGGAAGTCAAACGTCAAGGGACGACTAAGACGTTTGACGACTAAGTCACCTATGTGCCTCCTATATTGTTATATGTGTTTATGTGTGATTCATGAGGATATGAGGTTTTTAAATGATATAATATGGTTTATATAGGCAGTTTGTAAAGTTTCGTGAAGTTTGGAGGTCAAACGTCCAAGAACGTCTATGACGTTCGAAAGATTTGCCTTGAAATGACCTTGTGTGTCTAAGCATGTTTTGTTGAGTTTTACCTGTTCGTTTTGGATGAAATTCATGTGAAATGTCCTAAAATTGTATACGAGTATATTTGGAACGTCCGGGTGGATGTATAAGAAGACCAACCAAAGGTCCATGAGGAAGGACCCTTTTGTTGAAGCCAAGACTACCTAGACAGCCCTAAATGACGGAGGTAGTACACGGCTCGTGGGCCATTCGACGCCCCGTCGATGGGTTTCATGGGTCAGAACTTAGGCTTGGGAGAATTCTAACCATGTATCAGCCTCAGTCCCAAACCACGGACCAATAGAATGGTCCGTCGGTTGAGGAACGGTCCATTGGTGGCCATCCGTCGATGGTGATGTCTCCTGTGTACAGTCACTATTAAATTGAAGGGTAAATTGGTAAATTCATTCAACGTCCAAATAAGAGAAAGGGAGGTTCATTAAGGGTCTTTTGGGTATTTAAAACATGTTTATAAGCCTTTAACACTTTGAAGAATTGATTCTTCAAAATCAAAACCCAAAATCTCTTAGAAATTCCATAGAACTCTATTGAAGCCAAAACTCAAGGAAGAGCTTGGATTGGAGATTTCTGTGGTGATTCTTCATCAAATTGGAGGATTAGAATCATTGAGGTATGATTTTTAATCCTTGAAACTCTATTCATCAAGGAGCCTAAATTCAAAGAAGTTTTCTAAAGTTTTCCAAGATTAACTTGTCCAATTTTATGATCTATCCTTGGGTTCTTGCAGTAAAGGTTTTTAATCATTGTGTATTGATTATATTATTCTTAATTATATTATTTTAACTCAATTAACCTATGAACCCATGTTATTTATGACCATTAGTTTTTGATTACTTTATGGGTTACTTGATATCGACTTAATGCTTATGAATTCTAGTGTAGTTTTCTACGGGCTATTGAATGATGTAAGAATTGTATTAAATTGTATATGTTGTCTTAGATTGATAAAACTATATTGCATTTACCTACATTCATTGAGTATTATGACTTATGCATTGAATTGATGTTCATGGACATGGGTAAGGGCCTATTGGTATTGAATTTGATGATTTGGACATGGATTTAAGTGGAGAGAATGGATTGGTGGTACTCTGTCCTAATTCTCTTTAATTTAAAGTATTATTGCTTTTGAATTATGTTGTGGTTGGTATGGCCCACTTATGGTGGCGGTGTTATGTGAATGATGTGGCCTTGTCGGCATTACATTATGTGTTATGATGATGATGGCCTCGTCGGCACTACTTGAAGTAATATTATGATTTGTGTAGTTGATTATGTGAAGTGTGATCATATATACCTATATGTAAAGTAATGTGAAAGTATTTGGTTTCTTCTATTGTTGCTATTTAGGTGATCATGTTAGACTATGACTATGTCTTATGTGTGTAGACTTAGAGTTGATGCATGATTCTTCCTAATTGGTTATTCAGGCTTATGATTACTATATTGTTGATGTTATAGTAGTGTATAGGGTGACCTAAAAGTGATGAAGGTTGTGCCTATGTGCTCCTTGAATATGATTTGTTATATGTGATAAAGTGAAGTCTTAGTGTGTCTTGTCTTGGTAGACTTGTGTCCCTTACTTGATGCATGTATGAATGTCAATATGAGATGTCTTGACTTAGGATGCTAAAACCTCTTTGTATTGTATCTATTAATGACATGAGAACTTGAATGATGTTAAGAGGGTCTTTATGTGAAACCTTGAACATAGTGGTAAGGTTATGAAACTTGAAGTCGATAGCCGTGATGGTATCCTTCTTGTAATGAATGATGGACTTAAGGTCAGTTGGTAGGAAAGACATCATATCAGTCCTTAGGAAAGTCATTATGATCTTCTTTTGTCCATTGTAAGGAAGCCCTAGGGGACCTCTTTGGTAGGGTAAATGTGATTGGGTTATGAACTTGATATGGAACCCCTTCGTATGAACCTTTAATGTGAATTACTCTATTAGAACAAAGGCTAGCACCGAGTGAGTACGGTAAGGGAAGTATTTATAGTTAAAGTATGAGACTAGAATACAAATTAAGCCCTTCATATTCCTTGACCATCTGCCTACATGGGATGTTTCCAAGTTCTACCATTGGCAAGTAGAACACCCTCCATCGGAGTAGGTTACAACTACGGATTCCATGTTTTATTACCATGGTCTATGTCGTTTATTTCCTATTCTCATCATGTGGGATACCTATTAGCATTGCAGAAGTTCTATGAAGTTTTGGTGGTTGTATGGGACGCTATCTAGACATTGCACAATAGGCTTTGAAGATGTTAGTGAGAGTCCCTAGGTCTTCTCCAATACCATTACTTGAATGTCCTCTATGTGATGAATGTCTCTTAATGAACTAATGAAATAATGACTTCTATTAGAAAGTATGTAAAAATGAATGAGTATCTAATCTAGAGTGACTTAAGGATTCCTTAGTTAATGTGTGAAGAGGGCATCAGGGATGATCTCTTCATGTCTTATCTAGGGAAGTCTTAAGAATGACTCTAGTTAGGAAAGTTGGTTGATACTTTGGGCATGATCTAAACTTAGGTAGTCTTAAGGATAATTTTGGTAACCTTGAAGAGAGTGTATGGGTGTTCTCTTGTAGGAGTACTTAAGTAAGTCTTTTGATAGCATTGGTAAGGAGAATGCAATGTCATACATGTTATGCGTTTGGCGTCTTGTAATTGTGTATGTGTCTCATTATAAGTAGTTTTGAGGATCATTTAGGCATGCTTAGAGAGGGTGTACGGACGGTCTCTCTTTGTATCGCTTAAGTGAGTTTTAGGATAGCTTTTAGTGAGGGGATTATATACTATAAAATGTCTAAGGTAGAATTAAGTAACATCACTGTAACAGTGAAGAAGTTGACTCTACAGTGAAATAAAGTTACTGTAAAATTGCCTTAAAAATGTTCTAAATTGACCAAGTGATTTCTTATGTGTTTCTAACTTAATAAATGTTGTTGTTATGACTATATTATGATATTTAAATCAAAGGATGCATATTTCCTATAAATGTCTATTTTCATGATTTTTATGCATTATGACATACTTAGTACATGTGGTTGTACTAATTCAATGCTTTTATCTATCTCTATAGTGGTTGGTAGGTGAGGATCATTGGGAAAAAGTGAAGTCGAAGTATGTCCTCATTTGAATCGAGGGCATATATGTCTTTTACTTCTCTTATTGAAGTATTGTAATAGACTTAGTAGTACTATATTTCTATTGTGTATGGGTCGTGTCCCAAGTATTCTTGTGTCTAAGATTTGATGAAATGAGACTTAGTATTTCCTATGAATTTTATATGAAAGAGATTTTAAAGACTATGAAAATGTTTGTGAAATGTTTTAATTCCGCACTACATTTCACTATGTATATGCAATGAACAATATGAAAGGGCTTATATCAGATCTTTGAAAGGTATAGTACGCCGGTCGCATCCCAAGAGTGACATATCTTATAGGGTGTGGTCTCGGGATGTGAAAGCATTGGGCATGGCAGTGCACATCACTCAACGGTCTTCAATTTGGCCTTCCAACATTGTCCTTGTACTGTACACAACGACCAGCCCACATTGAATGTGGGGTTCCCGAATCGGCCATAGCCTTCACATTGCTCAACCGTTTTCGGTCGTGGACTTCCCGAATCCTCAATGGATTTGTACATCGCTTAGCCGTCATCATACATAGACTTCCCGCATAACCCTTGACCTGCAAATAAAGGTTAAGCGACAATGGGTAATACCTGCGCCCATATCTTTTTTCCTGCAAAACAAATAGTCGATGTCAGGCTTGGCCTTCCCGCTTCGCCTCAGGACTTACATATAACGATTCGCCGATGTCAAATGTGGACTTCCGACATAGCCTTTGGCGAGCACAAAATGGTCAGCCAATGTTAGACATAGTCTTTACAACATCTTCTTTGTCCTACATGGTCAGCCGATGCCAGACGTGGGCTACACCTATCTCTTATGGCCTGCACACATCGGTCAACCTATGTTGGACGTGTCCTACCAGCAATGTCCGTAACATGCACACATCGGTCTGCCGATTTCATACATGGCTAGCTAACACTGTTTGTAGCCTACACACATCCTTCTCCCAACGTTAGGTGTAGCCTGGCCTGCACACTTCGTTTAGGCGACGTTGGACTTGCCTACCACCATCATTCGCGGCTTGCACTTGTTAGACAAGCGACGTCCAAAAACATTTATTTGTTAATTTTTGGCGTTAATTTTATAATTTTTTATGATTTCCCTAATTTTTATTACTAAATTACTCATTTTCAAGATTGATCGAGCAAAAATAAACATTAAAGAAATTGTTAAAATTGTTGAATTTAAGATTACTATATTTATTTGTGAGTTTTTGGCGTTAATTTTATATTTTTCCTATTTTCTTATTAATGAATTACCCTTTTTCGAGATTTACCATATAAAAATAAAAACTAAAAAACATTGTTGAAATTGTTGAATTTATGGTTACTATATTTATTTTTGAATATTTGGCCTTAATTTATATTTTTATAAAATGTTTTTCCTATGTTTTTTATTCATGAATTACTATTTTAGGGCTTACCGAACTAAAATAAAAATTAAAAAAAGAGTGTTGATATTGCTGTGTTACTGTATTTATTTGTGAATTGTTGGCATTTATTTTTTCCCCATATTTTCATATTTTTTATTAACAAATTACCATTTTTTGGTTATACCGAACAAAAATAAAATTTAAAAAAGATATTGAAATAGATGAATTTGAGGTTACTATACTTATTTGTGAAATTTTGTAATTAATTTTATATTTTTTTTTCAGATTTCATGTTTTTTTTATTTATGAATTACCCATTTTAGGGATTTACTAAACAAAAATAACAATTAAAAAAATTGTTTAAATTGTTGAATTTAAAGGTACTACATTTATTTGTGTATTTTTTGAATTAATTCTATATTTGTTCATAGATTTCCCAGCTTCTATCCATCAATTACTCATTTTCGACATTTATCGAACAAAAATAAAAAATAAAAATATTGTTAAAATTATTGAATTTAATATTTACTTGTAAATTTTTGGTGTTATTTTTATATATTTCATATTTTTCCTATGTTTTATTAAACAATTACTTATTTTTGGGATTAACCAAAAATAATTGTTGAAAACAATTTTTAATATATAAAAAAATTATTGTTGGAAGCTAATGTGTGTTTGTACCTTTGAACATGCATATTTTTGTTGTGCATGTTAATTATGAATCTTTGGAAAAAATGATATCTACTCCTCTAAGTTAGAATCCAAGTTACGAAATCAAGAGCTCCAAGTGGGCCACGCATCAGGCGTGGCATGTTGTTACTAGGCAAGTAGCGTCTGCCAACGAAAGACAACATAAGCCAAGGTCTGCACGCATGAATCGGGGCATGTGAACATCGGCTGGGCAAAATTAACATCGAGCAGTGGCATGAACCATCAACCAAGACCTATGTGATTCGGGAAAATGACGTCGGCTAACATAAAGCGAAATCGATCATCGACAATGGTAGTGGACCGCCCTATCGATCGTGGCATGTGCACATCACTTAGTCGATGTTGGTCGTGGACTGCCCGCATCGGCCATGATTTTTACACATCACTCAGTAATTGTCCGGCGTGAAATGCCGAATCGTACTGTGTCTGCACACAATGGTATGCCGATATAAGGCCTTGCATGCAGCATCGCCTTTGGTCAACACACAGTGATCTGTCCACATTAGACGTAGTTTGCCGGAAACATTTTTAGGTTGCACAAAACGGTCAATCAACGTTTGAAAGAGGCTTTCAGCCTCGTCCTCAGCCTGTAGACATTGGTGTGCCTATGTCGAATGTGTCCTGATAGAATCTTTTGTGGCCTACACACTTCGGTCTACCGATGTCGAACGTGTTCTGCCAACATCGTTTATAGCCTGCACATAGGTCTACCGACGTCAAATGTGTCCTGCACACAACGTCCGTAGCCTGCACACATCGATCTATAAGTGTCGTCCAACGATAATCACATCATCCAAGACGTTGCATGCGCGCATTTGGCAAGAGACCTCAGCAAATGGAATGGTTCTTCAGCAAGGCCTACACGCACAGACATGGCATGTGCGCAACTAGGAAGATACGTTGTCCAACGACATGCAACATCATTGAAGGTGTGCATACATTAGCCGTGTCGTGTGCGCATTGGTTTGACGACTTAAGCCATGGTCTGAGCAGATTAGCTAGGCGACATCAGTTGTAGCTTGTGCGATTAGGCCAAGAGACATCAGCCAACAGCACGAAATAATATCCAAGGTCTGCATGCATCAGCGATGTCATCTGAACATCGACTCAGCGACATCGGTCATTGCATGCGCGCATCGGCTAGGCGACAATGACCAATGGCTAGGATTATCATCCAAGACTTGTACATATCATCCATGGCCTGTGCACATCGATTGGGCGACATCGGTGGTGGCCTACATGCATTAGACATGACGTCAGCCAACGACATGCAACATCAGCCAAAGTCTGCACGCATCTAACATGGTTTGTTCACATTTGTCAAACATCGTTGGACAAGGGCATGCAACATCATCCAAGGCATGCACGCATAACTCGTGGTGTGTGTGCTTCGGCTTGGAGAAATCGACGTCGAAAATATGAGGCACCATAAGCCAATTCTTGTGTGCTTCGGGCAAGAGATGTCGTCCAATAGTAGACAGCATAAGACAAGGCCTAAGTACATCTGGAAAGAGACATTTTCCAATGAAACTCAACATCAGACAAGGCCTGCACATATTGTTCGTGGCATGTGTGAATCGGCTGGGCGACCTTTGCATCGGCCTACGTCAGGCAGATTAAGCTAAGGCAGATGTGCTTCAGGAAAGAGATGCTTCCAACAATAGGCAACACAAGTTGTGGCGTGTGGGCATCGGTAGGGCGGTATCGGCGTCGAGCGAAAACAAGCAGCATTAGCAAAGGGCTATCTGCTTTTGGCAAGAAACATTGGCCAACGGCAAGAGGCATTGGCCAGGCAACTTTGGTCGTATACTGCTGTATCGATCGTGGTTTGTGCACATCGCTCATCCAGTGACGGGCATGGACCGCCCGCATCGGTCATGGCCTGTGCACATCACTCAGAGGTCATCGGGGCTTCGTCTTTCCTCATCTCCCTATGCCTTCACACATTGGACAACTGACGTAATATGCGGGCCACCCGAATCCGCTGTAGCCTGCACATTTCTTATTTGACGTCGACCATAAAATGTGTATGAGGGCTTAGTTTCTGCATATCGCTTAGCCATCGTCAGGCGTGGACTTCCCGCATCTCCTTTGGCATGCAAACAATGGTCAGGCGACATCAGGATTTTCCTAACCCCATCAACTTTGTCCTACACAGTAATCATATGACCTCGGGCATTACTTGGCCCCTACGCTTTTGGCCTGCACAACGGTCAACCGACGTCGAACGTCGCCTTGTTGCATCTCCTTTTGCCTGCAAAATGATTAGAAAATGCCCGACATGGCCTTCTCGTATCGCCTTTTTCCTACACACAATGGTCAGACCATGTTTGATGTGACCTACCTACTTTACCTTTGGCTTGCACAGAACGGTTGGCTAAAGTCGGATATTGGTGACACCTATTATCTATTGCGTCTACATATTGGTCAGCCAATGTCGGTGGCCTGCCAGGATTATTTGTATCCTGCACACATCATCCTTCCAATGTCGAATGTAGCCTGCCATCATTTTCCGTATCCTGCACACATTGGTCTGTCGACGTCAGACGTGTCCTGGACACTTCACCTCTAGCCTGCACATATTGTTTAGACAACATCAGGCATTGCTAGCCCCCATAGATTTTGCACTGCACAATTATTAGCCAACGTCGAGCGTTGCCTGCCTGCATTTCCTTTTGCGTGCACACAATGGTCAACCAACGTCAGGCATGGCCTGCTCGCATCTTTTTTGGCGTGCACACAATGGTCAGCCGACGTCAGTCATGGTCTTCATGTCTTGCCATTGGTATGCACACAATGGTCAGGTGAAGTTAGACGTGGGCTGCCTAACATTGTCCGCAGCTTGCACACATCGGTTTGTTAATGTTGATCATGGCTTGACAACATCGTCTGTAGCCTTCACACATCGGTGTAAAAATGTCGAATATGGCCTGCCAACATCGTCCGTAGCTTGCACACATCAGTCTACTTATGTCTGATGTGGTATGCAAGCATCATGTGTAGTATGCACACATCAGTCTACATATGTTGGCCGACTGTAGACAACATGACTCAAGTCTTGCACGTATCTGACAGGGCATATATGTGTGCATCTGGTAAGCGATATCATCCAATGGCATGCATCTATAGCCGATGCCTTCACACACTAATGTGCAATGTGCATATCTGGCAAGGAATGTTGGCCAATGGCATGCGACATCAACCAAGGCCTGTATGCGGCATCAGCCAAGGCTAGCATTCATACACGTGGTATATTCAAATCCGGCAAGAACGTCAGCCAATAACATGTAGTATCAACCAAGGCATGCACACATCAGTTGTGTAGTGTGCACATCATCTTGTGACCTATGTCATGGTCTGAGTGCATTGACTAGTTGAAATCAACTAGGTAATGTGTGCATCAACAAAATGAAATCAGCCAACGACACTCAAATAACCAAGGACTACACGCATATGTCGTGGTGTGTGCATGTCGACTCATCGACATCAATTTTTGTCAGCGCACATCATCCTGGCGACATCAACCAATGACATGTAGCATCAGCAAAGTCCTGCATGCATCAGTCATGACATTTGCGCATCGACTGGGCGACATCGGTCATTTCCTCCATATATCATCCAAGCGACATCACTTAATGACAAGCAATATCAACTAAGGTCTTCACGCATATGACATGGTTTTTGCGCATATGAAAAGGGACGTCGAACAATGGCATGCAGTATTATCCAAGGCATGCACACATAGCCCTTGGCGTGTGTGAATTGGATGAGCGACATCGACGTCGGCAAATGACAAGCACAATTAGCCAAGTCTTATTCGCTTTTTTTAACACTCAGGAAATCCAAGACCTAATCTAGAGCTTCACATGATGAACTAATGCTTTTAACACTATTTATAGGCCTAAAATCATGTATTGAAACATTTAAGAAGTGTTAGAGTCAAAAAGTCAAGAAACATCCATGACGTCCAGTGAATTGTGAAATGTGCACTAGTGTGCCTTGGCATGTTTCATGGGTTTTTAGTGCCGAAAATTAATGAAACTTTGTAAAAAGGTGTTAAACCTGTGTTAGAGTGTGTTTAGGGTCGAAACATCCGGGTAGAACACCCCAAAGAACTACCCTAGGGGTCCTTGGAGAGGACACTTGAATTTGACCAAAACCTGTCAAATTGACGATAGCCAAAAGATGAGCTAGATAAGAAGTCGATGGGTATACAGCCCATCGATGCTGGTCGTTAGCCAACAATATGAATTTTCCAAAATTTTCCTAAAAGAACAGTCTCTGAACTCATCTACGCCTTGCTAGTATGGTGACATTGACAGACCTACCATATTGTAGATCGAGCTCTTGTAGGTCAGGATATGTGTTGACTGTCAAATTTTATGTTTAGGGAATTAATTTTTTAGTTGGCTATAAATTAATTAAGGGTTAAGGGTGTCTAATTAAGTTATTTAAGGGACTATATAAGACATAAACGTAATTAATCTAACCCAACACCCCTTAGTTCCCAAACTCAAATCTCTCTATCTTCTCTCTACTTTCTCTCTCTTTGCCCGAAAGAACACCATTGAAGACTAAGGTTCAAGCGCATTAGGGAGGCATGATTTAAACTTTCTCTCCATCAATATTCAAGGATTGATAACATATGGAAGCTCTTCACTCTTGGGACACCTTTCCCCAAGAGACTCTTTCAAATAGATTTCAGAAGATGTCAAAACCATGGGTTTCTTTCCAATTTCGTGATTTATCTTTCAATTGGTTTCAAAGTTTATTTCCTTTGACTATTATGGATATATTATGAGTGATTATTGGTAAATTATGGTATTTCTTGGTAATTGACCTAGTTATATGGAAGAAATCGTGAATTGATCCTTTTACCCTAACCCTAGGTTATGAACTGGTGTTTAATTGGTTAATGATGATGCAATTAGCTTAGTTCTTGAGTTAATTACTATTATATAATGTTATTAAGCATATTTATTGTGAATATGGTTGGTTGAATTGTAAGATCTTTAAAAGGCCTTTTGAAGGTGAATTGGTCAGACTTTGTGATGTTGAATTCTTACTTCAATTATAATGCCTTATACTTGATGATGATTTTCAATGAAGTATTACAAGTGCTAAGATAAGGTAGGTGATGTAATGATGAATGTAATTGAAATGTCTTAACTATATGAATTTTGAGATTATGATTAAGGTATGATGATATAAAGTTGATTGTGAATCATTTATGTGGCCTACTATGATATGATGACTATGATGTATTAATCGTACAAATGAAGGGTTGTAATGAAAGGACATTCTCAAGCAATACCAAATGAGCTTATGACTATGAATATACAAGGGGTTAGTCTCCTATGGCCTATATTAAGTTATGATGAAAGAATGAGTTAATGACATTTCAAAAATGGACTTTAGCTTAGCAACGAGTGAACTAGTTATGAGAGGTTTCCCTTCCCAATGTGCGAAGCTAGGTTCACAATGGTTCTCATGAGATAGAGATTACAATGCAATTGTGCATAAAGAGGGTCTCTAGCATGTCTCCTAGTTCTTGAACTATGTTGCCCCTATAGGAATACTAGCTAGTGGATCTACCTAGAATTCTAGCCCCTATAGGAATACTAGCTCGTGGATCCACCTAGAATTATATGTTCATGTTTTGGTACAACCTTGGCAAGTCAACCACCATCTTTCGGTGTAGGGTTTCAAGACAACAGATTCTTTATTTAGCTCACATGGACTATGTCGATTAAGGCAATTTTTTTCCCGAAAGTAAAATTAAAGTATTAAAGTGAACTCTAACTAGGGTGACTTAAGGGGTTCTTTTTGGTATAGGTAGGGGTACTGGTCTCTACCAATACATTTCACTAGTTGGCCTTGAGGTACGTCCTAGGAGGTTGTTTTTATTCTCTTATAGAGTAAATGATATGTATATGTTGACTTTTTATGTTGATGATCCTATATGATGTTAGTTTCATTTATGAACATGTTATTGGTCTATATGGATATATATGATGATAACTACACATGATGCTATGTCATATGGATTTAGACATTACTTATGATCTCTTTCCTTGTTTACTTGAATATGTGGGGTTATGGGACTTCACATGAGCATTGAACTTGTATGCTTGGGATGGGATTGTTGGTAAGGGTCTTATAAGTTAAGATGTATGAACTCTTGTACATTATTTGTTGTTATGAGATTATGTTGGAGTTGCTTTGGTTATATTCTCTTGATATGCTATTATTCATGTTGACATGACCTCATATTGGTAATGACTATGTTCACTTGACTTTATTGATGATGTTGGTCTTGTGATGCATATGGACTTGTCTTAATGAATTATGATCATTGGCTTATATGTGTTATTAATTGTGCATTAAAGCTTTCAAAATCAACTTATCATGGTTTTGAAAAAAATGTCCCATTAAGCATGGTTTCAAAGATTATATGTGCATATGTTTCCATACATAGTAAAAGTGGATGTACTAACCCATATTCTTTCCCTTTTCTACAAATAGTATAGGTTCGGGCTGTTGAGGAATCAAGGTCTCTTTGCAAGAAGACTTGGACTTTCCCCAAGTTTTGGTTGGTCATCTAGTTCGAGGATGGTGCCACATATTTTTTATCCATGAATAACCCATTTTCATGATTTACCAAACAAAAATGAAAATTTAAAAAAATGGTTGAGATTTTTAAATTTAAGATTACTATATATATGATTGAATTTTTGGCATTAATTTTATATTTTTTCATATTTCTCCTATTAATTATTAATAAATTACCCATTTTTTGGATTAATCGAACACAAATAAAATTGTAAAAAAAATTGTTGAAATTGATGAATTAAGGTTACTATATTTATTTGTGAATTTTTTTATGTTAATTTTAATTTTTTTTTTTATATTTTTCCTATTTTTTATTCATGAAATAACCAATTTTGAGATTTACCGAACATAATTACAAATTAAAAAACAATTGTTAAAATTGTTGAAATTTAAGGTAAATATATTTATTTGTGAAATTTTGGCATTAATTTTATATTTTTACTAAATTTTATTAGTGAATTACTCATTTTTGGGATATATTAAACATAAAAAAGAATTAAAAAAAATTGTTGAAATTATTGAAATTGAGGTTACTAATTTTATTTGTGAATTTTTGGCATTATTTTTATATTTTTTTAAATTTTTTTCTATGTTTTATTAAGCAATTAGTCATTTTGGGGATTAATCAAAAAAATATTTTAAAAAAATTGTTGAAAACTATTTTTTGTATTTAAAAAAGTTATATGTGGAAGCTAATGTGTGTTTCTACTTCAGAACGTGCATATTAGGGTCGTATATGTTAGTTATGAATATGTGGAAAGAAACGATGTCTACTCATCTAAATATGAATCTGTGACACGGAATCAAGAGCACTAAGTGGTCCAAGGGCAAGCAACGTTGGCCAACTGCATGTGACATAAACCAAGGTATGCATGCATAGAACGTTGCATGTGTGCATATGGAAAGCGGTAACAGCATCGGTCAACGGAAGACAACATCGTCCATAGCCAGTGCGCATCAAAAAAACGATGTCAATAAAAGACAGGAAACATCAGCCAAGGTATACACACATGAGCTATGCCGCGTGCGTATCAGCTGGACGACACATGCGCCGGGCAAGGATAGGCAGAATCAACAAAGGCATGCGTGCTTTGGGCAAGTGAGTCAGCCAACAACAAGCGACATCAGGAAGGCGACATTGGTCGTGGAACGCCCACATTGGTGGTGTCTTGTGCACATCGCTCAGCTGACATTGGGTGTGGACTGCCCGTATAGGTCGCGCCTTATGCACATTGCTCAGTCATTGTCGATGTTGAACTGCTTGCATCGCCCTTGGCCTTCACATCAAGGTAAGTCAATGTCGGGTATTACCTGCTTGCATCGCCTTTTTCCAGCACACAATTGTCTACCGACATCGGGGGTGACCTTCTTGCATCTCCTTTAGCTAGCACACAATGTTCAGCCACTGTCAGACGTGGTCTTTCTGCATCTCCTTTGCCTGCACACAACGGTCTACCACAATTAGATGAGGGCCGCCAGCATCTTGCTCAGCCTAACCACATCGATCTTCGGACGTCGAATGTGGCCTGGCATCATCATCAATAGAGTGCACAGATAGGTCTACCGACCTCAATCGTGGACTGCTTGTATCATCCATGGCCTTCACACATCGGTGTGGCGACGTCGGATGAGGCCTGCCAACATTGTTTGTAGTCTGCACAAATCAGTCCTTTATTTAGACCTTTATTCATTTTACTAATATAGTATTTTAGCTTTTTTCGTCACATTTTAAAAAATAAAATTTATGAAATTGTTGAATTCAGGTTACTATATTTATTTACGAATTTTTAAGGTTAATTTTTTCCCATATTTTTCCTTTATATTAATTAATTACCCATTTTTAGGATTTAACGAACAAAATTTAAAAATTTAAAATTTTTAAAAATTTTTGAATTCAAGGTTAAATTATTTATTTGTGAATTTTTGGCATTAGTTTTAATTATTTTCATATTATTCCTATTTTTTATTAATAAATTACCCGTTTTCATATTTACTGGATTTTTTTTTTCAAAAAGTTGTTTAAATTGTTGAATTTAAGTTAAATTTATTTGTAAATTTTTGGCGTTAAATTTTATTTTTAAAATATTTTTCCTAAGTTTTATTAATGAATTACCCATTTTTTAGTATTTCCCGAACAAAAATAAAAATTAAAACAAACTGCTGAAATTATTGAACTTAAGGATACAATATTTATTTGTTTATTTTTGGCATTATATTTATATTTTGCTCATTTTCCCTATTTTTTATTAACGAATTACCCATTTTCAGGATTATACCAAGCAAAAATAAAAATAAAAAAAATGTTGAAATTGATGAATTTAAGGTTACTATATTTATTTATGATTTGGCGTTAATTTAATAAAAAAAGGTCAAATTTTTCCCTATTTTTTATTCATGACTTACCCATTTTCGAAATTTATCGAATAAAAGTAAAAACTTAAAAAAATTGAATTTAAGGTTATTGTATTATTTTGTTAATTTTTGTTGTATTATTTTTATATATATTTTTACATTTCCCTATGTTTTATTTATCAATTACTCATTTTCGGGATAAACAAAAAAAATTAAAAATATTGTTGAAAACTGTATTTTAATCTTTAAAAAAGTTATTTGTGAAAGCTAATGTGTATTTGTACCTTACAACGTGCATATTTGGGTTGTACATGTTTATTCTAAATATTTGGAAAAAATGATGTCCTACTCTTTTAAGTCACAATCCGCGCCACGGAATTAAGATCTCCAAGTGGACCACGATCAGACGTGGCATGAAAAATCGGGAAAGCGATGTCGTCCAAATATAGGCAGCATCAACCATGGAGTGCGTGCACCAAACATGGTTTGTGTGCATATTGCAAGCGACATCGGCATCATTCAATGAAAAGGAGAATCATCCCTAACAAGTGTGCGACAAGCAAGCGATATCGCTAACAACAAGAATAATCAACCAAGGCCTGCACGCATGAGTTGTGGTGTGTTCTTATTGGCTAGGCAACATTGGCGCTGGGAAACAACATAAAAAATCATCCAAGGCATGTGCGCTTTGGGCAAGCGGCGTCGGCTAACGACAAGCGACATCGGCCATGAGACATTAATCTTGGACCACCCACATCAGTCGTAACCTGTGCACATCGCTCAGCCGATATTGTCCATGTACTGCCTGTACCGACCGTGTCTTGTGCACATCTCTTAGTCATTTTTCGTCTTGGACTGCCCACATCAACCTTGGCCTTCACACAACGGTCAGCCAATGTGGGGAGTTGCATGCCCGCATTGCCTTTGGCCTGCACACAATGGTAAGTCGATTTTGGGCATGGCGTGCCTGCATCACTCTTTGCCTGCACATGATGGTTTGCCATCATCATACGAGGTATGCCCGCATCACCTTTGTCCTACACACAATGGTCAGTCGGCATTGGACGTGGGCTATCAGCATCGTGGCCAGCCTGCACGTATCGGTCTGCCAATGTCGAACATATACTGACAATATCATCTGTAGTCTGTACACATCAGTCTGTCGAAGTCTGACTTGGCCTGCCACCATCCTTTATAGCCTACACTCATCGATCTGCTAACATCAGATGTACTCTGCCGCATCGTCTATAGCCTACACACATCGTTCTTTAGATATTGGCCAACAGTAGGCAACACTATCCAAGGATTGCATGCATCTGTCGTGGCATGTGCGCATCTAGCAAGAGACGTCGGCCGATGGCATGTGGTTTAGCTAAGGCGGGCACGCACAGACGAGGAATGTGCGTATAAGGCAAGCGACATCGGCAAATGGTATGAGACATCATCCAAGGGATACATGCACGTACATGAGATGTGCGCATCTAAAAAGCGACGTCGACCAATGACATGAAGTATCATCCAAGGCCTGCAAGCATCAGCTGTGTCGTGTGCACATCAGCTGGAAGACTTAAGTTATGGTCTTAGTGCATCGGCTAGTTGACATTGGTTGTGGCCTATGCAAATTGACCAAGCCACAAAAGTCAACAGAAAAAGGCATCGTCCAGGCGACACTAATTGTGGACTACCGCATTGGTCTAAGCTTGTGCACATTGCTCGGGCGACAACAGGCATAGACCAGCCACATCAGCCATGTCATATGCACATCATTGAGAAATCGTCAGGCTTTGCCTTCCCGCATCGCCCTAGGCCTACACACAATGACCAATCGGTCTATCAATGACGAATGTTGCCTGCCAACATCATCCGTAGCCTGCACATATCGTTCTGCTAACGTCGAACATGGCCTACCAGCATCGTCTATAGTTTGAACACATCTGCCTACCGAAAATAGTTGTGGCCTACCAATATCATTCGTATCCTTCACACATCAGTATGAAGATGTCGTCTAACGACATAAAACATCAACCAAGGCTTGCATGCATCTGGCGTGGCATGTGCGCATATGGAAAGTGACGTCGGCCAATGGCATATGGATTCACACAAGGGCTGCGCGCACGGACGTGGAATTTCAATATCTGACATGGGACGTCAGCCAATGGCATGTGACATCATCCAAGGCCTACATTTGCAAACATTGCATGTTTTCATCTGGTAATCAACAATGGTAAACTTCATGCAACATTATCGAAGGCCTGCACACATCAACCCTGTTGTGTACACATCGACTGGGCGACTTCAGCCACTGGTCTGCAACATTGGTTGTGGCATGCGTGCATCAGTCAAGTGACATCGTCCAATGGGAGGAAGCAACACACAAGGCTTGCACACATCTGTTGTGGCATTTGTTCATCGAGTCGGTGACATCGACCCGGGACTGCGCATTTCCAGGCGTCATCCACCAATTGAAAGCAACACCAGTCAAGGTCTGCACATGTATATCGTGGTAGAGTGCGGTTGGCTAGGTGACTTCGATCGTGGCGAGCATGCATCGGCTTGTACGCTTCGAGCAAGCGACGTCAACCAATGACTGTAGTATTAGCCAAGGCTTGCAAACATCTAACATGGCATGTTCGCATCAAGCGGCGGCATCCGCCAGTGGAATGAATCATCAACCAAGGCCTGCACACATCAATTGTGGCATGTATCCATTGGTTGGGCGACATTTGCATCGACTAACGTCACACATAATCAGGCAATGCTTGTGTTCTTTGGGCAAGCAATGTTGGCCAAGAACATGAAACAATAGCATAGGCTTGGACGCATCAGCTGTGGCATCTGCATATCGACCTACTAACATCAATCGATGGCAGACTACATCAGCCAAGGCCTGCATGCATCAGTCGTGAAATGTGGGCATCGACTGGTCGAAATCGTTCATGGCCTTATGCATCTTTCAGTCGACATCGGTGAATGGAAGGAAGCATCAATGAAAACATAACTCAATTGACGTGTTTTATGTGCATCTAAAAAGCAACGTCGAACAACGTCATGTTGCGTAATCCAAGGCATAGACGCATAACCTTTGTCGTATGTCTATCGGCTGAGCGATGTTAGCGTTAACCAAAGGAAGGGACAATCAGTAAATGCTTATGGTCTTCGGATTAACGACATCTACCATTGGCAGGTAGCATCAACCAAGGCATGCACGCATCTGACATTACATTTGCGCATCTAGAAAGCAACATTGGCCAATGGAATCAGCATAAGCAAAGGCATACACGCATCCATCGTGGCGTGTCTGCATCGACTGAGTCACATTTGCATTGGCCAACTTTAGAAAACATTAGCGAAGGCCTGTGTGCTTCAGGCAATTTAAGTTGGCCAACAACAGTTTGCATGAACCAATGCCTTCACACAATAATTGTGGCTTGTGCATATTAGCACAGTGACATCGGAATCGGCCAAAGACAGGCACCATCAGCCAAATCTTGTGTGCTTCGGGCAAGCTTCATCGGCTAATGGCCGGCGACATTAGCCATACAACATTGGTCGTGGACTGCCGCTTCGGTCGAGGCCTGTGCTCATCGCTTAGCCAACGTTGGGCATTGATTGACCACATCGGCCATAGCCTGTGCATATCACTCAGCGATCATCGGGATTGGCCTTCCTGAATCACTTGACTTGAACATAACGGCCATCTAACACCGGACATAGGCTGCACGCATCAGCTGTACTGTGCACATTGCTCAGTCAATGTCGGTCGTGGACTGCCTATAGCAGTCGTTTCTTGTACATATCTCTAAGTCGGAGTCGGCCAATGGAAGACAACATCATCTATTTCTAGTATGCATTGGGCAAGTGATGTCGTCCAATGACATGCACCATTTGCCAACACCTATACGAATGAGTCCTGGTGTGTGTGCATCGGCTGGGGACATCGCCATCGAGCAACGACATGAAGCTTCCGCCAAGGCATGTGCGCTTCGGGCAAGTGCTGTCAGACATCGACTAGTTACATTAGCTAGGCGACTTAGGTCGTTGACAACTTGCATCAATCGTGGCTTGTGCACGTCACTCTACAATATTGACAGTTGACTGACGGCATCAGCCTAGGCTTGTGCACATCACTCAGTCATTGTCGAGAGTGGACTACCCGCATCCCTGTTGTCCTACACACAACTATTAGTCTACATTGGGCGTTGCAAGACCGCATCGCCTTTGTCCTGCAACCGATGTCGGGTATGGACTTCATGCATGAATTTTTTCCTGCAGACAATGGTCAGGTGACGTGGGATGTGGTCTTCCCATATTGCCTTTGGCATCTATAAAATTGTCAGCTAACGTCGGATGTGGCCTACCAACTGCATCCGTAGTCTACGCACATTGTTCTGCCTACGTCAGATATGGCTTGCTAGCATTGTTCATAGCCTGAACACATCGATCTGCTAATGTCGGCCAACGAAAAGTAGCATCACCCAAGGCTTACATGCATGTAATGTGGCATGTACACATCTGGCAAGGACGTCGGCCAATGGAATACAGCTTAAGCATAGGCCTACAAGCACAAACGTGGAATGTGTGTACCTCCTAAGCGACCTCAGTCAATGCCATGTTGCATCAGAAAAAGCAAGCATGCACGGACGTGGAATGTGCACATCTGGCAAGTGAAGTCCGCCTATGACAGGCAAAATTATCCAAGGCCTGGACGCATAAATTGTATTTTGTGTGCATCAGCTGGATGACTTCACCCATGGTCTGAGCGCATCGGCAAAGCAACATCAATTGTGGCCTGTGTGCATCTTCAAAACGACATCATCCAACGGCAGGCAGCAACAACCAAGGGCTGCACACAACATGTGCGCATCAACTCGGTGACATCACTCAGGGCGTGCACGCATCAGCCAGGCGACATCGAACAATGGTGACTTCGGGCATTTCATGCCCCCATCTCCTTTGGCCTGCACATCGATCAGTCGACGTTGAGCGTGGCCTTTCCGCATCGCCTTTGGCCTTCACAAAACAGAAAACCAATGTCTGATGTGGCCTTTCCGCATCTCATTTGGCCTATAAGCAATGGTCAAAATACATCAAACGTAGCCTGCCCATTTCGCCATTTGCTTGAACATAGTTGTCAGTCGACTTCGGATATGGGTTGCGACTATCATCCATAGTCTTCAAACATTCCTCAACCGACATCGGATGTGGCCTTCTATCATCACCATAGCATGCACACATCGGTTTTGTCGTGGATTACTAGCATCTTTCGTAGTCAGCATAGATCGATCTACTGACGCCAAACGTGGCCTGGCCACATCACTTGTGGCCAGCAAATTCTGTCTACCGACTTCAGACGTGCTTACCATCATTCTCCGTGGATTGCACTTGGTAGACGAGCAATATTGAATACAACGACATTAATTGAAGTCTCGTTGAATACATGCACACGTCCATGACGTAGAAAATTAAAGGAGTGTGAAACACCCTTCTAGCAAAACAACTTATTCATTATTTTCCATCAATTATTCTTAACGTTTTCGCCCACGTGCTTCATTCATACCAATTTCATTTTGTTTACGGTTCGTAAATTATTGGAACATCTTTTATTTATGTAAATATGTATTCCAACATAAGTTTCACATATTAAGAAGTATTTTCAAGCATTTTCATATTTTTTGACCTTTATACATTTTTTTAGATTTATTTTTACGGTTTATTTTTACATCAAGTTTTAAAAATTAAAATTTATGTAATGGTTGAATTTAAAGTTACTATATTTATTTGTGTATTTTTTCTTTAATTTTTTTAATTTTTCCACATTTTCCTTTTTTTGATTAATTAAATACCCATTTTCGGGGTTTACCAAACAAAAATAAATATTTAAAAGTTGTTGAAATTCATGAATTTAAGATTATTATATATATTTCTGATCTTTTAGCATTAATTTTATATTTATTCATGATATTTTTCTTTTTATTATTGATGAATTACCCATTTTCAAGACTAATCGAAAATAAAAAAAATTTAAAAAATTGTTGAAATTTTTTAATTTACGGTTAGTATAAATTTTTTTAAATTTTTGGCGTTAAATTTTAGATATTTTTCATATTTTTTATTCATGAATTACCCATTATTCAAGATTTACCAAACAAAAATAAAAAAAATAAAAACAATTAGTGAAATTTTTGAATTTAAGGTTATTATATTTATTTGTGTATTTTTTACATTAATTTTATATTATTTCATATTTTTTCTTTTTTTATTCATTTTCGGGATTTACTGAAAAAAAATTAAAGTTAAAAAGTTTGTTAAAATTGTTGAATTTTAGGTTTGTATATGAGAATTTTTGGCATTATTATTATATTTTTTTTTCATATTTTTCCTATTTTTAATTAATCAAGAACTCATTTTCGGGATAACCCAAAAAAATTACAAAAATAATTGTTCAAAAGTATTTTTTATATATAAAAAAGTTATTTGTCGAAGCTAATGTGTTTTTATACCCTACAACCTACATCCTTGGGTTTTACATGTTTATTATGAATATCTAGAAAAAAAATAATGTCTCTCTCTATGTAAGGATATGTGTAACGGATTAAGAGCTCCAAGTAGCCAAGCATTTGATGTGGTATGTGGGCATGAGGCAAACGACGTCAGCCAACTACAGGCGGCGTAGCCCAATGCCGGCAAGCATCGGACGAGGCACGTGTGCATTTGGCAAGCAACATCAGCATCAACCAATAGTAGGCAACATCGTTCTTAGACACTGAGAATCAGAGAAGCGATGTCGGCCACCGATAGGCAATATTAGCCAACCCCGGCACACATTAGCGGTGGCGTGTACACATCGGTTGGACTACATCAGCGTTAGGCAACAAAATGGAGCATTGGTCAAGGCATGTGCCCTTCGGGCAAGCGACGTGGTCCAATGACAAGATGCATCGGCAAGGCAATATTGGTCTTCGACTACCCTCATTGGTCGTGTCTTGTGCACATCGCTCAACCGACGTTAGTCGTGGACTGCTTGTATCGACAGTAGCTTGCGCTCATTGCACAGTCATTGTTGAGGGTGGATTGCCTGCATCGCCCTTGGTCTGCACACAACGGTAAACCAATGTCAGGCATTAGCCTTCCCGCATCGCCTTTGGCATGCACACAATAGTCAACCAACATCAGACGTTTTCTGCTCGAATCACCTTGGGCCCTCACACAAAGGTTAGAAGATGTTAAACTTGGGATACCAGCATTGTCCGTAGACTGTACACATCAGTTTGTCAGTGTCAAATGTGACCAGACAACATCGTTCGTATCCTGCACATATTCGACTGTCGACATCAAAATTTTTTTGCCATCAGCTTCTGTATCATACACACATCGATCTAACGATGTTGAATGTAGCATATTAGCATCATTCGTAGCTTGCACACATTAGTCTTCAGATGTCAGCCAATAGCAGGTGCAATCAACCAAGGCATGCACACATCTAATGTGGAATTTGCACATCATGCAAGCTTTGTCAGCCAATGGCATAGGACTTTAGCCAAGGCCTACACGCACGAACATAGTTTTGTGTATCGAAAAGTGACGTCGAGCAATGGAAAACGCATCAACCAAGGCATACATGCACAGATGTGTTATGTGCGCATCTTGCAAGTAATGTTGGCCAACGAAATAAAACATCAACAAAGGCATCTACGTACCAACAATGTCGTGTGCACATCGGCTGGGTGACTTCAGCTGTGATTAGAACGCTTCTTTATCTGTGGTTTGAACACTTTAGATAGGCGATATAGATTTTAGGCTGTGCTTGTTAGCCAAACGAGAGGAAGAAACATCAAAGACCTGCACACATCAGTCGTGGTGTGTGTGCATCGACTCGGCTATATCAGTCGTGGCTTGTGTATTTGCAAGGCGACATCGACCAATGACATGCTTATTCATCCAAGGCCTACACGCATCAGTCCTGTAGTGTGCGCAACAACTTGGCGACATCCATTGTGGCCTACATGCATCATCAAGGCGACATCAGCAAATGTCATGAAACATCAGCCAAGGTCTTCATGTATCAGATGTGTTTTCTGCACATCAAAAAAAAGACGTCGGACAATGTCATGCAACATCATCCAAGGCATGGACGCATAACGTGTGTCATGTTTGAATTAGGTGAGCGATATCGACTTCAGCCAACAACAGACACCATCAGCCAGGATTAGGCTTCGAGCGAATGACGTCGGCCAATACTAGACATCATAAGTCAAGGCGTGCATGCATCTGACATGACATGTTGGCATCTAGAAAGTGATGTTGGCAAAAAGAATGCAGCATCAACAAAGGCCTACACGTATCGGTCGTGGCATGCAACATTTGCATTAGCAAACGTTAGGCAGCGTCAACCAAGGCATGTGCGCTTTGGGATGTGATGGTAGCCGATGGAAAGAAGTAGCATCCCAATATTGCACGCCTCAGCCGTGGTGTGTGCACATCAGCAAGAAGACATCAGCGTCTACCAACGCCAGGCACATTCAACGAAAGAATCTGTGCTTTTGGAAAGCGTCATCAGCCAACAACAAGTGACATCAAACACACGATATTGGTCGTGGAATTTTGCATAGGTCATGGATTGTACACATCGCTCAGCCAATGTTAGATATGAATTGGACGCATTTGTGTGGCCTATGCACATCACTCGGGGTTGTTCTAGTTTAGCCTTCCCACATCACCCTTGGCCTGCACAATATGGCTAACCGACAACAGATGTGGGCTTCTCATATCGGCCTTAGCCTGCACATTGCTCAGGCCACTTCAATCATGGATTGTTTGTTGATCGTGCTTGTGCACATCGCTAAACTAGCGGAAGACTACATCTCCGTCGCTAATGCAAATCAGGCAAGTGACGTCGGTCAACGATAGGAAACATCATGCAAGGACTATACGCATGAGCCGTGGTGTGTAATCATTTCTTGGGCGGCATCAACATCGGGTAAAAGTAGGCAATATCATTCAAGAAATATGTGCTTCGGAAAAGCGACGTTGTCCAACAGCAAGCGGCATTATCCATGCGAGATAAGTCATTGACCCCGCATTGGTCGTGGCTTGTGCACGACGCTCAACCAATATTGACTGTGGATTGCCCGCATCCGTCATGTCTTGTACAAGTCGCTAAGTCATTGTCGGGCGTGGACTACTTGTATCACCTTTGGCCTACACACAATGGTCAGTTGGCATGGGGAATTTCCTGCCCGCATCACCTTTGGCCTACACACACTGGTCAATTGACGTCGAGCAAGGCCAGCTATATCGACTTTGGCCTGCCCAAAATGGCCAGTAAATGTTGGAGATAGTTTGCCCTAGCTTACTTTCAAAAACACACAATGGTCAGCCGACGTTGGACATGGGCTTCCACCATCATGCGCAGCCTGAGCACATCGGCCTGTCTACGTTGAATAGTGCCTGACAACATCATCCATAGCGTGCATTTATTGGTCTGTGGACATCAAACATGGCCTCCCAACATTGTCCTTACTGTTTGCACATCAGTCTGCCAACGTCAGATGTATACTGCCAACATTGCTGTAGCTTGCATACATTGGTTGGCTGATGTCGGCCAACAACTGGTTACATGAGCCAAGACGTGTATGCATCAGCCTTGACGTGTGGGTAGATGGCTAGCGATGTCGGCCAATGGCTACGGCTTCAGCCAAGGCCTGAAAGCACAAATGTGGATTGTGTATATATCAAAAGCGACATCGGCCAATGGCATGTGGCATCGGTCAAGGCCTCCAAGCATGGAGGTGGCATGTCCGCATATAGTTAGTGATGTCGTCCAATGACATGCTACATCAGCCAATGCCTTAATGCATCTGTGATATTGTGTGCACATCGATTGGGTGACATCAACCATTGTCTGAACGCATCGGCACAGCGACATCGGTTATGGACTATAAGCATCAGCAACGCCACATCAACCAACAGTATGCATCAACAACCAAGGTATGCATGCATCACCTTTGGCGTATCGACATCAAATCAGTGACATTTGTCGTGACTTTCACGCATCAGCCAGGTGATATGTATCAATGGCAGGCAGCATCAACCAAGCTTGTAAACATCAGTAGTGGCGTGGTCGCATTGATTGTGTGACATTAGTGTAGGCACTTATGCATCGACAAGGAAACGTCGGTCAACAACAAGCAGCATAAGCGAAGGTCTTCATGCATCTAATGTGGTTTATGCGTATTTGGCAAGCGATGTCAGAAAATGATATGTATCATTTTCCAAGGCATGCACGCATTACGCATGGTGTGTGTTCATTAGATAGGTGGAGAAAGAATGGTAAGTTAAATATTTTGAGATTCATGGAGGCAGCATCAGCCAATGGCAAGCAGCATCAGTAAAGGCCTACACACATCTTACATGGCATGTGCACATTTGGAAACCAAAGTTTGGCAATGAAATGCAACATCTACCAGATCCTGCATGCATCGGTTGTGGCGTGTTTGCATCGGTTGGCGACATTTACATCATCCATCATAAGACCACATAAGCCAAGGACTATGCTCTTTGGGCAAGCGACGTTGGCCATCGGGAGGCAACATCAGTCAATGACTGCATGCATCAGCCATGACATGTGCATATCTGCAGGGCAACATCAATGTTGACCAACGGAATGCAGGGTCAGGCAAGCGAGATCAAGCAACGACAAGCGGCATCATCCAAGTGACATTAGTTGTTGACTACCGCATAAGCCTAGACTTGTGGATATCGCTCAGTTGACATCAAGCGTGGACTGGCCGCATCAGCCATGGCATTTTCACCTCACTCAATGATCGTCAATTTGTCCTTCTAACATCACCCTTGGACTGTACACAAATACCAACTGACATCAGATGTGGGGTGCCCGCATCAGTTGTAGCCTTCACATTGCTCAACCAACTTCGGTCATGGACTGCCCAAATCTACCATGGATTTTACACATTACTTAGCCGTCATCAGGCATGGACTGCCCGCATCGCCCGTGGCATGCAAATAAAGGTTAAGAGATATTGGGTAATGCCTGCGCCCATTTACTTTTTTCTAGAAAACCGATCAGCCGATGTCGGCCTTGGCCTTCCTACTTGACCTTAGGCCTGCACATAAAGATTTTCTAATATCAGATGTGGCCTTCCGACATTGCCTTTGGCATTCACAAAATGTCCAGCCGATGTTAGACATTACTTCACAGCATCCCCTTTGGTCTACACAAAACGGTTAACCAACATCAAACGTGGGCTACACCTATTGTTTGTGGCCTTCACACATCGGTAATGTGACGTTGGACATGTTCTACCAGCATCGTCCGTATCGTGCATACATCAGTCTGTTAACGTCATACATGTCTAGCAAACATCATTTGTAGCCTACACACATCCGTCTGCCGATGTTACGTGTGGCCTGGCCGCATCCCCTGTGGCCTGCACACTTCGATCAGGCGACGTTGGACTTCCCTACCAGCATCGTTCGCGGATTGCATTTTTTAGACAAGTGATGTCCAACAACATTTATTGTGAATTTTTGGCGTTAATTTTATAATTTTTTAAAAATTTCCCTATTTTCATTAATTAATTACTCTTTTTCAAGATTTATCGAACAATAATAAATATTAAAAGAAATGTAGAATTTAAAGTTACTATATTTATTTATGATTTTTGGCGTTAATTTTATATTTTTCCTATTTTTATTAATGAATTACCCTTTTCGAGATTTATCATATAAAAATAGAAACTAAAAAACATTGTTGAAATTATTCAAATTTTGGTTAATATGTTCATTTTTGAATATTTGGAGTTATTTTGATATTTGTTAAAAAGGTTTTTCCTATGTTTTTTATTCATGATTTACCATTTTATGGATTACCAAACTAAAATAAAAATTTAAAAATATTGTTGATATTGTTAAATTTAATGTTACTATATTTATTTGCGAGTTTTTTGGAATTTATTTTTTAAAATATTTTTCATATTTTTTATTAATAAATTACCAATTTTCAGATTTACCAAACAAAAATTAAATTTTAAAAAAATGTTGAAATAGATGAATTTGAGGTTACTATACTTATTTGTGATCTTTCGGAATTAATTTTATATTTTTTTTTCAGATTGTTCATATTTTGTTTTTCATGAATTATCTATTTTAGGGATTTAGCCAACAAAAATAACAATTGAAAAAATTTTGTTGAAATTGTTGAATTTAAAGTTACTATGTTTATTTCTATATTTTTTGCATTAATTTTATATTTTGTTAATAAATTTCACAACTTTTTCTATCAATTATTCATTTTTGAGATTTATCGAACAAAAATAAAAATTAAAAAAATTGTTAAAAGTATTGAATTAAGGTTAATATATTTATTTGTAATTTTTTGGCATTATTTTTCTATTTTCCTATGTTTTATTAATAAATTACTCATTTTTTGGATTAGCCAAAAAAATTGTTGAAAACTATTTTTTTATATAAGAAAGTTATTTTTGGAAGCTAATGTGTGTTTGTACCTTTGAACGTGCATATTTGGGTTGTACATGTTAATTATGAATATTTGAAAAAAAAATGATGTCTACTCCTCTAAGTTAGAATCCAAGAAACGAAATCAAGAGCTACAAGTGGGCTACACATCAGGCGTGGAATATCGGTATCATGCCAGCAGTGTCGGCCAACGAAAGGAAACATAAGCTAAGGCTTGCACGCATGAATGGTGGAATGTGCACATCGGCTGGGCGACATCGACGTCGAGCCATGGCATGCTCCATCAACCAAGACCTGTGTGATAAAGGAAAATGACATCGGCTAAACAGAAAGCGACATCGATCATCGACATTGATCGTGGACCGCTCATATCGGACATGGTTGTACACATCACTTAGTAGATGTTGTTCATGAACTTCTCACATCAGTCGTGATTCGTAAACATCACTCAATAATTGTCGGGCGTGGAATGCCTGAATCGTACTTGGTCTGCACACAATGGTATGCCGACATGAGGCCTTGCATTCTTGCATCGCCGTTGGTCTGCACATAGTGGTCTCCCGACGTCAGACGTAGTCTGCCCAAGTAATTTTTAGGCTACACAAAATGGTCAACCAATGTTTGTAATAGGCTGCCAACCTCATCCGCAGCTTTTAGACATTGGTGTGCCTATGTCAAATGACAGAATCTTCTGTGGCCAGCACACTTTGTTCTACTATTGTTGAATGTGTTCTGCCAACATCTTCTATAGTCTGCATATATAGGTCTGCCAACGTCGGATGTGGCCTGCACACAACATCTGTAGCCTGCACGCATTGGTCTATAAATGTCGGCCAATAATAAGCACATCAGCCAAGGCATTCACGCATAAGACGTGGCATGTGCACATATGGCAAGAGACATCAACAAATGGAATGGTTCTTTAACCAAGGCCTGCATGCACAGACGTGGCATGTGAGCAACTAGGAAGATACGTCCGTCTATGACATGCAACATCATTGACGGCGCGCATACATTAGCCATGTTGTGTGCGCATCGGTTGGGCGACTTCAGTTGTGGTACGAGCGCATCGGCTAGGCGACATCAATTGTGGCTTGCGTGCATCAACTTAAAGACATCCACAGAAGACATGAAACAATATACAAGGCATTGCACTCATCAGTAATGACATCTGCACACCGACTCGACGACATTGGTCGTGGCCTACGCGAATCGTCTAGACGACATCGACCAATGGCTAGGATCATCAGCCAAGACTTGTACACATCAGCGATAGCTTGTGCACATTGATTAGGTGACATAGGTCGTGTCATGCATGCCTTGGATATGCGACATCAGCCAACGATATGCAACATCAACCAAGGTCTTCACGCATCTGACGTGGTTTGCTCACATCTGGCAAGCATCATCGGACATGGGCATGCAACATCATCAAAGGCATACCAACGTATCACGTGGCATCTGTGCTTCGGCTTGGCGACATCGACGTCGAGAATAGGAGGCACCATTAGTCAATTATTGTGTTCTTCGGGCAAGTGACGTCGCCAATAGTAAACAACATAAGTCAAGGCCTAAGAGCATGTAACATGGCATATTCGCGTCTGGAAAATGATATTTTCCAATAAAACGTAGCATCATCCAAGGCCTGCACACATTGGTCGTGGAGTGTTTGCATCGATCTACGTCAGGAAAAATCAGCCAATGCCGGTTTGCTTCAGGCAAGATACATTGGCCAACAATAGGCAACACAAGTTATGGCGTGTAGGAATTGGCAGGGCTGCATAGGTGTCGTTCGACAGCTGGCAGCATCAGCCAAGTCCTATCTCCTTTGGGCAAGAGACATTGGCCAACGACAAGAGGCATTAGCCAGAAAATTTTGGTCGTAGACTACCGCATCGACCGTGGCTTATGCACATCTCTAAGCCAATGTTAGGCGTGGACAAGCCCCATCGGCCATGGACTATGCACATCATTCAATAGTCATCAGGCTTCATCTTCCCGCATCTCCCTTGGCGTTCACACAATAGCCAGTCGACGTCAAATGTGGGCCACCAACACCGCTGTATACTGCACATTGCTCAGCCGGCGTCAACACTGAAGTGCGTGTGAGGGCTTAGTTTGTCCACATCGATTAGCCTTTGTCGGGCGTGGACTTCCCGCATCTCCCTTGGCATGCAAAAAAGGGTGAGGCGACATCATATGTTGCCTGCCCTCATCAACATTTCTTACACTATAATCAGATGACCTCAGGCATTGCTTGCCCCCATAACCTTTGCCCTGTACCAACATTAGCCGACGTCGAAAGTCCCCTTCTCTCATCTTCTTTGGCCTACAAAATGGTCAAAAAATATCTGATGTGGCCTTACCTCATCACCTTTGGTCTAAACGCAATGATTAGACAACGTTAGATGTGACCTGCCTTCATCGCCTTTGGCCTACACTATCCGGTCGGTTAAAGTCAGATTTGGGCGACACCTATTATTTTATTCCTCCACGCATCGGTCTACCGATGTCGGTGTCCTGTGAAGGTTATTCATAGCTTGCACACATCATTCGGCCAATTCGAATGTGGCCTGCCAAAATTGTCGGTATCCTTCACATATCCCTCTACCGACATCAGACGTGGCCTGGACACATAAACTCTAGCTTGCACAGATTGGTTACGCGATATCCGGCATTGCCCGCCCCCATAGACATTGCCTTGCACAAAGATCAGCCAACGTCGGGCGTGGACTAACCACATCGCCCTTGGCCTACACACTCCAGTTAGCCGACGTCGAGCGTTGTCTGCCTGCATTATCGTTGGCCTGCACACAATGGTTAACCAACGTCAGGCGTGGGCTGTTCGCATCTCATTTGGTGTGCACACAATGGTCAGCCAACGTCGGACGTGGTGTTCCTGCCTTGCCATTGACTTGAACACAACGGTCAGATGACGTTAAGACGTGGGCTGCCTAACATTGTTCCCAACCTGCACACACCTGTTTGTTGACGTTGAACATGGCCCTATAGTATCATCTGTAGCCTTCATACATTAGTGTAACAACGTCGAATGTGGATTGCTAACATCGTCCATAGCTTGCACACATCGTTATGCTGATGTCTTAGGTGGTATTTCAGCATCGTGCGTAGCATGCATGCATCAGTCAAGTCCTACACAGATCTGACAGTGCATGTGCGCATCTGGTAAGCGATGTCAACCAATGACACATAACTTTAGACAATGCCTGCGCACACCGACGTGGAATGTGCGCATCTGGTAAGGGACGTTGGCCAATGACATGCGACATCAGCCAAGGCCTGCCTGCAGCATCGTCCAAGGCCTGCATGCAGCATCATCCAAGGCTTTCATTCATAGATGCAACATGTTCAAATTTGGAAAGAAAGTTAGCCAATGACATGCGGTATATACCAAGGCATGAACACATCAGTCATGTCATGTACACATCGACTAGCGACTTAAGTCATGGTCTGAGCTCATTGACTAGGTGACATCTACAAGGTCATGTGTTCATCCATAAAGCAACATCACCCAATGACATTCAGAAACAACCAAGGCCTGCAAGCATCAGTCGTGGTGTGCGTATCGATTCATCGACATTAATCCTGGCCTGCGCATATCGGCCGGCGACATCGACCGATGGCATGTAGCATCAGGCAAGGCATGCATGCATTAGTCGTGACATTTGCGCATCGACTGGGCGACATTGGTCATTTCCTGCATGTATCATCCAAGCGACTTTAGTCAATGACAAGCAACATCAACTAAGGTCTTCACGCATCTAACATAGTTTTTGCGCATATGGAAAGAGACGTCGGACAATGGTATACAGTATTATCAAAGTCATGCACGTATAACCCTTGGAGTGTGTGCATTGGATGAGCGACATCGACGTCGACCAATGACAGGCACCATCAGCCAGTCGTGTTCGCTTCTTTAACACTCTAGAAGTCCAAGACCTAATCTAGAGACTCACATGATGGGCTAATACTTTTAGCACTATTTATAGGCCGAAAATAAGGTATTTGAAACATTTAGGAAGTGTTAAAGTAAAAACGTCAAGAAACATCCATGACTCCGGTCAATTGTGAAATGTGCACTAGTGTGCTTTGGCATGTTTCATGGGGTTTTAAGTGTCAAAAATAAGTGAAAAATGGTACAAAGGTGTTGAATATGTTTTAGAGTGTGTTGATGGTTGAAATGTTGGGTAAGAATGACCAAAGGACCACCCTAGGGGTCCTTAGAGAGAACCCTTGCATTTGACAAAAAGCTGCCATATTGATGGTAGCCAATCGACGAGCCATCAATGGGTATACGACCCGTCGATAATGGTATTTGACCAACATTTGAAATTTTCCAAAATTCTCCCAAAAACACAGTCTCTGAACTCATCGATGCCTTGCCAGTAATGTGGCATCGACGGACCTATGGACCATAGGTCGAGGTATCATAAGTCAGGGACTTTGTTGACTGTCCAATTTATGTTGATGGAATTAATTAGATAGTTGGTCGGTTAATTAACTAAGGGTTAACGGGTGTCCAATTAAGTTATTGAAGGTACTATATAATACATAAACCCAATTAATCTAAACCAACACCCCTCAATTCCCAAACTCTACTTTCTCTCTGTTTTCCGAAAGAACACCATTGAAGACTAAGGTTCAAGGGAATTAGGGCTGCAAAATTTCAAATTTCTCTCCATTATTATTCATGGATTGTTAAGGTATAGAAGCTCTTAACTCTTGGAACGCCTTTCCCCAAGAGGCTATTTCAAATTGATTAAAGAAGATGTCAAAAACATAGGTATCTTTACAATTTCTTGATTTTTCTCTCAATTGGTTTTGAAGATGATTTACTTCGACTATTATGGACATATTATGATTGATTATTGGTTATTTATTGTAGTTCTTCGTAATTGACCTAGTTCTATGGAAGAAATCACGAATTAATCCTTTCACCCTAACCCTTGGTTATGAATTGGTGTTTAATTGGTTAGTGATGATACAATTGACTTAGTTCTTGTTTTAATTACTGTTATATGCTGTTATTAAGTATATTGAATGATGAATATGGTTGGTTTAATGGTAAGATCTTGAAGAGGGCTTTTGAAGGTGAATTTGTAAGACTTTGTGATCTTGAAATCTTTCTTCAATTATGATGGCTTATACTTGATGTGGATGTTCAATTGAAGTATTACATGTGATTAGATTAGGTAGGTCATGGAATGATGAATGTAATTGAAATGTCTGGACTATATGAATTGTGAGTTATGATTAAGGTATGATGATATAAGGTTGATTGTGAATCACTTATGTGCCTTACTATGATATGATGACTATGATGTGTTAATCTCACAAATTAAGGGTTGTAAGGAGATGACCTTCGCAAGAAATACCAAATGAGCTAATGACTATTTATATACAAAGGGTTAGTCTCCTATGGCCTATATTAAGTTATGATGATTAAGAATGACTTAAAGAAATTTCAAAAAGGGAATTTAGATTAGCAACGAGTGAACTAGTTATGAGAGGTGTCCCTTCCCAATGTGGGAAGGTAGGTTCACAATGGTTCTCATGAGAAAGAGATTACAGTGAGATTGTGCATAAAGAGGGTCTTTAGAATGTCTCCTAGTTCTTGAACTATGTTGCCCCTACAGGAATACTAGCTAGTGGATCCACCTAGAGTGCTATGTTCATGCTTTGGTACTACCTTGGCAAGTAGACTACCTTTTTTGGTTGTTGGCCTTGAGGTAAGTCCTCGGAGGTTGTTCTTATGCTCTTATAAAGTAAATGATATGCATATTTTTTTACTTTACATGTTGATGATCCTATATGATGTTAGTTTCACTTAAGAATATGTTATTGGTCTATATTTCTATATATGATGATGACTACTCATGATTCTATGTTATATGTAGTTAGACATTACTTACGGTCTCTTTCCTTGTTTACATAAATTATGTGGGTTTATGGGACTTCACATGAGCATTGCATTTGTATGTTTGGGATGTGATTATTGATAATGGTCTAATAAGCTATGATGATATAAACTCTAGTACATGTATTGTTATGACATTATGTTGGAGTTACTTTTGTTATATGATCTTGATATGCTCTTATTCATGTTGATATGACCTTATGTTGATAGTATCAATGTTTCCTTTACTTTATCGATGATGTTGGTCTTGTGTTGCATATGGTCTTATCTTAATGAATATGTGATCATTGGCTTGTATGTGTTATTAATTGTGCATTAAGGCTTTCAAAACTAACTTAGCATGGTTTCGAACAAAATGTCCCTTTAAGCATGGTTTCAAAGATTATATGTACATATGATTCCATACTTAGTACTAGTGGATGTAGAAACCCATATTCTTTCCCTTTTCCCCAAACAATGTAGGTTCGGGTCTTTGAGGTATCAAGGTCGCTTTGCAAGGACTTTCCCAATGTTTTTGTAGGTACTCTAGTTCGAGGATGGTGCCACATATTTTTATTCCTGAATTTCCCATTTTCATGATATACAAAATAAAAATAAAAATTAAATAAATTGTTTAAATTTTTAAATTTAAGGTTACTATAATTTTTATTGAATTTTTGGTGGTAATTTTATAATTTTTTCATATTTCTCATAATTTTGATTAATGAATTACCCATTTTCTAGATTTGTCAAAAAAAAAAATTAAATAAATTCTTGAAATTGGTGAATAAGGTTACTATATTTATTTGTGAATTTTATGTCTTAATATGATTTTTTTATATATATTTTTCCTATTTTTTAATCATGAATTACCCATTTTTGAGATTTACCAAAAAAAATATAAATGAAAAAAACAATGGTTAAAATTGTTGAATTTAAGGTAAAAATATTTATGTGTAATTTTTTTGCGTTAATTTTATATTTTTACTAAATTATATTCATCAATTACTCATTTTTGGGATATATCGAACAAAAATAAAAACTAAAAAATTTGTTGAAATTGTTGAATTTGAGGTTACTAATTTTATTTGTGAATTTTTTGCATTATTTATATATTTTTTAAATTTTTGCTATGTTTTATTTATCAAGTAGTCATTTTCGGGATTAATCAGAAAATAATAATTCAAAAAAATTATTGAAAACTATTTTTGTATATTTAATAAAGTTATTTGTTGAAGCTAATGTGTGTTTGCACTTAAGAATCTGCATTTGGGTTGTACATGCTAATTATGAATATGTGGAAAGAAATGATGTCTACTCCTTTGAATATGAATCCGCGAGAGCTCCAAGAGGTTAAAGGGCAAGCAATGTTGGCAAATTACATGGGACATCAACCAAGGCATGCATGCATCGAACGTTGCATGTGTGCATATGGAAAGAGACAACGACATTGGCAAATGACATGCAACATCGTCCATAGCCAGTGTGCATCAAGCAGACGACGTCAGCCAAAGAGAGGCAACATCATCCAAGGCTTGCACACATGAGCTATGTGACATGTGCATCAGCTGGGAGACATCAGCGTCGGGTAATAGTAGGAAGCATCAACCAAGGCATGTGTGCTTTGGGCAAGAGACATCCGCCAACAACGGCATCGAAAAGGCGACATTGGTCATGGATTGCCCGCATTGGTGGTGTCCAGTGCACATCACTCAGCTGACATTGGTCGTGGACTGCCCGCATTGGTTGCAGTTTGTGCACATCGCACAGTCATTGTCTGCGTTGAACTGCCTACATCACCCTTGGTTAGCACACTAAGGTAAGTCGATGTCGAGTGTTGCCTGCTTGCATTGCGTTTGGCCAGCACACAATTGTCAATGGACATCTGGGGTGACCTTTCTTCATCTCCTTTGGCAAGTACACAATGTTCAGCCATTGTGGGACGTGGTGTGCCCGCATCTCCTTTAGCCTGCACACAAAGTTCTGCCGAAGTTAGACGTGGGCTGCCAGCTCTTGTTCAACCTGCGCACAATGATCATTCAACGTCGAACGTGACCTGACATCATCATTCGTAGCGTGCACACATAAGTCTACCGACCTCAATCGTGGCCTACAAGTATCATCCATCGACTTCACACATCGGTCCGTCGACATCGGATGAGACATGCTAGCATCGTTCGTAGCCTACACAAATCAATCCTTTATTCCGACCTTTATTAATTTTACCAATATAGTATTTTTTTTGTCATAATTTAAAAAATAAAATTTATGAAATTTTTGAATTTAAAGTTACTATATTCATTTACTAATTCATGGCGTTTATTCATTTTTCATATTTTTCTTTTTTATTAATTAATTACCCATTTTTAGGATTAACCGAACAAAAATAAAAAAATTTAATATTGTTGAAATCGTTGAATTTAACATTGAAATATTTATTTGTGAATATTTGGCATTAGTATTACATTATTTTCATATTATTCCTACTTGCCTTCCCGCATTGCCCTTGGCCTACACACAATGACCAATATACGTCAGACATGGGCTACCCACATCGTTCCAAGCTCAGACGTTGTTCAGCCTGCGTCGCCCGTTGAGTGCCCGCATTGACTATGTCCTCTGCACATAGCTCAGCTATCATTGGGCGTGGACTACTTGCATCACCTTTGGCGTGCAAAGAACGATTAGGCGACATCGGTAGTTGCCTGCCCATATCACCTTTGACCAGCACACATCAATAAGCCGACATCGTACATGGGCTGTCTGCATTGTTCGCAGCCTGTAAAATTGATCTGTCGACGTCGATCATTGCCTTCCAGCATCATCCATAGCCTGCACACATCGTTCTACTGACATCCATGTGGCCTGCCAGCATCGTCTGTAGTTTGCACACATCGATCTACCGACAATAGTTGTAGCCTGCCAGCATTGTCTGTAGCTTTCACACATTAGTATGAAGATGTCGACCAACGGCAGACAACATGAGCCAAGGCTTGCACGTATCTGGCGTGGAATGTGCACATATGAAAGGTGACGTCGGCCAATGACATACGACTTCAGACAAGGCTTGCACGCACGGACGTGGAATGTGAGTATCTGGTAAGAAGTCAGCCAATGACATGCGACATCAGCCAAGGCGTGCATGTGCGAACGTTGCATATGTGCATCTGGTAATCGACATCGGCACACTGCATGCAGCATTATCCAAGGCCTACACACATCATCCGCGCCGTGTGTACATCGATTGGGTGACTTCAGCCACTATGGGAGCCCATCGACCAGGAAAAGTCGACTGTGGCATGTGTTCATCGACCAAGTGGCATTTTCCAATTTGAGGAAGAAACATGCATGGCCTTTACATATCTGTCGTAGCATGTTCATATCGACTCAGTGACATCGGTCCTGGCCTGCGTATTGCAAGGAGTCATCGGCCAATTGCAAGTGGCCCCAGTCAAGGCCTGGACACATCATTCGTGTTAGAGTGTGCAGTAGCTGGGTGACTTCCGTTGTGGCCTGCATGCATCGTCCAGGAGACATCGACCAATTATAGGTAGCATCAACAAAAGTTTTCATGCATCTAATGTGGTTTGTGAACATTTGGCAAGTGACGTCGAATAATGACATGCATCATCATCTAAGGCATGCACGCATTACCCGTGGTGTGTGTGCATCAGCTGAGCGATATCGACGTTGGTCAATAATATGCACCATCATCCAAGGTTTGTGCTCTTTGAGCAAGCGACGTTACCCAATGACATGTAGTATTATCCAAGGCTTGCCAACATCTGATATGGCATGTGCGCATCAAGCAAGTGACATTCGCCAATGGAATACAGCATCAACCAAGGCCTTCATGCATCAATTGTGGTGTGTGTCCATGGGCTGGGGGACATTTGTATCGACTACGTTAGGTAAAATCTTGAAAGGCTTGTGTGCTTTGGGCAAGCAACATTGGCCAACAACATGAAATAATAGCGAAAGCCTGGATGCATTAGTTGTGGCTTTTGTGCATCGATCTAATGACATCAACCGATGGTAGGCTGCATTAGACAAGTCCTGCATGCATTAGCCATGGCATGTGGCATTGACTGGTTTAAATCGTTCATGGCCTTATGCATCTGCCAGGGGACATCAGTGAACGACAGGCAACATCAATGAAAACATCACGCATCTGATGTGTTTTATGTGCATCTGGAAAAAGACGTCGTACAATATCATGTTGCATAATCCAAGGCATGGACGCATAATCTGTGGTGTATGTGTATCATTTGAGTGATATCAGCGTAAACCAATGGAAGACACCATCAGCACGACTCATGGGCTTCAGGTAAAAGACATGTGCCATTGGTAGGCTGTATGACCCCAAAATGATTTAGGGTGTCTAGAACCTAAAAGTTTTGTACTAAGGGTATAAGGTCCTATAATGGTTTATAATATGATATTGAGGTAGTGTGTAAAGTTTGAGGTGATTTGAAAGTTAAATGTCAAGGGACGACCAAGACGTTCAACGACTAGTCACCTATAGGCCTCATGGTCTATACGTGCTTATATTTGTATGTCATGAGCTTATGAAGTCTTAAAATGAGTTATACTGATGTTTATATGCAGTATATGAAGTTTAATTAAAGTTTAGAGGTCAAACGTCGTAGACGTTCGAAAGATACTCCTTGAGACATGCATGTGTGTGTCTTGATGGGGTCTTTGATGTTTGGACGTGTTGCGTGCATTGTTTTGGGTGAAACTTATGTGGAAGGTCCTTGAATTGTTAATGTTCATATGTACATTTCGAACGTCATGTTAGGACTTCCCAAGGTCCCTGCAAAAGGGCACACAAGAAAGACCCAAAGGTTGTCGAGATATTGCCTTGGAAGTGTCAATCGATTAGTTCAATCGACGGCCCATTAGTGGACTGACGCTCCGTCGATGGGGAGGCGTCGATGTGTACTTATCCTGTAGAAGTTTTGGCCACATTACAGCCTTAGACCCAGACGAAGGAGGCACATGACGGTCCGTCGATGGACCAACACCCCGTCGTTGGTGTTTGTCGAAGCAGGCCTTGTGTCACTGCCTGCGCATTGTTTCATTAAAGGGGTGAATGGCAAATTCACCTCACGTCCTAAACTGACCCTACTTGGTTTATTTAATTATTTTTGTGTGTATATAAGTGAGCAAAAATGTGATCAACCCAAACCTATCCAATTCACACAAAATAGACTTTCCCTCCAAAACAAATTCTCCCTAGAAACCTCCATTGATGGTAAAGCTCAATAAAAGCTTGGATCTTTGATTCCTGTAGGTTCTTATTCAAGTTTTAGAGGTTTTAATATAGATAAAGGTATAGTGATCCTCATCTCTAAGTAACCTTTTACTTGGGCAGTTAATCTCAAAGTTTTCAAAGAGAAAATACGATCAAATCTCTTCTTCTTCAATCTAACCATAGGTTCTTTATAAAAACGCTTTTAATGGCTTAATCATGATGAATTTATGATAATGTATTGTTTTTAACGTGAAATTTAATCCAATTGCATCATGAACCCATGTTCCTTCCCAAACTCAATTTAACCCTTGAATGGGCATGATGATCATGGGTTGCTATTTGTAGATTTTTGATTCGCTTATGTTGAATTGCTTATGTCTACCGTTATTTATGTGTATTTATGATGAATTGATGATGAAGTATCCATCTGTATCAATGTATTAAGATTTGTACATGCTTTGCTTAGATCTCCATGTGTTCACTATAATATTGATCTTATAATGTATAAAATTGGAATTTGATTATGATCGAATGCTTGTAGCTACTGCCTTAGGTTTATATCATGATTAAATTGTAAGTATAAATATTATATTATCAAAGTGAAGAAGGCTTGGTATGAGTTGATCTAGGTTCTTCTAGTCTAGGAATTTAATGATATATAGGTGATGTCCTCTATATTCTAAGATGAATAAAGCATGATTAAGACTTGATTTCTTTATCTTTAGCTACTGCCTAGCATGTACTCTATTAAATTGAGAGTTAGTGCCTATGTTGGTATTTTGATCATGTAGGGATATTAATATAGTTTCGTTTATGTTAATGTATGTTTAGATACGGCCTTATACTTTAAATGTTGATAAAAGGCTTGTATTGAACAATGATGATCAAAGGTTGATGAATTGGTAAGAATGGCTCATTCCCTCTGCTTTTCTATAGTATTGTTAATTGATAAAGCCTTGTATGGCATTGTGTGCTATGGTTAACTTATGGTGGCAGTGTATACGTATTGTCAATCTATATATATTTCAATTATGGCCTTGAAGGAAAATTGATGAATATATGAGTGTGTGGTAATGATGATCACACTATGTGAAGCTCATGCCTACTTTCCTATTCTAGTTGTGATCTTAAATATATTGGTTATTGTATAAACATGTGTATATCTATGTTAGGGTAAAGTGTAGGTTTTGACAATTGATGGGTTATAATGGTTGGTAATCCCTTACCTATGCACCCCTATGTTAATGCATGAATAGAAAAAGTAAGGAGTCTTAAGTGTAATATGAAGTTGGCTTCTCTCCTATGCTATTATATGTTGTGTGGTCTATGCTTGAAACTGTAATAAGGTCTTAAGAGGGTAGCTGCCTCAATGTGTTGTTGATAGTCATTATGTGATCATGTTGACCAAAGTAAACACACCCTCACTCTACATGCATGCTTACAAGTATTCTAGGATCCTAGTGTCTAATGAAAGGTTGTCCTCATATTCACTAGTGTCTACTACTATGCATGCAAAGTATATGTATGTGAAGAATGTTATGTATCCCTTAAATAGGATGACTTGATAGGTGTACTAGTATGGGAAATGGTATGGTACCTGGTCTATGCATTGCACATGTGTACCTTGATAGGATAGTTTATAGGTTTGGTTTCTATGTACATGAAAATGAATGTATGGGCATATTATGAATATTACTTATATGATATGATGAAGTATGAATGTTCATAGTGTCTTAGTGTGTTTATATGAAAGTATTACTCATATAGTTATGCCTATAGACTCATACATTGGTATATGAACATGTGTGACATTTATGTGTTATGTATGTTTGCTCACATATAAGTACACACACACGAATGAACATCTAGTCAGTAGAGGGGCCTTGAAAGGTGTACTCAAGAGTACTCTAAAACTAGTTAGGTTCTTGAATATTCTATAAGCATATGAGAAATAAATATACTAAGCCTATGTTATAAAATAATGTAATAAAGGCTTTTTAATAAAGGGAACTTAGCTTAGCACCGATTGAACTTGATAATAAGACGTGTTGTCTTTCCTTGGAGAAAGATTCACCATTTTATCCTTATAGAGTGTTGACTTCCCTTACAGGAATAATCACCTATGGATCCACATGAGGTGGTAGCTTCCCTTTGGAGAAGGTTTATCCATGTTTTCTCATGAGATGAGGCTCCAGTGTTGATGAGCATGTAGAGGGTCGTGTATATCTGTTTGTTCAATAAAATATACTTGCCACATATGATATAGCAAGTTAATTCACTTAGTATTCTAGGATATAAGTTAAGGTTCTACTTTGACTAAGTGGAACACCTTCCCTTGGTGTAAGGCTCTACAACACCAAATTCCCTATTTAGCACCCATGGTCTTAGTGTCGGCTAAGGCTATGTTTTCCTAAAGTTAAATGGACAATGGAAGTAAATTAATAAGGAACCTAACTAGCATAACCTAAGAGAAGATACTTAGGATAGGTGGAATTAATGAACCCACCTAGACATTTCACAAGTATATATCTAAGGGAGTCCTAGGAAAGTGTTCTAATGCATGTGACTATGTATATGTTTCTTATGCATGACTTCGTAGTATTGGTCTACTTGATGTGATGAGTGGTATAAGCCTTTATGAAGTGGTCTTGACGTATATGCTTAATGTTGATCTTAATGACTATATAATGAAGGTTGTTGACATGAATGAAGTTGTCTTCACTTACTTATTGATGCATGAATTGGATGGTAAGGCTTGTGGTCTCATGATAGTTCTACTAAGTATGTGTGGGGTTATGGGGCTTCACATGTACATTGCACTAGTATACTTAGATTGGGATTATAAGTAAGGTCTTTGAATGTTCTATGTAAAGTGAAATTTGTCACGACCCGCAAGTACACCCTACATGTTAGAGCGTCCTTGTGTCGCCACATGGCAAATGAGACTTCAATAAGTCTTATCTAAGACAATCGTATCATTCATTGCATAATAAACATACTAAAATGAGTAAGAATTTAAAACTTTCTTCACACACGAAGAACTCTGTCCATAAACATTACACAAGCGGAAGACTTTCATTTAAAACTTAAACCTTTACAACATCTCTTTGAACCATCTAAACTTTAAAGTATACAACACTTGGAACTAAACCCATACAAGACAAAAAATAAAGACTAAGACATAAAGAAACATGTGGATATTGTCCTCGAATCGATGAGGACTCACCAATACTTCATCTTTAACCCTTAGAAACCTATCCATCCTCCATGGTACATCAAGACTTCCAATTCCCTACACTTTAATCCAAAAGGGAAAATAAGGGGTTACCACATTAGATGCACTAAGTATGTAAGCCATGCAAAAACCATGAAAAAAGGGACATTTAATAAATAACATGCTTTTCATGAATTTTGATTTAAACATCATATTGTAACCATAAGAATAACATTTAACACTTTATAAATGCATAAGAAATCATTTAAGCAATTACCAAATTTTAAGGAAAACATTACAGTAAGCTACTTCACTGTTACAATGAAGGATTCACTACTACAGTGAAGTTCCTTCACTGTAAAGTTAAGTTCCTTAGCTTCACTTTACAAACCTTTTTGCATATAATCCTCTCACTAAAACCTATCCTAAGCTCACTCAAGCAACACAAAGATAGAGCCCCCATACACCCTCTCTAAGCATGCCTAAATGATCCTCAAGACTACTTAGAATGAGACATATTCGCTTACAATACATTAAGCACATTAACATGAGAATCTCCTACCAAAGGTGATTCCAAGGTTCACTTGAGTGAGTGTGGAGCGACCGCCCATAAATTCCCTTTTCACACACACGCAAGGGATCTTATAGATTACCTAAGATAGAATCATTCTCATTTAACAAATCAGCACATAGATAATATGACATTCTTCTTCCTAGGGCTACCAAAAGACTTACTTAAGTAAATCAAGAAGATAACGCCCATGATTGACCTCTTCAAGATTACCTAAGTAATTATTAAGAATACCTAAGTTTGGATCATGTCCACATAATCAACCATCTTCCCTAACTAGAGTCATTCTTAAGACTTATCTAGGTAAGATAAAAAGTGACCATTCCTATAAACTAGACAACCCTTAACTACTCTAGATAAGTACTTATTCATTTAACATACTTTCTTAAATTAAGTTATTACATTGATTAATTCATTTAAGACTTAATCACATAAGGACATTCAAGTATTGGTCTTGGACAAGGCCTAGGGACTCCAACTAACACATTCAAAGCCTATTGTGCAATGTCTAGATAGTGTTTCATACAACCACCTAAACTTCATAGAACTTCTCTAATGCTAGTAGGTATCCCATATGATGAGAATAGGCAATAACTAACATAGACCATGATATCAAAGCATAGAATACGGAGTTGTAACCTACTCCTATGGAGGGTTATGTACTTGCCAATGGTAGAACTTGGACACATCCCATGTAGGCACATGGTTAAGGAATTTGAAGGGCTTACTTTGTACTCTAGCTTCATCCTTTAAATAGACCTACTTCCTTTACCATACTCACTCGGGGCTAGCCTTTTTTCTCATAGATTAATTCACATTAAGATTCATACAAAGGGGTTCCATATCAACTTCATAACCCAATTACATTTTCCCTACAAAAGAGTTCCTCTAAGAGCTGCCTTCCAATGGCGACAAAAAGCTCATCATGACTTTCCTAAGGTTTGATATGATTCCGTTCCAGCCAATCAACCTTAATTCCATCATTCATTACATGAAGGATACCATTACGGCTTTCGACTTCAAGTTTCATAACCTTACCACTAGGTTCAAGGTTCACATAAAGGACCCTCTTATCATCATTCAAGGTCTCACCTATCATTCATACTTTCAAGACTAAGAGACTTTAGATTCCTAAGTCAAGACATCACATATTCATTATCATACATGCATCTAGTAAGGGATACAAGTCAACCAAGACAAGACATCACATGCTTCACCTTAACATATTACATGTCATTATTTAGCCCACTTAGGGATAACCATTGTCATCTTTATGCCATCCTATACACTACCATATAATCATCAACATAACCATTATAGACTCATATAATCAAGTAGGAACAACCATGCATCAACCCTAAGACTACACATATAAACACATAGCCATAATATACATGATCTCCTAACATACAAATAAAGAACATATAATTTCACATTACTTCACCTATAGATAGATGCGCTCATACTTCACATAAATCAATTACAAATTCATCCAATACTTTAAGTAGTGCCGATAATTCCATGATCATCATATTGCATAAAGTAACACCGACAAGGCCATATCAGTTCACATTGAACCGCCACCATAAGTGGACCATACCAATGACAACATAATTGAAGTCCAATTAACATGAAATAAATGGAATTAGAGCAGCATACCCCCACTCCATCTTACCACTTCGATTCCAAAGCTAAATCATCCAATTTAGTACCATAAGGGCCTTACCCATGTCCATGAACATCAATGCAATACAATTATAACAATACTCATTGAAACTAGGTCAATACACTACATATTCATCAATATAATACAACCTAGATATCAATTGAATATAATTATCACATCATTAGATGACCCATCAAAAACTACATTAGAATTCATAAGCCTTAAGTCAATATCAATTCAATAAGCCTAATATTCAGTAGATCTAAGAATATACAATACTCAATTGATAAAACTGAAACATCCTATAAACCATATAATCATATTCTATACATGAATCAAAAGCCCATAATAATCTACACATGAATTCATCAATATCAAAGCATGATCACATAATCCATATTTTAGTCAAATTCAGAGATTTGTGAAGTTCAAGGGTTCATGGAGAATTTCATTAGAAAAAATCAATTATACATCAATAACATCATACCTTAAGATTTGAAAACGTTTCGTGCAAGAACCCAAGACTTAGAGTAGAAATTATACTTTTTCATCTTTTTGAAATCTTTGAAAATCATCTTTGAAATTGGCTCTAAGGTGATAGCAAGCCTAAGATTAAGAACACCCATACCTTATTAGAAGAACCCAATGATAATTGAATAAGAAACTCCATTGAAGATCCATCTTCAAGCTCCGTCTTCACCTTGAACTCTCATGGAGGTTTTTGAAGAAACTTTAGGAGGGAATGTGTTTTGATTTAGGTGTTAGGGTTTAAATAAGATTTTAATCACTTATATACTCTTAAAATACCCCTTAACACTTAGAAAAACCTTTCTCACATTTTATAAGACTTGGGGTGAATTTCTCAAAAACCCCAAGCCTTAGAAGAAAAACTTGCAGCAATTCAGAGCACCATCGACGCCCCACCATCGACGGTCTGTGTATGAGACCACACCCCGTCGATGGTGTCTCGTGTTTGACTTCAGTATCCCCTCAATCTGAAGGAATCATGGCTCCATCAATGAGACCCATCGACGGTCCGTCGCCTGGTCGACCGGCCGTCGTTTGGGTCAGTCAATTGCCACTGCCTTTCAGTTTTGGGCTCCAAGTTCGGGTCCTTCTTTTGGGCCCCTTATGGGTCCTACATGGAGTCGTACCCAAATGTTTTAGGACCTCCCACATCAATATCATCCAAAACAAACACGTAAAACTTGATGAAACATACATAGACACGCAACATCATTTCAAGGAAAACCTTTCAAACGTCATAGATGTTCTTTTAAGTTTGACTTCCAAACTTTAGGAAAATTAACACACTGTGTATAAACATCATAAAAACTCAATTAAGGACCTTATAACATCATAAATCACACGTAAACACATAAAACCACATATGAGGCACAAAGGTGACTTAGTCGTCGAACGTCTTGGTCGTCCCTTGACGTTTGACTTCCATTGCACCTAAACTCTTAGCTATTGACTCTATACCACATTATATACCAATTTAGGACATTATACCATCACGACAACCATGTTAGTCTCCAACTTTACCTAAGTCATTTTCGGGATCTGATAAAATTGGTATACGTAAATAATAAGTAAAGTTCATTGTAATGCTTTATGGTCTTAACATGAAGATGTCTTGTGGTGTATATACTCTATAATGGTATGTGTGGGCTTGTGTTAATCGTATGTATGGTTTCCTTGTAGCCTTAAGGTGATGCATTGCACCAAGTATCACTAGAGGGATACTTGGGAAGACTAGAAATTAAAAGAAGGGAAGTTCACTATAAAGCAAAATAGTTCACTGTAAAGTAACCCTAAAAGTGGCTTTAAATTCTATATGTGATCTTATCGTATGTTTATATTTTTAATATGTATATATGAACCATGAGAATGATATAAATTCTCTTGTATAAAGGTTTTATGAAGATTTACTCAAAAAGGCATGAAGTATGATTTCATGAAAATGTCCCTTTTAAATGCATATTTTTGCATGGTTACCATACTTAGTGTATTCTTGTACTAAATCCATTCTTCTCTACTTTTTACACAAAGTGTAGGTTATGGATGCTTAAAGGATATCTACATGATTGAGGATCTTGATATGTGATTCTTAAGCTCAAGGAAAGAAATCCTCCAGTCCAAGGATGTCCTAATGCTTAGCTTACTGTAAAGTTCTTTAGTATTATATTTATGTATTATGTTGTACGGATCGTGTCCCTATAGTATTCTTATGATATTGAGTCTAGAATGACAAAGAGACTTATGGTCTAAATATGTATTATGACTTATATTTTATATATATATGAAGTGATGTTGCTAGCATATGATGTGCTGTGAAAAGTTTAAAATATTCCGCTAAATTTACTATGACAATGCGATGAATGATAACTATGAGCTTGTTTAAGACCTCCGAGAGGTGAAGTACGTCATGTTACTTTAGGATGTTCTCTCCAGATGTGACAAATATGGTATCAGAGCATGAGGTTTTGAAAGTGGTTTAGGGTCCAAGAAGTCTCATATTGCCAAGTCTAGTAGAGTCTCGTATCATTCGTAGTGAATCGCGACACATCAAATGGTACGATAGATTATAGAACGATAGAGTTTTCCTTTTTCATCATTCCCATATCATGCCATACGACTTAACTCTATAAGATCTCTCTCTTATGTTTTCTTGTATGGTGGTCTTGTAGATGTTATTTCCTTGATAAGATTATAATATATGCTTGAGGGAGAAAATGTGAGTTTTGATGCTTATGATGGTTTTATGGTTCAATTGAGTTTGTGTGAAGGTGACTTTTGGCATGTTATGTTGACAAATGTATGTCATGATGTAGTTAAAGTATGTTGGAAGTTATGATGGTTAAAATGAGTTTCTTTTGGAATGATGTGTTACTATATGGTTTTACATGATGGTAGCCTAATGATATGATTTAAGCTTTAAATGCTTAGAGAATGCCTATGGAAGCATGCTACCCTAGGAATATGTGCCTAAAAGTGTTCAATGTTTATTTTTATATAAATGTGGTCCTTGATAAGTTCCCTAGTATGGATTGGAGTCCTTTGTATAGACTTTATCCTAGGTGAAAAGGTAGTATGCTTTTCTTGGTAGGGTGATCATGTGGGTTAGATTGACCTAGAAGTCACCTTACTGTAATGTCCAAATAAAAAGAAGAAATTTTAAGGCTAAGTCCCTCTATTGTTTCCCCTAATGTTGCATGACCTTGGTGTGTATTGTATTGTGTGAAAACCTTATGTGGATGAATAGTATGTCCTAACCTGATTTTTGGGGATAATTTGCATAGATGATAAGGTTTAGAATGCCTTGGTTGACTTACTGTAATATCTTCTAAAGTGGTAATCACTTTTAAGTGATGAAAAGTGAAGTTTGTTAAGTTAAGATCCTTTTAAGGTTCGGTTAAGTTGCTCTTAATTGGTTTTACCCTAAGTGGGAGATTGTGATGGAGTAGTAAGGTTGTACATATTTTCCACCTTGTCCTTTGATCTTTGCTTGAGCATGAATCTAATGAATTTTTGTAAGCTTTTTCATGAATTGAATTTTGCATAAAGTATGAATTGCATAACATTTACATGTTTGGTATGTCTTAATTAACATTATCTTATGGATATTTTTAAGATTTTAAAGTATTTAAAAAAGAAGTTTGATTAAATACATGTATTCTCATGTTGATTGTGCATCTTAAAATTTTAGTTGTGCAATTGACTTCATAAGATAAAGTAAGAAGCATGGTTTTAGTCACTTGTGATGTGTAAAATTTGTCCTTATAATGATAAGTTGAGACTCTTTAAAATGAAAAGTGTTGAGTCTCTTGAAAACTATGTGACTTTTATGACTTGAAAAACATGATTGTAGGCTCACTCTTAAAAGGTGAAAGCAAGTTTAGCTAAGTGTCTTGTGTGTGGCTATGATTAGTATTATATTTCCCAAATGATGCTTACTGTGAAGGTTATTTCTATGATAGAAAATGACATTTTGTAAAACGGCTTCCTAATTGTTGTGATGTTTTTGGTGTGACTTACCATTTGAGTTCACTAGGAAGGAAACATGAGCATGCCTTTGTTTAAAAGTTGAGAATTTCTCTTTCTAAAAGGGAATTGAGCTTGTGCATTTCTTTGGTGTGAGCTCATGATACATGTATGTGTGTTGAGGATGATACTCCTCCTTAAGCATAACTAAGAATGGTATGCATGAGTATTAAAGATACTTATTGATTCAATTGACTCAAGTCTATGTGCATTAAAGTATTAGTGCCTAACTAATTTTTTTAGTGCTCTTGGAATCTGCCTATGCGTGATATTAATTGATGATATCTTAATAAAATAATGTATAATGACAAAGTTATGATTAGGAGAAGGATGTTACTCATATGAACATGGAAAGTTCCTAAGCGTTTAATGTCATAAGCGTGAGTGAGTGAAGGTGTGACTTGCTTGTGTACATTGAGTGCTAATTGGTGTGAAGTTGTTTTCCTTTTAAGTTTGGTGCATTGACTTATATTATAATCTTCTCTATGATATATTAATATCCTTGTTGTGATTAAATTTCTCTAAGTGTCATTCGAGGACGAATGTTCCCAAGTGGGGGATATTGTAAGACCCCCAAAATGAGTTAGGGTGTCCAGAGACTAACATGTTTGTCCTAAGGGTATAAGGTCCTAAAATTGTTTATAATATGGTATTGAGGCAGTGTGTAAAGTTTGAGGTGATTTAAAAGTCAAACATCAAGGGACAACCAAGACATTTCACGACTAGTCACCTATGTCCATCATGGTCTATACGTGATAATTTGTATGTCATGAGATTATGAAGTCTTAAAATGAGTTATAGTGGTGTTTATAGGCAGTATATGGATTTTTATGAAGTTTGGAGGTCAAACGTCTGAGACAGTCGAAAGATAGTCCTTGAGACAGGCATGTGTGTGTCTTGATGGGGCCTAGCATGTTTCGACGTGTTGCGAGTAATTTTTTTGGTTGAAAATAATGTGGAACGTCCTTGACTTGTTAATGTTCACATTAACATTGGAAACGTCCGGGTAGGACTTCTCAATGTCCCCGCAAAAGGACCCACAAGAAGGAGCCAAAGATTGTTGATACACGGCCTTGGAATTGTCAATCAACGCCGGTTGATGCGGAGGCGTCGATGGCAACATAGACTGGAGAAGTATTGTCCACATGAAATTCTAAAACCCAAACGACAGAGGAATAAGACAGTGCGTCGATGGACCAACGCCCCGTCGTTGGACTCGGTCGTTGAAGGCCTTATGTCACTGCCTGCACACTGTTTCATTAAAGAGGTGAATGGGAAATTCACCCCACGTCCTAAGCTGACCCTACTTGGTTTATTTAATTATTTTTGGGTGTATATAAGTGATCAAAAACGTGATCAACCCATTCCCAATAAATTAACACAAAATAGACTTTCCTTCCAAAACCAATTCTTCCTAGAAACCTCCATTGATGGTGAAGCTCAAGAACAGCTCAGAGCTTTGATTCGTATGGGTTCTTCATCAAGTTTTAGAGGTTTTCATCTAGATAAAGGCACTATTATCTTGCATCTCTAAGTAACCTTTTACTTGGAGAGTTAATCTCAAAGTTTTCAAAGATAAAATATAATCAAATCTCTTCTTCTTCAATCCAGCCATTGGTTCTTTCTAAAAACGTTTTTAATGTCTTAGTCATGATGAATTGATTATAATGTATTGGTTTTAACATGAAATCTAATCCAATTGCATTATGAGCCCATGTCCCTTCCCAAACTAGATTTAGCCCTTGCATGGGCATGGTGATCGTGGCTTGCTATTGGTAGATTTGTGATTCTCTTACGTTGAATTGATTATGTATACTGTTATTTACGTGTATTGATGATGAATTTATTATTAAGGAACCATGTGGATCAATGTATGAAGATTTGAACATGCCTACCTTAAATCTCCACGTGTTCACTGTAACATTGATCTTATAATTTATTAAATTTGAATTCGATTTTGATAGAATGCTTGTAGATACTGCCTTAGGTTTATATCATGATTAAATTGCAAGTATAAATCTTGTTTGATCAAAGTGAAGAAGGCTTGGTATGAGTTGATGTAGGTTATTCTACTTAGGAATTGATAATGTTATGTAGGTGATTTGATCGATATTCTAAGAAGAATAAAGCATGATTAAGCCTTGATCTGTATCTATTTAACTACTTCCTATCATGTACTTTATTGGAAAAATATGAATGATGATCAGTACATTGGGAAATTGGTAAGATGGCCTATTTCCTCTACTCACTATTGAATTGATAATTAGTGCCCCTATGATGGTATTTTGATTATGTAGGGATTTGAGTATGGTTTCATTTAGGTTAATGTATGTTTATCTACTTCCTTATACGTTGATAAAAGGATTTTATTGATCAATGATGATCAAAGGTTAATGAATTGGTATGAATGGTTATATTCCTCTACTTTCCGATAGTATTGTTAATTGATGAAGCCTTGTATGGCATTATGTGGTATGTTCCACTTATGGTGGCGGTGTTTACGTCTTCTCAATCTATATACATGTTTATTATGGCCTTGAAGGCAAATTTATAAATATATGAGTCTGTGGTTATGATGATCACACTATGTTAAGCTTATGCTTACTTTCCTATTCTAGTTGTGATCTAGGTTATATGGTTATTGTATAAGTATGCGTATATCTTTATTAGGGTAAAGTGTAGGTGCTGCCATTTGATGGATTACAATATTTGGTAATCCCTTACCTATGTACCTCTATGTGAATGCATGAATAGAGAAAGTTAGGAGTCTTAAGTGTAATATGTAGTTGGCTTGTCTCCTATGCTATTATTGTTGTGTGGTCTATGCTTGAAAGTGTAATATGGTATTAAGAGGGTGGCTGCCTCAATGTGTTGTTGATATCCATGATGTGATCATATTGACCGATGTACACGCACCCTCACTCTACATGCATGCTTACAAGTATTATAGGATCATAGTGTCTAATGAAACGTTGTCCTCATATTCACTAGTGTCTACTACTATGCATGTAAAGTATATGTATGTGAAAAATGTTATGTATCCCCTAACTAGGATTACATGATAGGTGTACTAGTATGGGCAAGGGTATGGACCTTGTCTAATCATTGCACATGTGTACCTTGATAGGATATTTCCTAGGTTTGGTTTCTATGTACATAAAAATAAATGTATGGACATATTATGAATATGACTTATCTGGTATGATGAAGTATGATGTACATAGTGTCATAGTTTGTTTAAATAAAAGGATTACTCATATAGTGACACTTATAGACTCATGCAATGGCATATGAACCTGTGTGACATTTATGTGTTATGTGAAAGGTTTGCTCACATATATGTACAAACACATATAAATGAAGATCTAGTAATAGAGGGGCCTTGAAATGTGTGCTCAAGAATACTCTAAAATTAGATCGGTGCTTGAATATGCTATAAGCATATGCGGAATAAATAACCTAAGCCTTTATTTTATGAAATAATTTAATAAAGGCTTTTCAATAAAGGGAACTTAAGTTAGCACCGAGTGAACTTGACAATGAGAGGTGTTTGATTTCCTTGGAGAAAGATTCACCATTTTTTCCTTATAGAGTGTTGACTATCCTTAGAGGAATATTAATGTATGGATCCACATGAGGTGGTGGCTTCCCTTTGAGGAAGGTTCACCCATGTTTTCTCATGAGATGAGGCTCCAACGCTAATGAGCATGTAGAGGGTCATGTACATGTCTTAGTTCCATAAACTAAGCTTGCCACATATGATCTAGCAAGTAAATACAATTAGTATGCTAGTATATATGTTAAGGTTCTACTTTGGCTAAGTGGAACACCTTCCCTTGGTGTAAGGCTCTACAACACCAAATTCCATGTTTAGCACCCATGGTCTTAGTGTAGGTTAAGGCTATAGTTTTCCTAAAGTAAAATGGACAACAGAATTAAATGACTAAGGATCCTAGCTAGGATAACCTAAGAGAAGATACTTAGGATAGGTGGAAGTAATGAACCCACCTAGACATTGCACAAGTAGATATCTAAGGGAGTCCTAGGAAGGTGTTCTAATGCATGTGACTATGTATATGTTCATTAAGTATGACTTTGCAGTATTGGTCTACTTGTTGTGATGAAATGCATGGTATGAGCCTATATGAAGTGGTATTGATGTACATGCTAAATGTTGGTCTTAATAACTACACAATGAAGGTTGTTGACATGAATGAAATTGTCTCCACTTACTTATTGATGTATGATTTTGATGTTAAGGCTTGTGGTCTCCTTCATATTTTCTCGGTGCTAGGCATAACTCCCCACACATTCTTAACATTATAAACTTTAGGTTAAGGATAACTAGTGAACACCACATCTCAACTCACAAAGGGAATTCATCCTCCAACCTATCTTATAAAGCTCTTAGGATGTAGTGAGGTTTCTACTAAACACTTCATCTCAACTCATGAAGAGTGTTCACCCCAAGACTCCCCTTTTTACTCAACATGGCTTCATACATTCATTTAAGTGTGTGTGTGTGTACATGTGAGCACACCTCACACATAAGCATAATTTCATTCACATTAGCTTCTATACATGCTTTAGACCTTCATTCATCAAATCACACACTTTACAATCTTTACATAATCATATACTTCATTTAGGCATACTCTCTAGCCTACTTCCAATAATAGCTTCAATAAGAAAATTTAACAAGAATAACACCATTTTCATCCTTACTTCACATAACAAGCCTTCATGGCCTCATTCAAATAACACCATTTTCATCCTTACTTCACATAACAAGCCTTCATGGCCTCATTCACAATATTTAAGTAACTTCACATTCCTATAAGTCAAATAAACACTGCCACCAAGATTGTGGACTATACCACTCATGAGCATTTAATAATTAAAGCTTAAACAACATAATCAACTTACCTTTTAATCAAATCATCTATCACCTATAAAATTTTACTCAATAATTCATCATTAATTATACCTTAGGGGAGTATCTAAACAACAATATCAACATAAGGAAACAAAAGTGCAAAGACTACAAAACTAAGCTCATTTAACTCATTTCTTAAGCCAACATTTGATGAAAAACTTTATCATGATTTCATTGAAGTTTTAGAATTAAAATCACAACCTAACATTAGAAACATCATTGTTAGGCCTAAACCTTCTAACCAAGCAGGTCCCAACCGTGGTGGTGGAAGGAGCACTTTCAGAGTTTGTGATCAGCCCAGATTTAAGAAGGGGGCATCAGAGTTCAGGGAACTCTAACTCTCAGAGGAGTGCAACACCCAAAAGAGGTAGACCCGAGCCCAAGAATGGCAATGGAGGTTATCTGCAGCGTCCCAGAAAGGAATGTGGCAAGTGTGGCCGTATTCACAGTGGGGAGTCAAGACTAGGAACAAATGCCTGGTTCGGTTGTGGGAAGAGCGGACATATGGTCAAAGACCGTCCAAAGAATAAGGGTCAGGCTGGAGGTAATGTTTAGCCTAGGCCTAATCCCCAGAATTCTGCTGCAATCGAGCCTCCTAAGAGGAACAGATTCTATGCCTTGAAGGGCATAGAGGAGCAGGAGAAGTGTGCTGATGTTGTCACAGGTATGCTGGAAGTTTTCTCAACCTTGGTTTATCCTTTACTTGATCCAGGATTTATGCTTTCTTTTGTGACTCCCTTGTTTGCTTTTTCTTTTGAAACACTACCCGAGGTTTTGCATGATCCTATCGTAGTTAGTACTCCCTTAGGAGAAAATGTAAGAGCTGATAGGGTGCATAAAGACTGCCCAATAGTAGTATGTGGTAAGACTATGTGTGCAGACCTTGTTGAGTTAACAATAAATGATTTCGATATTAAACTTGGTATGGACTGTCTCCATAAATGTTATGCCTTCATGGATTGCCGTAGTAGGGTTATGAGATTCTATTTCCTAATGAAGTAGAGCTTGTCTAGGAGGGGTACAATTCGAGTCATTCAAGTCCCTTGATATCGAACCTCAGAGCTAATAAAATGATATCTAAGGGATTTTTATGCCATCTTTTGAGTGTCAATGATCTAGATCATGATATTCCTTCAATAGACTCTGTGCCTGTAGTGAGTAAGTTCCAAGATGTTTTCCCCGATGATTTTCCTGGAGTGCCTCCCCCTCGAGAGATTGATTTTAGTATCGAGCTAGATCCCGACACCAAAACAATTTCAATTCCTCCCTACAGAATGTCTCCAGCTGAACTCAACGAGTTGAAGTTATAGTTAAAAGATCTCACTGATAAGGGTGTCATCCAGTCGACCATATCCCCTTGGGACGCTCCAGTACTATTTGTGAAAAGGAAAGATGGAACCCTAAGGATGTGTATCGATTATCGGCAGCTCAACAAAGTCACTATAAAGAACAAGTATCCACTTCCCAGAATAGATGACTTATTCGATCAGCTCCAAGGGTCTAGTTTCTTCTCGAATATTGATCTTCGTTTCGGGTATCATCAGCTTAGGGTTAGGGATGAAGATATCCCAAAGACAGCCTTTATACCCGTTATTGTCATTATGATTTTCTAGTCATGTCATTTGGTCTCACTAATGCACCAGCTGCATTTATGGACCTCATAAACGGAGACTTCTGTGAATACCTTGATTCTTTCGTCATAGTATTCATTGATGACATCCTCATCTACTTTAAGACCAAGGAAGATCATGATCAGCATTTGAGACTAACCTTGAAGGTACTTAGACAACATCGGTTGTATGCCAAATTCAACAAGTTTGAATCCTGTCTTAGATCAGTGACCTTTTTGGGTCATGTTGTGTCCGATCAGGGTGTGGTGGTGGAGCCCAGGAAGACTGAGGCTGTTAAGTGTCACGACCGGAATCTATACCCCAGACGAGACCGGCGTCGTTGACCTCTAAGAGGTCGCAGACAAGGCTACAAATGTCATTCTTACTTCATCTAGGTTAATTTTAGCGGAAAATTTGAAAATTTTTCTTTCTTATTTCATGCTAAACATTTTAAACTTAACATCATATGCATTCAAAAATAAACCATCTAATATAGGGATAATCAAATTAAAGAAACAATTCATAATTTCATTAAACGTATTTTTGCCAAAACGACATTAAAACAAAGTCTTAAATGAAAGTGGAAAGCAACACTAGTGGAACATGCTCCACTATATAAATCCTACATCTAAGCTAGATAATAACGGTGGACATCCTTGAAAGCATGAGGGCCTACCAAGTCCGGATGAAAACTCCACGTTCGGATAGCTGCAACGTCAACCTAATAGCTCTAGCATCCACCTGTGCCTGCACCTAAAAATATCGAGTAGTATAGGATTAGTACACACTTGTACTAAGTATGGGTATATACAAGCACACACCAAGGACATTCATGAGTAAGAATATCTCTTTCCTAAAAACATGATTATGGAAAGTCAAGTCAGTTGACTTGCAAAATTGGGATTAGAAAAGTTAGTGAACTTTCCAAATTTGGATTAGGAAAGTTAGTGAGCTTTCCAAATTTGGATTAGGAAAGTCAGTTAGCTTTCCAAATTTGGATTACGAAAGTCATGCCATGAGAGTAATATACATCATCATACTTATCATATTGCACATAGAACATAACATCTTACGCATAGTACATATCATATTACATATAGCTCATAACATATTTCATATCATTCATTCATATGCCATGAGACCTTGGAATCATGGACTTGAAATTAAGACCTTCCAAAATGAGGGCTCAACATATGGGACCTTAGCTAGGGAGTCTTCATTAGCAAACACAGAGCTGCTTCATTTTGACATATTTCATTTCATTTCGTTCATAGGCTAGTATGAACACCGGCTATACCTAGGATGTAGTTTAAGACTTTCATTGGGTTTTCTATGCAATGATCAAGAATAACCTAGTGTCATTACTTGAGTCTAGCTCACCTCCTGATTATCCTAACCTAACACCTTTGGTATCGTTCATTTCATTATGTGCATCATTTGAGGCTGACCTCATTCATTTATGGGGAACTTTAGTTTTGACCGACATAGATCATGTGAGCATCATGGAATCTAGTGTCTCCCCCACATTGAAAAGAGGTGGAATCACTGGCCAAAGTGATCCAAAACCTGATAGCGTACATGGGAATTTAATCCCGCCAGATCCCTATATTGGCAGTATAGGTTCGAACACTAGGAGATATAAGGAGACCCATACCCGGCAACCCGGATAGTCTCATCTTATGAGAGTTACGTGAACCTCCGCCCTTCCAGAAAGAAGGCATCACCGCTCATAACTAGTCTATTGGTGCTCAGTATAAAGTTCCATTACATTAAACTCATACATCATGGAAGCTGGCTTCTAGTATGAGGACATCATAGATCAATAGATGATTTCTCATTACATCATTAGTATTATGTTTGTTAATCTCAATACTTTCATTAGAGTGTTCATAGAGACTGGTCTCTTCATTAAATTTACACTCTCATAGGTGAGTACGTTTTGGTAACATTTACATATGCTAATTTGAGATTGTTCTCATCTATTACATTAGCCTCATATCATGTTGTCACCACATTCATTAACATTAGTACAATTGATCTTCATACTTACTCACCACATTTTATGTGAATGTTCATTTCCTTATATGCCAATGCACTTGGCCATTTGTTTGTTTCACACTCTTACTTTCCCCTTCTAGGGTTTCATAATTTCATTACATAATAATCATTTCATCGTATGCCAATGCACTTGGCCATTTAGTGTGTTTTACACTCGTACTTAACCCTTCTAGGATTACTTCATTTCATTACATACATATTAGGTTCAGTTATTTCTAAACGTATGCTAGACTTATGGGTCTATACATACAAGCCATGAGGCTTCATTCATAATTTGTTAAGTGACTCATATCTTCCTAAGATTATGTAGTACAAGATTTATGCATCTTGTATATTTGCCAAGATCTCGATTTTGATCTAAGTAGGTGGCATTATTCTTTAATTCACGTATGACTTATGTATCAATACGGAAATTTGGGCAATGGAACCCAAGTTCGAATCCCTTGGACAACACTTACATTTTTCCTTGATTTTTTTTCATCCTCATGACAATGGGACCCTACATCGAGCCCCAACATCAACATTTCTTTTTAGTTCCTTTTCTTTAGAAACTCTCTCCCTTGGCCGAGGGGTTGTGCGTTTGAACCCCCACAGCCTCCTTCTTTTAATTTCATTTAAATGTTGACTCTGCGTTGGCAGTGAGGTTGTGAGATTGAGCCCCCACAGCCTCACTTTAATTTATTTGTTATTTTCCCTTTCTACTTTACTCTCCTTCACAGCCTTGAGGTCGTGGGTTTGATTCCCACGCCTCACATTACCCTTCTTTTATTTTTCCTTTACTTCACTCGCTGCCCGGAGGTTGTGGGTTCGATTCCCACGCCTCCCATTTTATTTTATTAATTTTTGTACTCTACATTTTCAGCCAGCATACCCAATATCGATTCCCCCTGACCCCATTTATTTTCTTGCGATTTCAAGGCATTACGCGGGTGAGGTCACAGGTTCGAATCCTGGTGGCCTCATCCCCTTTATACTCAATTAAATTTCCAGATTTATTCCTCTACATTTAGACTAAACTAAACTTGTAAGTTCGATATAAATTTAGTCATTTTTTTAGCTTATTTTCACCAACATTATCACTTGAAATCTTAGGGAATTCATAGATCATCTAACACTTTTTGGGGTGCATTTTCATAGATTCGTTTAGCCAAAATATTGATACGCAAATCAGCCACACTTCCATTTTAATGAATATCACGATTTACATAGGTTTATGCACGTAAAATGACAACCAAAACATTATCAAATCGAAGCCTTAATCCGAGAACCTTATTCTTTGTAACATATTTGCACAGCACACACTTGCACATAATTTCGAATACATGGTTGGTTTTCATACGATTTTAAGTACACAAACATAATCATATTCATCACGAAAACATAAAATATACCTAAATCTACCAGCAATCATACCCAACCTACGATTCATTGGGAGCTAGTGACAGGGGCATGCAAAAGGGGAAACAATCCTATTTTTAGGATGAATAATACGAACCTTAAGGGGTCTCTTGGGAATGGGACCAAGAGAGAAGAAAACCCATACCTTTTTGATGTTAAACTCGTCACTTACTGCCCAAAAAATTCATCCAATACACGCCTTAGACTCCTCAACATCAACTCCACTTGAATGACAACCTCCCTTAGCCTAGTGTGCAATTAACATTTGTTTTCTTGTGATCTCGTGTGAGTTCTTCAGGTGTGAAGAACTTTGTTTATTTTTTCTGATTTTGTATCTTATTTTGTCAGAGAAAATACATGAGAAATAATAAGAGAGATTGAGCGTGAGAGTGGAGAGATAAACATGAGAGAGTGGGAGTTGTAGGAGGCTTAGGAGTCTAGTTTTAGGACTTAGTCAATTTTAATAAAAATCTGATTTCTATTTTATTTTTAATCAGCTAATAAATAAGAATTATTAATTAATTACATTAATTCAATAGCTTAAATAAAAATAACTTTGATTCATTTCTTCCACCTAGGTTCGAACCCGGTTGGAGCAAGACTTCACTTCATGAGCCTATTTTCGGCCCCCTCTCCCAATATTGCCCTTCCACCTTATTAATTAGATAATTAATTACATATTTAGGATAATTAAGATACTACCCTTAGCTAGGAAAAATACCATTTTTAGGGTTGTTACATTAAGAACTATCCAAGACCTCTTACTCCCACCGATATCTGTAAATTTCTGGGAGGGTTTATCTTCGATTGTTGCCCCACTGACAGCCTTGACTAAGAATAAATCCAAGTTCGAATGGGCGGAGACTTGTGAGAAGAGTTTCCAAAAACTTAAAGAGAGACTCACTTAAGCCCAGTGCTTACGTTGCCTAAATATGGTGAGAGTTACACTATTTATTGTGACACATCTAGGGTTGGTTTGGGTTGTGTTCTTATGCAGGGTGGTAAGGTGATAGCCTATGTGTCTAGACAGCTCAAGGTTAATGAGAAGAATTATCCCACTCATGACCCGGAGTTGGCAGTTGTGGTGTTTGTATTGAAGTTGTGGAGGCATTACTTGTACGGGGTGCATGTGGATGTGTTCAAATACCACAAGAGTCTCCAGTACTTGTTCACGCAGAGGGAGTTGAACCTATGTCAGCGGAGATGGTTGGAGCTGTTGTAGGACCATGACATGAGTGTCCACTACCATCCAAGGATAGAAAATGTTGTAGCTGATGCTTTGAGCAGGTTGAGCATGGAGAGTACAACCCACATTGATGATGAGAAGAAGGAGTTAGTGAAGGATGTACACACACTAGCAAGACTGGGTATGTGGTTGATTGACTCTACTAGTGGGGTGTTTCTGTTCTACTAGTTCTGAATCATCCTTGGTAGCTGAAGTCAAGAAGGGTCAATATCTTGATCCTATGTTTATGGAGTTGAAGGACTCAGTGCAGGTAAAGATGAATGAGTCCTTTCCTGTGGGAGGTGACGGCATACTTAGGTACCAGGACAGGCTGTGTGTACCAGATATGGATGATTTGCGGACCAAGATAGTTGCAGAAGCCCATGGATCTAAGTATATGATACATCCAGGTTCCACCAAGATGTATCATGACCTCAAGCAGATCTATTAGTGGGATGACATGAAGAAGGACATTGCTGAGTATGTGGCCAGGTGTCTGAATCGTCATCAAGTTAAGGAGGATCACCTTAATCCTGGTGGTCTCATTCAGATGATTGAGGTTCCCACTTAGAAGTGGGAGGCCAGTAACATGGACTTCGTGGTTGGTCTTCTGAGGACTAGGAGACAGCATGACTCCATATGGGTTATTGTGGACAGCATGACTAAGTCTTCCCCCTTTATCCTTGTGAAGTCTACTTACAGGGCCAAGGATTATGCGAGACTCTACATTGATGAGATTGTGAGGTGGAAGGGGTTCCTTTTCTATTATTTTGGATAGAAGAGCTCAATTCACTTTGCATTTCTGGAGATCCTTCCAAAAGAGCTTAGGCACGCAGGTAAAGCTCTGTACCTCTTTCCATACTCAAAAAGATGGGCAGGCAGAGCGCACCATTCAGACATTGGAGGAAATGTTGAGGGCGTGTGTGATCGACTTTAGGGGTAGTTGGGACGACCATTTGCCATTGGTAGAGTTCTCGTATAATAACAACTATCACTCCATCATTGGGATGGCATCATTTGAGGCACTTTATGGTAGGAAGTGTAGGTCTCCAGTAGGGTGGTTCGAGGTTAAAGAGTCATCAATTTTGAGTCTAGATATCATTCATGAGGCCTTAGAGAAGGTCAGGGTGATTAGGGACAGGTTGGATACTACTTACAATCGATACAATTCTTATGCAGATAACAGGAAGAGGCGTCTACATGAAGATATCTCCCATGAAGGGGGTAATGAGGTTTGGCAGGAAGATGAAGTTGAGTCCGAGGTACGTTAGGTCATACGAGATTCTACAGCGTGTGGGTGAGGTGGACTATGAGGTGGTGTTGCCTGCGGATCTAGCTTCTGTTCATCCAGTCTTTCATGACTCTATGTTAAAAAAGTGGCTTGGTGATCCAACATCAATTCTGCCTGTTGAAGGTTTGGGGGTTGATGAAGACTTGTCGTATGAGGAGGTTCCGATTGAGATTTTAGACCGGCAGGTGAAGCGGCTGAGAAACAAGGAGGTTGCCACAGTGAAGATATTGTGGAGAAACCATCTTGTTGAGGATGCTACATGGGAGGTCGAGGCCGATATGGGATCTCGCTATCCTCATATTTTTAGCTCTGGAAGTTAGACTTCCTACTCTTAAGTCTGAGTTTCTTAATCTCCTCTATTTTTTGTTGTTATTGCTTGATTGTGTAAAGTACATATGTTATGATATGACTGGCATTGTGCTAGATAATTAGAATTGTCATTCGGGGACAAATGTTCCTAAGGGGGGGATAATGTAACAACCCGAAAATAACTAACTATGCGAAGTAATGCCCAAATGTACCTAGAATTCCTAGATTAAACAGGGTTCACACGGCTTAATGCACGTGGAACCAGACCTCAAAACCTATGCACCAGCCAAGCCAACCAACTTGGTGAGTTATTTGAGCTAAGCAAGGTTGGGTCCAGCCATGTAGGGCACTCGAATATTAAGATCACTCGAATGAGTCTTAACCGGACTTGGAAGGGTTAATTTTAGGTTTGGAAGGTCTAGGGGTAAAATGGTCTTTTCTGGTCTAAGGGTAGTATCATAATTACCCTAGGGATTTAATTAATTATTCAATTAATTAATGTATTTTAGTGGACGGTTCGGGTTGGTTCGACCTGAATTGACCCGTTCATGAGAAGAGCTTCATCCGGGTTTGATCCTTGGTGGAAGCAATATTAAATCGAATTATTTGATATGTCAACATTATCTGATTTAAGTAAGGGCAGGTTAGTCATCTCACTTAAGCCTTAGAAAATCAGATTTTTAATTTAAATAACAAGGAGTCGTAGTTTGACTAAGTTTTCACCTAAAACTCCTACTCCTAAACTTATTCTCACGTCTCTACACTCTCAATCTCACGTTATTTATCAATAGAAGGATAGAAAATAATAGTTCATCACTCTTGAAGAACTTGAATGCTAAAGCTCAAAAGAAAAACTAGTCTAAAAACGAAAAGAAAAGCTAATTTCTCGACGGGTTGTGCTTGATGTTTCAGTGGTGAGGCATTGATTTCATGGGAGTTGGCAGTGCGTTGGATCAGTCTTGAAACAGTGTTGAACGAAAGAACAGGTATGGGTTTCTTCCTGTTGGTTCCCTTTCCCAAGATACCCCTTGGATTCAGTTGAAATCTAATCCAAAAACTAGGAATGCTTCCCCGTTGAACGTCTCTGTCACTAGCTCCCATCGATTGTTTTAGGTTGGGTATGTTTGCTGGTAGAATTTAGGGATGTAATGTGTTTTCGTGATGGTTATTTTCATGTATGTATGTTCGGATTTATGTGATTATTAATTATGTTTTTTCGAAACTATGTGATAAGTGAGTGTACAAAGGGGTGTTTCCATGGTTCTTGATAACGGGTTGGAGAATGAAAATGGCATGTTAAATCCCTATGTTGTTGTATAAATTACCTAGAAAAACGCATATAATAATGTACGAAATATCCAACAAATTACCATAAAAATCTAACTTACAAAGTTTGAGAAAATAGACTAAAAATATGACTAAATGAGTGAGGTCATTAGGGATTTAACTCGAGGCCTCACCATATGCAAGCTACTAAAAATTTAATCATAAATGTGAGGTTAGGGGGAATCGAACTCGGGTCTTAGCGGAGTAAAAGAACCTACAAAATTAATTAAAAGAAATGAGGTACATGGGATTTGAACCCGTGTCCTTGGAAGAAATTAAGACCGGTACATGCTAGAATAAAAATAAATAAAATGGGGTGTGTGGGAATAGAACCCATAACCTCTTGGATAGTTGAAGAAACTAGGAGAACCATGTAAAGAAAAATAAAATGAGGTTGTGGGGAATCGATCCCACATCCTCTCGGTCCAAAATAGAAAAGTCAAGGAGAGAAAAGAAGGAAAAGAAATGTAGGCGTTGGGATTCGATCTCGAGTCACCAAGCTGAAATTTTAAATCAAAATGTAATAGAAGACTAAGTGTTGCTCAAGGGGTTCGAAATTGGGCTCCCTTGCCCAATTCTGTATTAATACATAAGTCTTACGTGAGCAAAAATTTAATGAATGCTTCCTATAGGAATCGAACTCGATACCTTGGCATACTTAAAAGATGCATAAATCTTATACAATATAATCTTGGGTAAGCATAACTCACTTAGATGAATTATGAACGATTCCTCATGGCTTGTACGTATGGGTTCATAAGTCCAGCGTGGGCGTTTAAAAGTAAGTGAATCTAAGATGTATATGATGAAATGATGTGACCCCAGGTTGGTTAAGTAAGAGTGTGAAACGTACTAAAAGGCCAAGCGAATTGGCATATGACGAAATGAACTTTCACGTAATAGGGTGAGTAATTATGAAGAGCTAATATGCAAAAGTTAATGAATGTGATGACAATATGATTAGAGGCTAATATGAAAGACCTGACCAATCTCAAATGAGACAAATAAGTGTAACCAAAAACCGTACTCACCTATGAGAGTGTAGAACTAATAAAGAGACAAGTCTCTAAGAAACACTCTAATGAAAGTAACGATGAGATGAGAAATCATCTAATGAGCAAGGATGCCCTCATGCTAGAAGCCAGCTTCAATGATTTGTGAGATGAATGTAATGGAACTTTATACTGAGCACCGACGTGTAAATCTCATGAGATGAGACTGTCCACTTAGGCAGGTATGGGTCTCCTTATATATCCTAGTCTTTGAACCTATGATACCAACATAGGGTTCTAGCAAGGTTCATTTCCCTAAATACGCTAGCATATTTTGATTTCACTTTGGCCAGTGATTCCACCACTTTTAACTGTGGGGTAGACACTAGATTTCATGAAGCTCATATGATCAATGCCGGTGAAATTTAAAGTTCCTGAAGAAAGAATGAGGACAGCCTCATGTAATGCACACACTAAAATGAATGTGTAACGACCTGTTTAGTCGTTTTGAGCAGTAGAGTTTATTCTGGTAATAACTGTCAGGGTCGACGGATACCACGACGGACCGTCGTGGGCACGACGGACCGTCGAGGGGGTCTCGTTCCAAAACACTTAGATTCTGAAAATTTGGGTGCTGAGATTGACTCTCTGAACTTCACGACGGAATGGCAGGACGGACCGTCTTTGGCACGACGGACCGTCACAAATCTTTCCACAGAATTAACTCTCTGAACTTTGTGACGGACCGTCACAGTCATGACGGACCGTCACAGGCTGCGTAACCCTGACTGGGTCGGAATTCTGCTAATGTTTTTAAAGGGGCGTTTTGGACTATTCATGCTTATAATTATAAAGTTAGTGGGTTAATGTTAATAATTCAATTACTTGGGGGTTAAAGGAGATAACCTTGAAATAAATGGTGGGTTATTTTTATCATCTTTTATTCTTAATTATATGACAATTAGGGTAAAAGAAAAAGGGTCTGAATAAGAAAAATAGAAAGAACAGAGAGAGAGGGAGAAACGAA